>NC_133364.1:11471503-11538465 GCF_049309525.1 Garra rufa | reverse complement strand
TGACTGTTCTGAAATAACATTTCAGAACAAAAAATTTATGTATCTGGTGAGACATTTCAGATGAATAAATCATGAATATTTAAAAGTGATACATTTTTTTGTAATAAAAAAAAATTGTAATTGCATAAAGTAATGCATAATGTAATTTATACTAAATGCATTAAATATAGAGTGCAAATTTTACTTTTGTGTCAAATGCGTAATGTAAAATGGTAAATATGCAAGTGCAAAAAAGTGCAAAAAATAGTAAAAAAAAAAAAAAGAAAGTCAATATATATTACAGGAAAAATGTTTGAAAAATACTTTTCCTAATTTTTTAAGCCAAATGCATAACATGGAATGAATATAAATAATATATAATTTTATTTATGCTAAATGCATAAAACTATAAAGTGTAAATTACATTTTTAGGTCAAATGAATAATGTAAAAAAAAAAAGTTAATATATAAATCATTTTATTAATGCTAAGTGCATAAAAATATAAAAAAGGTAAATATGTAAGTGCAAAAAAAGTGCAAAGAACTGCTAAAAAAATTAAAATAAATAATAATAAAGAAAAAAATAAATATATATATATATATTAGGGCTGTCAAAATTAACGCGTTAATCGCGCGTTAACGCAAATTCATTTTAACGGCACTAATTTTATTAACGCGCGATTAACGCAGCGTGCTTTTCTGTTTGACCCACTACCTAGCCCATAGTTAAAGAAATGGATGCAGTGCTGCCAACCTAGCAAAAAGTGTCTAGCAACAATACATAAACACATAATTGGACAAACCTAATATAGTTTCTGAGGCTCTTCGGTTTTGCTGAACGTGCGTGAGGTCTCCCAATGCGCGCGCACCTCCCTCTCTTCATATCTGCGTCTGCTCTGTTCAGCGAGCGGCAGTGGAGCAGCGCTTTCGGTTAAAACAGATGTTATGTTCATTCCAGTGCTTGAAGTGGGCCGGTGCGCAGGTACTTCTGTATTTTATCCTTTTGCGTACACCGGCACTTCTGCCATATTTAAATAAATGCAAGCGGAGTCGGGCTACGTTAGGATTGTTGCTGTGGGGTTGATGCGTAAAGCCACATACGAGTATGCACGCGAAAAACGGCGTATTAAATGCACGTCAAACCCATGCATAATTGCATATCATATGTACGCCAAAGTTAATTTCAGCTTGTTAATAGCACGCCAAATAGAAACAGAAAGTCGTGCTAGTGCGCATTTGCATTTGCATGAGACCAGGCTCTCCAATCAGTACATTATAACCAAAACAATACATTTAAACATAAAAGAAGCAGGTTTTTGGGATCACATAACTTTAAATGGCTAAACTCCTAAAAAGTCAAAGGATCCTGAAGGCATTCAAACAGGAAGTTAAAAACAACGATAATAATGCAGGGAATAGTGACTTATGTCCAGATGCCGGTAAATGATTCTTTTCAGTGATTGAATCATGATCATAATTCAGGATTTTTTTTTTCAGTTATTATTTCATATTACTTTGGTTGTCTGATAACAGAAATATTACATCAAAACAATGGAAACAGTTTTGTTGAGAACTTGGCTGCATCAAATGACAGTATGTGGGCACAGAGAGGCAAACAAATGTAATAATAAATGTAGATTTTGCATGTTCAGAAGAAGTGAGCTGCCCTGTCCTGCAAATAATGTAAACAGGCTTGTGTAAGTAAATTGCTCAGTGCAAAGAAAGAGAAGTAATGGGAACCTGGTGTTTCTATGTTCTTTTTTCATGTGTCTAATAGACACGAACAAGTTATTTGAAAAACATCTATGACATTTGAAACAAGTTAGTCTTCATGTCCAGTATGGTTTCACTGATAATAAACACATATTTGCTTAAAGCATCCATGCCAATGTTGATTAGAGTATTAAAAACTTTAAAAAGTGTTAATTTAAGGTACATTTAGAACAGATAAAAATGTGCGATTAATCGCGAGTTAACTCAAGACAACCATGCAATTAATCGCGATTAAAAATTTTAATCGATTGACAGCCCTAATATATATACAAGTTTTTCCCTAAACACATAAACAGGTTATAAATGTGGAAATGTGTATATGTACATGTAAATATGTATATAATTCATAACATAGAAAGAATATAAAAATACATATTTTAAAAAATTGCTAAATTGTATATAAATCTTTTTTATGCAAATTTTTTTCATATTTATATATATATATATATATATATATATATATATATATATATATATATATATATCAAAAGCATAATGTAAAAACGTAAATATGCAATAAAATAGTCAATATATAAAAATATATAAAATAAAAATAAATAAATAAATATAAAAGAGGAAATATGTTTGAAAAAATACTTTTTCCAGTTTTTTGCCAAATGCATAACATGGAAAGAAGTCAATATAAATAATGAAAAAAAAAAAAAAAATATATATATATATATATATATATATATATATATATATATATATATATATATATATATATATAATGTAAGTGTAATACTGCTTTAAATTGTTGTTGTTTTTCAAAAAAAAAAATCTGTTCAATCGTAAGCATTTGTTACTTATTTAAAACAATAACATTTGATATGCTCCCTTATTCTTTTATATATTTTAATATGTACAAGAATAAGCATGTTGTTGTTTTTTTACATAAATATTGTGTTACACCGAATGACAATGTAACATTATTTCAACCAAATTTTGACATTTTATTCTCCAAAAAAACTTAAAAGTAGACACTTTACCTACATTTAATGTGCTTTCTATGGACATAAAATCACATAAATTTCGTTTGACATGCACATCTTAACGCCTTTGACCTTTAAAAAGTGAAAAAATTATATTTAAAAAAAAAAATGTACATTTATATTTCGGCTAAAGGCATAAAATATAACAGAGGACATACAGTCTGTATAAAACTATTTTGTTATTTTATTTTTATCCCAAATGTAACACAAATAAATATGCGTCTGTTTCAAAATGCTCGAATTTGACACACCACGCTTTCGAGAACAACCGAAGCCAATTTTCCCTGCTGTTAGTGGACTAATAGAGCTTGTAAACATTGTTTTCCACACTTCATATTGTTTTGACTGTTCAAAAATGCAAGATTTCAGCACAAAAAAAAAAGAAGATGTATCTGGAGCAGCATTCCAGATACAGACTAATACCCATGACACATCTGTCGTTTATCTGCATGTGTACATTTGAGAAGACGTCGCGTCTGGTTCCGGAGAGAAACGAGGGCTATAAGTCTTTAATCTAATTTCAGTGAGATTCATTAATCTGGCTGTCTTAAGGACCTGCGTCAGGAGAAAAGCGCTGAGTCGTGCCAAATGGTGCCCACCGATGTATTCATCACTTCCTGTGCCACATTACCCCAGTCATCAAACGGCGGGCTGGCCCATTTCCGCTCCGCTCCTCCTGTCCTTTAGAAGTCATTACTCACATCTTTGCATACAGCAACGGGCTGTTTACTTGTCGTCAGCACTTCGGCGTGTATGTGTGCGAGTGTGTGTGTATCGAGTGGGTTTATATCTCCGATCGCTACGCTGTGACCGTGGTCATAAATACTGATCAAGAGTAGTGTCATAATCTACCTGTCTCTCTCTCGCTTTCTCTCTTCTCTCCTCATTTCCATCTCACCCATATGATTTACAGAGATGGCTGGATGTATTACATATTTCACTTCCCTTATTTTCAGCTCATAAAATTCCAACTGGTAGAACAGCAGGGACAAACATGCACATACACGCACATGAAAGACTGGGTGGCACTGTAGGCGTCAATCATTAGGATTGTTAATATTGAGAAGTGGTACTGTGTAGAAAACTGTCTTTAAAACAGGAACCATTCCTCTGTTGGCTAGATGGTCCTTAGGGGAATAAAAAAAAAAAAAATCAATTTGATGCTACATTATGTTTTTCAGATTGAAATACTGGTTTTGGGTATCATCTATTAACAACGGAAAGATAAAGCCTCTCTAGGTTATTTAAAGCAACGGTATATAGATTGTTATCTAAAGAACTATGGAGCGATATTCTCCCATGGCATCATGGGAAATAAAAACAGAAGTCTTTAGCATTTTAAGAACTGAATGGTTTCTTAAGTGGCTTCAACTAAAAAAAATTTTTAAATACAGAATCATGAAAAACTAAAAAGTTTCTCCTGTGGCATTATGGGTTATAAAAAAGATATAATTTGGCATAATGAGAACAAAAACAGGCGCTGCAAATTGCCTAAAAAAAAATCAAAATTACCCCATGATTTATTCACCCTTAAGCCATCCTAGCTTTATATGACTTTCTTCTTTCAGACGAAAAACAATCAGAGGTATATAAAAAAAATGTTCTGGCTTTTCTAAGCTTTTTAATGGCAGTGAATGAGTTTTTAAAGCAAAATAAAGTACATCTATTCATCATAAAAATTGCTCCACACAACGCCAGGGGTTAAGAAAGGTCTTAACAAAGTTTGTGTAAGAAGAAATATCCATATTTAAAACTTTATAAAGTTTGTGGAGTGGAGTGTGGAGTGCTTTTTTTGATGGATGGATGAACTTCATTTTGCTTTGAAATCTCAACAGCCATTTACTGCCATTATAAAGCTAGAGACTACAGTTTATAAAGGTATAAATATGGACTTTTCCTTACACAAATATATCCCTTTGCTTCAGAAGGACTATATTAACCCCAGAGAGCCATATGGATTGCTTTTTTTGCTGGATGGATGCACTTTATTGGACTTCAAAATCTCAACAGCTATTCACTGCCATTACAAAGCTAGAGATTACAGTTTATAAAGTTATACATATGGATATTTTTCTTACACGTATGTATCCCATCGCTTCAGAAGGCCTTTATTAACCACCGGTGCTGTGTGGAGTACTTTTATGATGGATGGATGAACTTTAATTAGCTTTGAAATCTCAACAGCCATTTGCTGCCATTATAATGCTAGAGATTACAGTTTATAAAGTTTTAAATATTGATATTTTTCTTACACAAGTGTATCCTTTGCGTCAGAAGACCTTTATTAACCCCCTGGAGCCATGTGAAGTACTTTTCAGGATGGATCGATGCACTTTATTGGATTTCAAAATCTCAACAGCCATTCACTGCCATTAAAAAGCTAGAAATTACAGTTTATAAAGTTATAAATATGGATATTTTTCTTACACAAGCACATCGATTCATTTCAGAAGGCCTTTATCAACTCCCTGGAGCCATGTGGAGTACTTTTATGATGGATGGATGAACTTTAATTAGCTTTGAAATCTCAACAGCCATTTTCTGCCATTATAAAGCTAGAGATTACAGTTTATAAAGTTATAAATATGCAGTAAAAAGCCATGGGGAAAAAATAGTTCTCAGGATCTGCCTTGGTGGCTAGTTCCTATAACTGAGTTCTTATAACTAGCCGGTGCGAAAACCCCTATTGGTACTGTTTTATTTACAGCCTCCTGATAACTAAACAGTTCTGCTATCACATCTTGGTCAGAAATCTGTCGGATTTCATCAAAAATATCTTAATTTGTGTTTTGAAGATGAACAAAGGTCTTACAGGTTTAAAATGACATGAGGGTGAACAACATTTTTGGATGAATTATCACTTTATGTTTTTAAGTTTAAGTAGGTGGATTCTTGTAGCAGTGTAGCATCATGGGATCTAACAAGGTTCTCTTATTCCATCAGACTTTAAAACCCCTTTTGGCATCTATATTTTCTAGAGTGTATAGAAACACACAGCCAGCCAACCGCAAATTATACCTTCTGCCAGTCTCGGCTACTCTATCACTCCTTTCCGCTCTTTTTCCCTTCCATTCATTTCAGGTGATATTTGCCTTGGCCCTCTCTGTCATGTAACAGTAACGACTTGAAATTAGACTCGAATGAAGATTTAGCTCTCTCAGAGAACCGTAAATCCAGTCTAAGCTTTCCAGGAGGAACGGCGAGTGAAGAGTGACAGTGTTGAAATATCCGTTCGCGCTCTCCGCTCATCCTTTTCTATGCCTCATCTCCAGCAAAGGATGAGAAGAGTGCACGACATTTAAATAAGTCATCCGGTGCTGATCACCGCGACCGCTCTAAATCCATTATAAAACCATTACATCAACCTCTCTCGACGACACACACTCTTCCACACATGCCTATGACTTCATTTTTTCTCACTTCTTTTGACACCTCTGCCACCATATTGGACGCAGGTTCTCACACACTTACAATCGTCGTACTGTTATCTAGTTAGACTAAAGCAAATTTAAAATTTCCACTTTATTTCAGGCCTCTGAAGTTGGTCTCCTGCAGTGACTGCAAATAAAAAGAGATGTGAAACTTTTATATCCCCTGTATCAACTCCCTCAGAGTAGAGATGTAAAACACGCTCAGCTAATTAGTAAATTAGGTAATCACGAACACAACCAATTAGGGAATACTGAGAAAGATACAAGAGGGACTGGTTATGAATAATTCCTACTTGTAAATGTTTTAATATAACCTTTTATAATAAACTAGATAAGCTCATTCATTTTGGTATCCTATGCATGACTGTATAACATTTTATTATTTGCATGAGAAATCATGTCAGAAATTGATCATTTATCCATTGATATTTCCTTACTATTAGTATACATGCTTCAGTAGTTAATTTAAAATTCAAGAAACAAGCTAAATATTTCACTTCTGAAAAAATAGGGATGCATAAAAAGGTTAAAACAAAATGCTATATATTTAGATACATATATTTAATATCTTATGCAATTCTGCTTCAGGTATATGTAAGCATTACATCTTATATAAGTAATACATAAGCAAAATATTCAGATCTATACAATACATGAGCAGTTTAGAGTGTAGGGAGGTTACTTATGTTATTTGCAAAGCCTCGTGGGATATAATGGCATCTGCAGAGTTTTTCTGCCACAGATTTCTTATCAATGGATAGTTGTTCACTGAAATTCTGGCTATTCTAAACACAATTTGGTGGAAACAAAGTTGAAATATTGCTGACAGATGGCTTCAACAGAAGCATATACAACCGATTAAGAATCTCAGAGCACACAGTAGCTTTTTCTTGAAAGGTTTCAACAGTACCATTAAAATGTGTTTCTCTATGGGCAAAATAAATGGGATTTTTACCTCTGGAACCCAACAGTTGGGCTCTATTTGAAACAAATCCAACATATTTAAATAAACAGAAAATTGTTCTCAAAGACACAACGCCAATTTTGGCCAGCCAATTGTACAGGCCAATTCTTCTAATTAAAATTACAGCTATGGGTTTCATCTGTGGGTTCACAAAGAAACTCGATTCTCCTTGTCATCCAAAGCCCTTTTTTTCTGCTGATTTCTAGGGACTGCAGCTCTTAGATTCCTCCTGTTTCTGGCGGTTGCTTTCATGTCACCCTGCGTTTCAGTCTGCTGGTTTTTGATCTAAAAGCTGGAGTGCGTTTATGTGTACGAGGGGTGCGCCGCAACACTCTGAAAACGTATTTATCTTTGTGTAATGGTACTTCATTGATATTCACAGCCGGCTGTGGATCAATGATCCCTGGCAGACTTGCTATTATTTCATTTCTTGTATCTAAAAGGCGTATCGAGGATTCAGCTAAATTGTTTTGAGCCCGTTTTGGCTGAGTCGTCACAAAGGCGTTGTGTGGGCTAAGGCACTGAGTACAGATATCTACACACACACACACACACACACACATCAGTATTCACACTATGGCACAAACCCTAAGCCAATAACAGCAGCTATGATCTCTCCCTCAGCCAATGGGAAGCTACAACCATCCACTACCAGCCAATCAGAACAGACCAGGTGTAAGAGTGTGGAGCCCAGTCAAAAACTTTAATACATATGAATCACAGGTCTTGCTAATTGTAAATAAGCCTGTATGAGTGTCAAAATGAGGGGCACGTCAATTTTTGTCAGCTAAAATATTACGTAACAACATTTAAAATCTGTAGGTTTCTGTAGGTTACATTGATACCCCATTGATGCAGCTTTTTTATTGAGTCATTGAATCATATGTTCAAAAGATTTTTTTCAAAAACCATGCTTCATTAGAGAATGAAACAAGTTACAAGATTTTGAGTGAGTCATTGAACCATTCACTCCAGCAATTAGTTTGAAAACTCTGATTAAGGCTTAATCCCAATTCTACCCCTTACCCCTACACTTAGCCCTACCCCTCCGTTTGGCGCGTTCACGTGAAGGGGTAGGGGTGTCTCATTTCTCTTTTGGTTGGAGGGGTAGGGGTAAGGGGAAGGGCCAGATAGCCCTCCAAACGAAGATTTTTCAGGACCTCACTTCAAACGAAGGGCTAAGAGAAATTTCCAACATGGCTGCTCACTCGAGCAAGCAGACTCGTAAATATAAGTAATTTTTGCCTTTAATAAGGATTTTGATGACAATGTTTCATTATATGTATATTACCTTCAATCTTGTGTTTGTGTTTATGGTGTTGTTTTGTAAATAAACGTTTGCAAAAAAATCGCTAAAGTTTGCTAGCAGATAGCACTGATTGCACGATATTACAAAATATATTTTTATGTCATATACACTTGACTGCATGTTAGAAACATGAAAGACCAGTGGCACGGCAATTTGCAACGGTGGTGTAGTGGAGGGTGTACGCAGGTATACGGTGTATACACACTTCCACTTTTTAAATCCCCTCTGATGCGCATTATTCAGTAGTGTCCTGCATTCGCCAAAATCATGGCAGTCCACCACATCCAGTCATGTGAATAAATGTAAATATTCGCTAAAAACACCCAATAAAGGCAGTGATGATGCAGTCAGGACCGTGGAGCCGGCTTGCTTTGAAATGTATTTGATGATTGCGCCTAATGCACCTGTGCCCGGTACGTCTACCGCACCAGTAATTTAAATCAGTACATAATAATAAAAACGATACCTTACAAATAAAAAGAAGCTGATTTTTACGATCAGAAATTTCTTAAACAAGTGAACCCCTGTAAACATTTTAGTCCAAGGATCCAGAAAACGAACGCGTTCAAATAGAAAGTTGAAAACGAAATTCACAAATGAAGCATATATACTTCTCCAGGCACCACTACACTGATTAGCAATTTGCCGCGCATGTGATAATGCGTTGTTTTTTTTGCTTACGGCCACATGTGAATGAACGGTGCGTACACCGTACATTTGTACTTTTTGAAACATTACAACATTTTGACATCTTGGAATGAGTGATAAACATCTGCGCATGTCCTCTGACGTAACATTAGGAACTAGCGACAACCTATGATGACGTATAACAGTGTTGTAGTGGTGTCCCATTTCTTAGGGGAAATATTTTAGCCCTTCCCCTTTACACTTTGTTTCAAGGGACAAGGGGAAGGGGCGAGGGGTAGGCGAAGGGGTAGAAAATAGAATTGGGATTGGGAACAAGTGCCTTTATGAGTGAATTTTGGAATCATCGATTCAAATTATTTTTTCAAAAACCTTGATTCATTAGAGAATGAAACAGGTACAAAGTTTTTTAAGTGAGTCATTGAAACATTCGCTCCACCGATTTGTTTGAAAACACTGATTAAGTCACAAATTAGAGTTTTTATGAGTCAATTACTGAATCATCAATTCAAATGATTTGTTCAAAATCCCTGATTTATTAGAAAATGAAACAAGTAACAAGTTTTTTGAGTGAGTCGTTGAACCATTCACTCCACAAATTTGTTTGAAAACACAGATTAAGTCACAAATTAAACAAGTACCTGTATATATGAATTACTCAATCAACAGAGCAAATGATTCAATTTGTTTGAAAATGCTGATTAAATCAAACAAGCAGCTTTTTGAGTGAATTACAGAATCATCAATTCAAGTGATTCACTCAAAAATCTTGATTCATTAGAGAATGAAACAAGTAAGAAGTGTTTAAGTGAGTCATTGAACCATTCACTCCACAATTTGTTTGAAAAAACGAATTAAGTCACAAATTAAACAAGTGTCTTTATGAGTGAATTACCAAATCATCAATTCAAATGATTTGTTCAAAAACCTTGATTCATTAGAGAATGAAACAAGTAACAAGTTTTTCGAGTGAGTCATTGAACCATTCACTCCACTTTTTTTTTTTGAAAACGCAGAATAACTGACAAACTAAACAAATGGATTTATGAGGCAATAACTGAATCATCATCTCAAATGATTCACTAGAAAACCTTGATTCATTAGAGAATGAAACAAGTAAAAAAAAAATGTGAGTGAATCGTTGAACCGTTCACTACACATTTAAAAAAATGCAGATTAAGTCACAAATTAAACAAGTGCCTTTACAAATGAATTACTGAATCATCAATTCAAATGATTCATTAGAAAACCTTGATTCATTAGAGAATGAAACAAGTAAAAAAAAATTGTGAGTGAATCGTTGAACCGTTCACTACACAAGTAAAAAAATGCAGATTAAGTCACAAACTAAACAAGTGCCTTTACAAATGAATTACTGAATCATCAATTCAAATGATTCAATTTGTTTGAAAATGCTGATAGTCACAAATCAAAAAAGTGGCTTTATGAGTGAAGGACAGAATCATTCATTCAAATGATTCATTCAAAAACCTTGATTCATTAGAGAATAAAAAAAAAAACGTTACAAGTTTTTTGAGTGATTCGTTGAACCATTCACTCCACCAGTTAGTTTAAAAATGCTGATGAAGTCTAAAATTAAACAAGTACCTTTGTGAGCGAATCATCAGTTCAAATGATTCGTTCAAAAACCTTGATTCTGAGACTAACAAGTTTTGCTATGTAGTAAACACAAAGTAACTGGCAATATTGTGTCTAAAATGTAATATAAAAATTACTCAGCAGTAACTTACTGAACTGGTGTACAAAATCAATCAAAATAATAAGGATTATACTCTTTAAATGACAAATAAATAAATATATACAGTTATAATTGTTGCTTCGTCCCAGAGTGCACAAAATCTTTAATAGGTTAAGCGCTGCAAATGAGAGCATAATGCTGAGAATATAGATTGTTAGGTCAAATATGAAATAGACAAATGTGACTGCTTTTCCCCAAAGGTTGAATGAGCTCCCAGTGAGAGCATCAAAGACAAGTACTGTTCCCTCAGATCACAGCAGTGACTCTCTCTCTCTCTATCCGTTTGATACACACCATAGAGACCAGCAAAAACCTCAACCATTACTATTTAGTTCCACGCATTGTGAGCACTGAGGGCAGCGAGTGTAATGCATTAGCCGCCAAATAAAAGCAGCTTCAATTCAAGCGACACACACACACACACACACACACACACACACATCTCTTCCCAATGCAGCATGTCGTTTATTATCAAGACTGATGCATCTAGAAATGAAGCGTATAACCAAAACAGAGATTTTCCCGGTGAAAGCATCAAACTTTCTAATTACGCAGTGGAGTATGCTGATGCTTACTACACGTAGTTTAATTACCGCACTCATGTGAATGGCACATTTTGCTATTTATCTGGCTTCCACCACTCAAATAGAGCATCGTGTGGGTGAACGTTTGCAAAGAAAAAATACTCTGAAGGTGATTCGCACATGTGTGCGTATGATAATTAGCTTACAGGAGCGATCGTCCTGGCGGGAGACACTATCAAGGCCGGACAGACGGAGAGTTTGCTGAATGTCAGGCAGTGAGGAGAATGGCAGCGATGTTTAAAACATGAGGCCACAACGACAGTCCACACTTCCTGTTTTCTCTCGCCATCTTGGATTAAAGAGTACAACCTTTCCTCACATCTTTAGAAAGCAGTGCCGTGCTGCACCCTAGAAACTGTGAGCATTCGGCACGTACACGTCCTGTAATTCAGGGTTTCGATGCGGATTGACCACCCCTGCCGCTAAAACGACCGCACACTCTCTCTTTCTGACTGGCAGTTCATTACTGCACATTTCCTGTAAGTTCAGGTGTGTATATTTGGCATCGGAGGTGTGTGCAAGCGAAGTGATTACGGCCTGTTGGGGGAAACGACAGAGGACAGTCGATGGTAAATAGATTCTGTGTTTTCCAATGATGTGTCACAGTGACATGTAACACTCTAAACGCTACCCTCCTCCCTCTCTCTCCACTGCTCTCCTATTACCGTCGTTCAGTCCACATCGACCTCAGCTGTCCATCTCCACCGTCTTACCTACACTGGCAGGACAACACTATATCTACAGTACAGGACACCCGAAACAGTTAACGAGAGTGTCACATTTAATGACCTAGATGTCCACGGCTGCTACAAACATCTACTCACTCTGTAATTTCTCCATGTAGACCAAAAACGGGATTTTAGCTTGATAAATTTTAGCTTGATTTTCAGCTGACAGTGTCCAGCGGTGCTAAATAAATTTCACAGCCTCCTAGATTGGACTTAAATAAGCAATTCCAGAAGCAATCTGAAGCCTTCGTACTTTCAAAATAATTTCAATAATACCTGACGTATCAAATACTTCACTAACAGAACTCCGACACATCAATCTAAAGCAGCATGTTGTGATTGGTCAGTAATCTCACACTGGACAAAATATTTTTTTGTCGAAACATAAGCATAAGCAATGTTGCATCAAAGAATCGCACTTTGTTTGACCATAAATGTCTATTTTCTTTGGGATTAACCCACAATACCATTCAGATCCATTGGAAATTGTCCAAATGGTTTATTTGTTTAGATTCAGAAGAGATAATGGATACGTGCGTTATGTAAAGAAGGATGAAGGGTGTGTTTAAAGTTCAGGACACTGATCTGTAATGTAACGAGACCTGTTAGTTCATCAATAGAGCTTGGGTTTCTCTGAACCCAGTCACCTGAGAACTATTCCTGTGTGCGCTTTCCCACTTCTAAAATTATCTTCAGGTCAGGAAGGATATAAAACATTCCTCTTTGAGTGTGTCTTTTAGGAATAATCCCTTATTTTGTTAAAACGTGCAGTAATGTACTTACAGTGAAAGTCTATGTGGCTGCACAGATAAAAAAGCTCAAATAAACACTATTTCTAAGTACAGCCACAAGATTGAAACAACAAACATGTGAACATTACACTTTATTCCTGTCAAGATCATGCAAGGGTATGCTACAAAACGATTAGTCATGATTAATCGATTCAAAACTAAAAGTTGATGTTTGCTCACTACTGTATATGTGTGTGTACTGTGTATATTTATTATTATTTTTTTCAATATATACATGTGTGTGTGTATTTATGTATACATAATAAATACGCACAGTACACACACTTATAGTATGCAAACAAACTTTTATTTTGAACCGATTAATCACGACTAATGATTTTGCAGCTCTAAAAACACCTACAGGAATAACATTAGTAACAAAAACAGACACTTATCTACCTAAAACTGTAGTGCCACAGCTAAAAGAACAATTCAGAAACTTCAAAGCTCAAATAGCACATTGTTAAAGCACTAGTTCAGCCAAAAAAGAAAACTCACCCTACTCACCCTTCATGTCGTTCCAAACCCGTAAGACCTTCATTTAGCTTTGGAACACAAATTAAGTTGTTTTTACTGAAACCCAAGTGCTACCATGCACAACTACCACGTTCAAGGCCCAGAATGGTAGTGCGGAAATTGTTAAAATAGTCCATGTGACATCAGTGGTTTAACCGTTTTGTTATGAAGCTATGAGAATACATTTGTGTGCAAAGAAAACAAAAATAACTACCTTTTTCCTCAATTTCTTTGTTGTGTGTTCACAAAAGTACCACAGCGCATATGTACAACAGGTACACCAACTACATCTATCTAAACTCTTGAAATGCCTCATTAGATTTCCTTTGTAGATTCTCAGATTGAACCCAGAACATTGCTTTAAGGCAGACAAGAAAGTCTAAATTGGGAAATGTTTGGGATACCCCTCATTTTGTAAAAATCAACAAAATTGCTCTGCAGTAATGTTCTTACAGTGAAAGTCTATGGGGCTGCAAGGGTAAAAAGCTAAAATACACACTATTTAGAGTACAGCCACGAGATTTAACGTTTATTCCTGTCAAAATCATGTAAAACCACTCAAACTGGCAAACTTCCCATGACACGTACAAGGATACCAGAAATAAGACAACAACCACAGAAATTACAATAGTAATGCAAAAACAGATGTTTATCTACCAAGAACGGATGTGTGGCAGCTAAAACAACAATTTAGAAACTTTAACGCTCAATAACACATTGTTAAAGGGACAGATTACCCAAAAATTGAAAATTCTGTAATTAATTGCTCACCCTGACTGTCATTCATCTTTGAAACACAAATTAAGATATTTTTGATGAAATCCGAGAGCTTTCTGACCTAAACTGATCTAAACAGAAACGCAACTGACACATTCAAGGCTCAGAAAAGTAGCAAGGACATTGTTAAAACAGTCCATGTGATAACAGTGGTTCAGCCGTAATGTTATGAAGCTACGAGAATGCTTTTTTTGCGCAAAGAAAACAAAAATAAGGACCTTTATTCAACAATTTCTTTCCCGCACGTTCACAAAAACATAAACGTGTACGCCGACTACACATCTAAACTCTTGGAATGCCTCATCAGACTTCCTTCGCATTAATGTAAACACAGTTCTTACAGATTCTAACATTGCAGATTGAACCCAGAACATTGCTTTAAGGCAAACAAGTCTAAATTGGGAAATGTTTGGGATTTATGCATTAGCACTGCTGACGCTTCAGTCTGTGAGAGGTCCAATTTGAGCAGAAAAAATTTATTGCGCCTTAAAGCAAAGAAAATGAACAACAGAAGAAAAATGGGGAAAATAAGGCGACGGTAAGGAAAAAGGAGACAGGTGTGTCATAAGCTGTGTAATGGCCTATTCAAGTGTTTGTATCCCAACCATAAAATCACTGTGTCCCCTAGTGTTCTGCCTGACTTGCAACAGTTACATGGCATCCTCCCACCGATTCACTCCATTTGAGTCCAAATCGCAAAGACCAACAAACGGCCTCCCTGCCGACCTGCTTCAGATTCACATGACAGGAATAATCAAACGCAAGTGATCTGTTCAGAATGAACTGTATAGCATCTGCCTGAGAACATAACGCAATGAACGAAACACACAAACTCCAAACAGACATTCAAGAAAAGATCAAGTCGGCATTCAAAGGTCAGTTAAGAAAATGCAAGTTTCTAAATGACTCAGCTTAATAACAGGCTGCATATATGCATGAAAGATTAACATTTAAAAACTGAACATTTAAGACAAGTATCTTTATGACTGTATCTCAAACGCAACATTAAATTAATAGCTCATCCTGCACTTTTTGTACTGGAGAGGTTTTGACACAAAATAACTTGCAAAAATAAAAGCATCTGCAAAAAATGAGTTAAAAAAACTGCTATGTTAACCATCAAAATGTATGAAATATTAAAAAATACCATCACAGGAATAAATTACATTTTAAAATATATTAAAATAGAAAACATTTATTTTTACTTGTAATAATATTTCACTGTATGTGTATGTATATATATATATATATATATATATATATATATATATATATATATATATATATATATATATATACTGTATCATCTGGCAAATATACAAATGCATTAAATAAAAAAAAAAATAAAATAAAAAACATTTTAAAAATATAACTTTTTATGGTTGGGCCAATGAAAATAATGAAAAAGGTAAAATTACATTCTTGCACAGTACTGCCAAGATTTGTATTAAGACAGCACCTCTCACATCTTCAGAAATCTAATTATTGACAATATATCATCCTACAGAGTTATTAAATTTGTTGGATTGCATGAGACGATTTTATGAAAATGGGTCAAGATAAACGATCCAAAGGGAGCGAACTCAGAAACTACACACACACACACATACACACAGGTGCGGATACTGCAGGCTCATTGATTCTCAGTTTGTCTTTCTCATCTCTTTCTGCATGTTGCGAGCTGTTAAAGGCTGCTTTCAGATCTGCGTTAGCAGGTCATCTCTCCTGTACCTAGTGAGGCTTAATCAATGTACACTGACAAAAAGCCAACTCCAGACTGATAGCCGTCTCTCCTGCTGTCTTTAAACACCATTCAGCGGAGCTATAATGAAGACACGTCCGTCTACCACAGGAGATCTCCATATGAAAGGGCAAATTTGTATTCACTACCTTACTTCAGTCTGTTTCTGCTATTTATGAGCCTCTTGTACGGTATTAGCAGGCTTTAGCAAAACACTCCAGCTCCCTTTTGAATTTCAGCCAATTCATTATTATTTTCATCCAACACACACACACACACACACACACACACACTTGCTCATTCTCCTTCAATACAGTGGATCGATTCATCACATTTATCCTGGACTTCTCAAGGTGTCTTCATGCATTTTTAAATGATTTTATTAAAAAGTATTATTCAGCTTTGGGTGTAAAAATACCAGCGAATGAGTGTGGGCGAGAACGAAACGGGAAAAAGAAAGCACTACGCAGATGAATGCATTAATTCAATTAGTCCAGGGCAGACCAGAGCACTGCACAGGAAACATACACACACACACACACACATACAGAGCAAAATAATCGGAAATAGCACAATCTTAATTACACACAAATCAAATCAGTCATGACCTGGAAAAGATAACGGACGTGCAGAACGAGAGGAGATGAGCCGTGGAAAAGGACGAATTCTGTGTTTGTGCTTCTGATTGACAGATTAATAAAATGAGGTTGATCTAGCAAATGTGGGGGGATCAAGGCTGTGTGTATATGGGGACAGATGATTGATCTGAAAGTGTGTGTTTAGGTCAAAAAATTGCCTATTTGTGCTGTGATTTAGCAAAACCTTTGGTTTAAACCATAGGATAATACATGTTTTATGCATATAATTCAAAGAGGTATATATTTAGGTTACAAAGCCCTGCTCCAGAGCAGAGTAAGTACTGTGGTACTCCCAAATTGTAGTCCCAAAGGTATACAGTTTCAAGTATGAACAGTCTAAAACATTAAAAAAAAGATATTCAGGGTTAAAAACTACTTTGTTTTGAAGTGTAAAACATTACTTAAGCAACAGTTCACCCCAAAAATTAAAATTCTGTCATTAATTACTCACCCTCATGTCGTCCCAAACCTGTAAGACCTTTGTTCATCTTTAGAACACAAATTAAAATATTTTTGATGAAATCCGACATGCGAGTTGTTAAAATAGTCCTTGTGACATCAGTGATTCAACTGTAACTTATGTTCTTATGTGTGCAAAGAAAAACAAAAAATGACTTTATTCATTAATGTCTTCTTTTCCCTTTTAGTCTTCGACGTGCGGTCACGATATTACCGCAACGCATGGGTGTACATTCATCAAAAATATCCTGAATGAAGGTCTTATGGGTTTGGAATGATATGACGGTGAGTAATTAATTTTGGGTGAACTATACCTTTATGATTTGTAACCCTTTATGGGTTAAAAAGAGCCTTAACCAGAAGGGTTAAATGTAGTCAGCTAAAACTGTATCTTGCAACTGTATCTTGTGGGAATCAGGAATGAACGCTGAAATGTAAAGTAATTGCTAATCCCTTTTATCTAGATGTGAATTTGTCTAAACATAGACTTGATCGTATTCCAGCATCTCAATCCTGGATCTCATTCAAGGGAACATTTATCATCATGGGGAAAATGTCTATACTTTTGAAGATTTACATTTCACTCACTCTCACAATTTCTGTCGTTCCGAGCAGCCGTTGAACAAGGGTGTGTTTTGATTTTCACTGTTTTGATGTGTGCCAAGATGTGTGCGTGAGAGATTTAAAGTGCTTAAACCTCCCAATGCCAGCACCATTACTGCTACGACTGCTTTTTTTTCCTAGACAGGCCAAGTAATTAAAAAACCCAGCTGAAAAAAACACATACTTAATTGGAAGAGGAGGAGGAAGAAAGCCTTCTGTCCGTTCATTCAACTGATTAAAGGCAGCCATCTGAGGAGTGCATGCTCCACTTTCAACATTTTTATGGTGTTTGAACCATCAGAGAGAGGGCAAATGTATCCAGAAAGAGAAGTAAAAGAACGGGTGAGGGAAGGAAAAAAGGAAGACACAGAACGAGAGTTAAGGAGAGAGACGCTACTCCAATTAGCCTCTCGGTGTGGAGTAATAGCGCGAGTATGAAATGGATGGATGAATAGAGTTAGCGCCTCTACAGCAACACCACAGGGGTTATTCCACATGACAAAGAGCCTTTAATTACCTCATTCTAGGCTCTTTATTTCCCTGTGGCTGTGCCACTGTGTAAATCTTTCAAATACAGCTTTTCTCTCATGCTCCTATTTGGGCCGTGAAACATGTCATGTACATCTGTGGAACAAAAAATCTTGGTCAAAACACTCATTTTTCTTCTCTGGAACCATTATATGAAATACTTATTACCTCAGTGGAATGTGGCAATCATAAACCAGACCTCTGCGGGCCCACAAACTAAAGGAGTTTTTTGCGGCACAAATGCACAACCTCAAACAGCGATTTCTTACCTAAAGGGCTAAAGTATAGTTAACCCAAAAAGTCAATGAGGTTGTTCATACTCAACACAGGTTTGGAGCAACATGAGGGTATGTAAAAGATGACCAGCACAGGGGCATTAAGTCTTCGTGTCTTGGGTGGACACACTTGAGTGGCCCGGGATCATCAATAATAAACCTGCATCAGTGCATTTCTCCGGGGCAGTGCACTTGCTTTGCAATGCCTGGTAAAGCTTCTCTAATGAGGGTAACCCCACACCGCAATGCTCTTTCAGACACAATAATGAGTCCCTTTCACATGTTGTACCAAGCCCTGACCTTACTGCAACCCTGTTGGCATGACCTCTCAAGGAAACAACCTTTCGCCCTGATTGCAGTGTTGAAAACCAGACTAAAGCCTCTTCGGGTCGTGCACTTTGAACTTCTGATCTTTTCCCTTTGAAGAAATTAAGCCTATTGCTTAACCCGCGTTGACCACAATGAATATCAAAGATTAATCTGACAAATCCCTGTCCTGTGTGGCATCCCGGGGTGGGGATATCTAGACGGCGGGCGTTGAAGCCTCCGGCCTTAACTGACCCTGATTCAGGGTGACTTCCGAGAGTTTAATAGACTCTCCATGTTACTCCATCAATCTCCTTACAACCTCTCGGTAGGACTCTTTATGTGCCTTCATAACCCCGCAGGAGAAGATGGAGCAGTGTGAGAGGACGAAAAAGGATTGGAGGATTGGAGAATGAACCGAGAGAAGTGCATTTCAGTGAAAAGAATGATGGGTATTGTAGAGGATCATGGGGGCATTTCATTTACAAGACATTCTCATTGTACCCGAGTGCTTTAAAGCTGATGTATTTACCCCTCTTCACCTTTCTCTCTCTCTCTCTCCCTCCCGCTCATATCTGCATGTCTTCAGCCCTGACAGCTGCTCACTTAATAGATCCCGTTTGACAGTGCATAAGCCAATTAAAATGCTGCTGATTTAATTGAGCTGGGCAAAATCAGCCTATGCCAGAAAATGAGTCCATTAAAGAGGCGATAGAGGCCAGTGAAGCAGAGGCCATTCATGCTGTGAACCAAAGTCACATCCCGTCCCTTGCCTCCTCCCTCCACGCTCTGCACATTCCCGTTTGGGAAGAGCAGGACTCAGTGAGGGCTGAACGCTGTTGCTGGATTACAAGCAAATGAAGTCAATGAATGGATTTGTTCAGCAGCTTCGCCAAATGAGTCCCGTTGGGCCACAGTCCTGCAGAGCTTACCTCTAAAAGTCAAAGTTGACATCTGCCAAGTATGGTAACCCATACTCTGAATTTGTGCCATTTGCTCCAGTGCCCAGGGAGCAACTGGGGGTTCGGTGCCTTTCTCAGTTGGAGCACCTCAGTTGGAAGGTGAAAGAGAGCACTGTTCATTTATTCCCCCACCTACAACACGTGCCAGTACCAAGATTCGAACCCACAACCTTCAAATTACAAATCTGACTCTCTAGCCCAGGAGTGAACTCAGTCCTGGAGGGCCATTGTCCTGCAGAGTTAAGCTTCAGCTTGCCTCAACACACCTGCCGGGAAGTTTCTAGTATGCCTAGTAAGAGCTTGATTAGCTGGTTCAGGTGTGTCTAATTGGGGTTGGAGATAAACTCTGCAGGACAGCGGCCCTCTAGGACCAAGTTTGGGCACTGTTGTTCTAACCATTAGGCCACGACTTCCCAGACAAAGTCCCAGTTGTGACATTTGCCAAGTAAGGTAACCCATACTCTGAATCTTTGCCATTAGCTCCAGTGCCCAGGGAGCAACTGGGGGTTCGTTGCCTTGCTCAAGGGCATCTCAGTTGGAAGGTGGAAGAAAGCGCTGTTCATTCATTCCCCTGCCTACAACTCCTGCCAGTACTGTGACTCGAACCTGTGACCTTCGTTACAAATCTACAAATCTATCCCAATGGTGCTCAAACTCAGTCCTGGAGGGTCAGTGTCATGCAGAGTTTAGCTTTAATTTGCCTCAACACCAGGGGCGCCGCTAAGGGGGGGGGGGGAAGTCAGGACAATTCTAAGGGCCCACGCACTTTAGGGGCCCCCAGAGATCTGCTTTGGTGTGGTAGGGGGGGCCCAACCTCATATTTTGTCATAGGGCCCAAAATTGCGAGCAGCGCCCCTGCTCAACACACCTGCCGGGAAGTTTCTAGTGCATCTAGTAAAAGCTTAATTAGCTGGTTCAGGTGTGTAATTAGGGTTTTGGGCACCTGTGCTCTAACCATCAGGCCATAACTTCCCCTACAAAGTCCCAATTAAATACACATGAACCAGATAAAGTATTTAGGAACACAACAAACTTTCAGGCAAGTTTTTTGGAGTTAAACTCTGCAGGAAAATGGCCCTACAGAAACAGGACTGGGCAACCCTGGTCTAATGATATGCCATACTCAGGATTGTACTTTGGTTTAGATTCTTGGGGAAACATTTGTGACATACTGAGGAACAGATGTTCTGAAATTTCTAAGCCACATTTAAAAGAACCTCCACACGGTTTCTGATTTCAGCATCATGATATTACACCAATTGGGAGATAACTGGCATATCTTATACCACCAGACAGAAAAGCTCTATGCATTCTTTAAGCAGAGCAAGAGATAAAAGAAGCCACTTCATCCAGATCAAAATGAGACTGAGACGAGCAGTAGTCCCTGATGCATATACCCATAACTTTTGGCACTAAAACTGGTTGAAGCATTCAGGTATCTTGCACAGAGTTCTGGATCATAGAGGCTATCTTTATGGATAATTAAAATTCTCAATCATTCTCATGCAGACAGATTGAAGGCGCCTGAGGGTTGAGTATAATCTAGCAAGCGTAACTTTCTCTCACTTTAATGCTGGCTTTTATCTCAGTAAAACCTCTGATAGGCAAATGTTCTCAAACTTCAATAGTGAAGGAACATCACAAGGGCTTCGATACTAGTAATCCGAACCCAACATCAGGTTCACGTAATCTAAAACAGCCACCTCATGTAAATCCCTCCCATTGCTCTCTGAGCCGTGGATCCATCCCTGTCATCCAGTCTGGGAAATGAGGTATTAAAAAGTGATGCATACATTTACAGAGCCAGGCTCTTGTTCAATCAGAGCAGATAAAGTCGTTTAGCAATGGCTGGACTGGCCACTCACTCAAGTGTGTGTTTAAGGAGAAATGGGAAGGGAATGAGATCTCAGATATGACAAAAGAGTAACGGATGAACTCGACAAGTAAAGGACATTGAGAGAAAGAGGAAAGGTTCCTCCTATCCCCCACTGTCTCTTAAAGTTAAACTGCATGACATCTACAACGTAAAACTTTTCCTTCAGATCAAAATGTAGCCATTCAAACATGAAATAGTCTCAAGACACCAGCCGATTTCACATCCCAAGATTTGGCTATTGCTTGTCACAGGGTGAACTTGACTTTACCAGGTCAGATCTCTGCTGTAGCGACTGCCCCCCTGCGTGCTCCTCTTGATGGGCTCACTGAGGCAATGCAATAAAATCTGAAATGAGGAAAAGCAGGCCTGCCTGCAGAGAGAGGAGATGAGTATATGGGCTGCATCACTGAAACCCTGCAGCTGTGGGTCTGTTTGGAAGACATAGTTCATAACCAGCTGGCTCCGACAAGTCATCATCTCTCCCTAACATACACACACACACACACAGCACTCCCAACATCAAGCCGGTGCTGAGCGTTTGCCCGTAATTTCATTTTCTCATTGATGTCATCCGATTTGTCAGGCAAGAAACGGCAGGACACAAATTGCACACAATAAGATGTGCCGATACGCTCTCAAACGAAACTCTCTTTCTCTCACTCACACTGCATCTCTTTTTTATTCCCCTTTCATTCTTGCTGTCTCCAAACCTCATATTTTCTTTATAGGACAATGCAGACCTGACAGGAAAGTAGATGGGGAATGGGAATGATTCGAACTCTATGAGCTATAGCTCTTTATATATCACAAGGACATGCACTACCCGTCGTGCCACAGCTCTGACAACCTCATTTTCTTATTATTAAAGGTTCATGGCATCTAAGGAGGGCTTCTGACATTTCTTGTGTCAAAGACCGTATTCAGACTTGAAGTCTGACAGATGCTGTGAACCACACATTGTTGAAGTTCCCCATTTAAAACTTAAAACTCCAAAACCAAATGTCTCCCAAACACATTTACGCCTAAAATGTGCATCATATCAGCCAAGCGCAGGCATCAGATTGACACTCGCAGAGCAAGTTATGACACACTCCGAGTAATGCACTTCAAAGGCATGCCGATCAAAGCGCGGGATGTATACTGGAGCATGGGGCTTGATTAATCCCCTCGAGTGTGACTCAGGACCACGTCGCCCCGCCAGCAAAGAAACGGTTGTCTCCTGAGCAGCAGAGTGCAGCCGTGGGGCGACCGCAACATGCAGCGAGCAGATTCAGCACCATGGAGAGCACCAGCTCTGCGCAGGTGGGAGGCTCGGAGAAGCCATGCTGAGGCGTTGAGTGATGGGATTAATGAATGAATAACACATCAATAAGGAATGCATTATTGTAATCGCCCTCAGTGTTTAACATCACATGAATCAGCCATGTCTCTCTGCGTGTTTAGTGACTGTGTGAAAATTACAACAATGTGCCAAAAGAGCTTTGAGATGGTTAGTTATAAACAAGCAGGAAGGAAGAGTCTGTGCTCAATCAGACACTGGTAAGGTGTCAGATGATAAAGCACACTTTCTCCTTTACAGTGATTAAATTCAGAGATATACAGTAAGAGAGAGATAACTCTGAAATCTTATTTCTCAATTCTTACACTGTCAGAAAAAGATTTTAAAGCATTGCTGCTGGCAGTCACACAACCAGTGCTTTAAACATTGAATTCAAGTATAACATTTTGCTGAAATTAATATAAATAATTTAAACAAACTATAATTTTTTATATAGTTTTTACTTTTTATATATATTTATGTTTTTTATTTTATTTAAGGTTGTGAGTGCATATAAACCAAATATTGCAGAAAAAATAAAGTTAAATGAAACAGCATAGATTTTGCCTCAAGCAATGAGACAGTCATGGATAGCCCCTGCCTCACGGGCCAGATAGAGAAAGAGAGAGAGGCGAGAGAGGGGGAGTCTATTTCTTTGATTTATATCACTTTTATTGATCTCCCCCATGCCCTAGATGTATTCTGTCTCCGCCAGCTCTCAACTTTTCGGGACACGTTGGTGTAAAAGGGCTGCTTTGAAGCAGTCCTGACAGCAGATCATACGCGCAAGCTCATTCAGTAAGTTTGCGCAGCACAACAACATCGACTCACCCCAGCGTTGTCATGGTGACGATGGTGTACCAGAAAGCCGCCGGTATGCTGGTGAACTTGCTGGCGGAAGAGCCCTTCTCTGCGTAGAACATGACGGTGGCGAAGATGATGATGGCCATGGTGAGCGAGAAGAGCAGGAAGCCCAGCTCGGACGCGCAGCTCTTGAGCGTGTACCCCAGGATGCGCAGTCCCGCGGAGTGCCGCGAAAATTTGAAAATCCGAAAGACCCTGAAGACCCTGAGGGTGACGAAGGCCCCGCTCACGTCCTCGTTGTCCGTCATGACCAGGCCGATGTAGTAAGGCATGATGGCCACCACATCTATGATGCTCATGACGCTCTTGACGAACTTGTACCTGCTGGGCGCGGCGATCAGACGCAGCAGGTACTCTACAGTGAAGATCATGACGCAGGCCGTATCCAAGCAGAAGAACGCGAGGGCGTAGCGCTCCCCGCACGAGGTCTCCTTTGCCCGGTTTGGACCGCTGCTGCACGGTACCGTCTCCACCACGTTGGCCATCACGGAGACGGCGATGAAAAAGCCCGTGACGTAATAAAACACCAGCGCCATGGTACTCGTGTGCGGGTTCTCAAACGCGCGCCACATGGTCTCGCGGAACGACATATCCGGCGGCACCATGTCTTTGTTGTTTTCGTTCTCCTCATCGTCTTGAATCCTCTCCGCGTTCTCCCTCCGGCGATCTTTGTACTCCTCATAACAGCAGTCCCCTATTATCTCAGGAATGATGCCGAAGAAGGCCAGCTCCTCGTCATAGGCGGAGATGCACTCGTGGCGAGGGTAGTGCAGCTTCCCGGTTCGGTAGAAGTTGAGGATGTGCCTGAAAATGTCCGGGTCGCGGTCGAAAAAGTACTCGTTGGTCTCCTCGTGGAAGAAGAAGTCGCGCTCTGTGCTTCCCAGTAAGGTGTCGGGGTACCTCTCCAAAGTATTCCGCCAAGTTTGAAACCTAGTGCCGCTGACGTTCAAGATGATCAGGCCGTCCTGACCTCGCCTCTTGTCCCGTGGAGGCGGCGGCATCGGCGCGCTCGCCACGGGCATCCATCCTATGGCCGCGGCGCGCGCGAACGGTAGCCACGCGGCGACTCCGGCTGCCATGCTGACCCAATGTGCGCGACCCGGTGCGACTGAAGCAGGTTTTGCGCTCACAAATCCGCCCCGCGCAGAAAGGACATCTGGAGAGATACAATGCGCAATCACTTAATGTAAACTATTGCTCACGTGCAGGACAGCACTAAACAATGAGTCATTTATCAAGATCAAAGCATTCGAATGGCAAGGTGGATTTACATTGAGCGTGGAAATGAATGCTGGTGCATGTATGCATGCGTAAAAACGGCTTGTCGGTCAAACGTGAATGGATGAGAATGCACCTCATCTGCTTTTTTTACAGTGTAATCTATTGCTCAACAGCAAGAGAAACAACTTACCTCCTCATAAATGGATTTTGATGCAAACGTGCAGGTTTTTACACACAGCTCATCAGTTGTAGTCCACTTTGAATCGCTGTTCCACCGTTACGCACAAATAAGTATCCGAAACGCGCACTCGGAGGTGTTCTAGAGCAAATGCAACAAGTTTAGAAGTCAGGTAGAGGATTCACGTTGTCCAAGGACATCCTTTTTAATCCTCCACAGCTTGTGTGTGTGACACTGACGCTCTTGGAGAAACCTGCCACAGTGGTCGTTTCATAGGAAGAGAAGACCACCCTGGCGAGAGCGCGTTCGGTCTTTCAACAGCAGAAAATGCCACTTTGCTATCTGCTTCTTTTAACTGTAATCCAACGAGCCGAGAACCGCTTCGCAGGGTCTGTTTGTAACCCGAACAAAAAGTAAACCCGCAACAAATGATTCGATGGAAGTTGCTTCATCCGCTACCGACGGAGATCTGTGAGTCTGCGGTGGAGCCCAAGTTGCCTCTGCTCACGGCGCATTGGAGGCGTGTCACGTGCTACGGGCATCGGTTAACACATATGAATGTAACACAGCCTGTGTGAAGGCTGCATAATGTACCTTAAGAGGTGTTACGGTTAAATGTTTACTTTTAGTATTTGATTCTGATATAAATAAAACGAACGTCCTATATCAAGCGCTGTGTAAAGTTGTTCACTGGAATTATCTGAAATATTACTAATCAAAGTTTGGCTGGAATTCAGTCAAGTGCTGAACCCTGAGCTGAGGGAAAAGCGTTGCGGGTATTTTCACGTCTCAGGTTATTGATTCACACATTCAGCGCTGATAGAAGTGCAGGGGGGGAAACCGCTAGATGGAGACAGTTTTCAGAGGTGAAGATTAGATCAGACCTGTAGGAGCGAAAGGATTCGAGTCATGTGAAGGTCTCTTGCTGTGACAAACACAATCAGCAAGCTCCAAATGCGATTATCTGTGTTGCAACTCTCTATACATGGGTCAATGACAAATAAAGATGACTGAAAAGGAGAAATGCTGTGCATGGCAAGTTCTGTATACATACAGTATATTACATATATATACAGCCATGCCAATTCCCTCAGGAACTGCGTCGTCTGTTATGAATTTATAGACATATGGTTAATTCACACTAAAATATACATATTTAAAACGAAACAGCGTGACTGAAATACGAATTAATAATAAAATAGATTTAATTAATTTTACTTAAGATAAACTTAACATTTCTAAACATCTGGACTGTAGTTTTTTTAGATAATACCCCAGTCGGCGCAGCTTCTGACAAACTCGACTCCGCCAAAAACTGATTTCAACGAGTGAACCAAAACATCTGCGACAGCTCAGAGCGCCATGCGTGTTTGTGCGCGCGTCCCCGTGATGAATTTCCTGGCGCAGGGCCTCCCTCTTCTCCATTGCCTTCCAAATTAGTCACGTAGACGTATCACAGATTAAATGTTGCGCCAGAGAAAAAGAGAGTTTTGATCTCAATGCTAGCCGGGTTTTTCTCTTCAGCACCATGGACAGCGACCATCCACAGTTGCACTGCCGCGTTATTGATTATTGGCAACGCGATTCAAGAGCTTATAGCCAATTTCCATTATGTTTGGGATTTATTTTTTCTCTTTCTCTTCCTCTTTATTACACTGCTTGAAATGCAGAACTGTATTGATGTTCTCCTCCTGCTATAACACTTTTCTGCAATTCAGCTCAAATGCATTCAGAGAATGCACATTCTGTTAAAACTGTTTTTCATTTTCAGTTGTAGCCTACAAGAAATTAGGATCCCTTTCTCAATAGTCTCAGTAGTAATATTTGCACACTAATTTGCGATTGGTGTTCGTTCTTATAGTTCTTATCTATTTGACACTTACCAAGAATAAGTTGAACTTTGGTGTAGCATAGGGAAAAAATAAAATAAATAAAACAAATTAACGCACAAATCTGATGTTTCTTTTTGTGAGATCATTTAGATATGTTATAAATAAAATATTTTACCCAACCCTTTTACTGCATGATTATAAAAAACGCAAAGTAAGCCTATGGGCGAGACTTCCGGTTCATTAGTATCTATAGTGAAATAACGAGAAGAATAACGTGCAGTAAACGCTAAAACTGTTTGCACTACAAACCAGTGTGTCCATAATTAAGATAATACATTAAATATATAATATATAATATGGAAAAACACTAAAAATGCAATATTAAGCAGCAAAACCAGACGTTTTGTACAGCTTAAAATAGATGCTGTTGGAACCAGAAACCAGACCCATACAATACATGTAATTTGTAGTGTATTCAAGTTTTACCATATATATATATATATATAAAATTTTACTATAAAACAAATATTTAGTTCTAAACAAGTGACTGATTAATTCATGACACATTTAAATGCTATTACTTTTGGCTATTCTGGTTTATTACCAGGGTTTAAACTTTAAACACATGCAAATCCTATATAAAACAAATAGAAAACCAAATGGTTCTAAAAAAAATTGTTTAACCTTCTGGGGCTGACATGTAACCTTTTCACTCACCATCAAAATGCCTGTGAAGCAGCATTTTAATTACAGTGCTTGAAAGGCAGCAAAAGAAGAGTTATATTTCCTTTAGGAAAAGCAAATCTACTTTAGGAATGTCACGGGCATCCCACACTCGCCTTCACACAAAACCACACCATGCTAAACTTAATTCATTTCCAAAGCTAACAGGATCCCCTCATTTGAGCATTCTGTAGCGTGACCACGCACTATGTTTGAAACAGAATGAACCAGAATAGTAGTGTTCAGCACCATCGTAGTCAATTTAGCGACTTTTGTTCAGAGCATTTCCCTGCCTCGGGCTGTTAGAGAAATGGCGCCAAAATATGACAGGCGCCGTTGTCACCATGGTTACCAGTCACGTCTATTTCAGTCCCGTGAGCTAAACCTGACAGCGTTGATGCGCGTATTTCCACGCCGCTCTAGAGACTGTGCACCCCTACAGTTCATCGCCTTAGTGTGATAGAGAAATTTAGACCATCTAACTTTACCACCGGGATGACACTCTGAATATGCGAGGGACCTTTGAGCTCGGGTTAGATGTGCTGCGTCGGCTCACAGGCGACCAGACCACAGCTGAATAGACACCTTTACATTTACAGAAAATGAAAAGGAACATCTTTATTCATTCTCTTTCCGCTAGAGTTCAAACCACAGAGACACGTTCATTAGAAATGATCCTTATCATTGGAGACTGGACTAGGAGGATATCAAAAGGGCTCTTTTAGCATGCATGGGAGTTAAATATGACTTTAACTGACTGCCTGATCAGTGAATTTGAAATTCTACAGGGTTGATGTGCAGCGTTTCACTATTATTATGTTCAACTTCTCTTTCAAGCCAAACATTATTTTGCTGGTCATGTTAGGCCTTTAGGAAATCAGAAATAATGATTGAAAGGTCTTGATTTGGGTCTGTATAAAAAGTAGAATATGTTTCTTTATCTTAAAAGATGAATAAAGATTTTGACATTATACAAAAAAATACAGTTTATGTTATGCATAAGAAAGTGCACTATACCAGTCAAAAGTTTTTGAACAGTTTTTAAAGTCTCTTCTACTCATTATTTGATCCAAAGTACAGCAAAAACTGTAAAATTTAGAAATATTTTTACTACTGTATTCTATTTGAATATATTTTAAAATGTAATTTATTTCATGATCAAAGCTAAATTTTCAGCTGTTTTTAACATAATAAGAATAATGAATGTTTTTTGAGCAGCAAATCAGAATATTAGAATGATTTCTGAAGAATCATGTGACACTAATGATGCTAAAAATGCAGATTTGAAATAACAGGAATACATTACATTTTAAAATATATTCAAATAGGAAAATGTTATTTTAAATAGTTAAACTATTTCAGAATTTTTTCTGTTTTTGCTGTACTTTGAATCAAATAAATGCAGGCGTGGTGAGCAGAAGAGACTTGTTTAAAAAACATTAAAAATCAAATTATGTAAATTATGACCATTTAAAATTTTTGTGTGAACGGTTCCTTCCACTTAAATGCTTGAAATGAGTTTTGTGGTGCATTATAAACATTGTATGTATTTGTTTAATATGAACTAGTAATATAGTAATAGTAAAAAAATAAAAATAACTAAGAAGTGTCTAGCAAACATGGAAACATTTACAATACTGTTTTAAAAGCGTCCCAGAATGCTCCCACGCCAAGAAGTATCAAAACCGAAGTCCAAGATAATTGTGATTGCAATTGTGACATAAACCTCTAAAAGAACAGCTGACTCAGAAAATAAATTAGCTAAAAATTTAGTCAATCTGAAGCCATCCAAGATGTAGATTGCTTCTTCCCCAGAAGAGATTTAGCGAAATTTAACATTAAATCACTTGCTCAGCAATGAATCCTCTGTAGTGAATGGATGCCATCAGAATGAGAGTCCAAACAGCTGATAAAAACATCACAATAATCCACAATTTGACTACAGTTAAACCTCAAACCATTACTTCATAAAACATGTATCCTCTATCTATAATGAGGAGCAAATATGCACATTATGGACTGGTATTTTGCCTGGAAGGGACGATTCAGCTTTCTTTTATATTTGTGTAGCTATATGCGTGGTGAAGGTGAGCGATCTGAATACTCATTATCTTTGTAGTACTCTATACAGTGCTAAACAATATAGTGCCTACTTCATTGCCTAGACCATTACTCATACATATGAAAAGTATAGGAGTGTTACACACCCCTCACTTATAAAAGTAGATTAAATATGTGCTAAAACTCCCATGAGTCACTAACTCAGCATCAAAGCGAATGCAATCCTGTATAACCATTTTTAACATGCATAAAATTACGCCAAATAACATCCATAAATCTTAATCCGGAAAGAGAGACAGAGACAGAGAGACGGAGGGAAAAAAAAATTAAATGTTCCACAGGAAAATTATCCTCTCTAAAGAAGAGAGAGAGGAACTCTGGCTTGTGTCTGGTTTTGCCATCAAGCTTCACGCATACACAAGCTAAGCTGTGAGTGACACAATATCATGAACGCCGCTGGTGTTTTTCAACCCCTTTGACAGGATCCATGGTAACGGTATAACCGTAATAATGTCATTTTTCATACCTGACAATGCCGCTCATAGTGAGCACGCCACACCGGTCGTTCATCACCCTGCGTGGACTGGACCGAGGGCCTTCTGCTGGCTACAAGGCTGTCGCAAACTCGAAACAAGCTTGAGATTCACACAAACAACTCGTGGTGCGTTCCAGAGCCTCCCTGCATGATTAAAACAGTGTTTATGAATATTAATGCAGAATCAGTATGAAATATTCATATTATCTGTATCTGTCAGACATGGCGGTTCGTGTTTACGTGCTAATAAGTGAGCTCATCGATTTCTGAATAAACAGATTTGGCATTGAATATGTTCTACTAAAAAATACAAAAGCAAAATATTAAATACGCCGTGTTCTAGCTATCTGATCATGAAAAGTAAAGGTGTAAATGCCATCCGAAGTACAAAGCTTAGACCACTTTAGGAGGTGGTCTGGGATGCATTCTAGATGAAACTGGATAAATGAAAATGAAGTGAAGCTCTATACTTCAGTTTTGGCACCATTGTTTCATTAGGCATGAGAAGCTATACATCTTTCTTTTTCTCCAGGTTAGAGAATGACATCGAGATCAGCATTTCCTAAATGTAGTTATCCTTCCGAATGATAAAAGTGAGGTTTGGGAATTCTCGAAGGGCCTTGTTTTGCTTTATTTTCCTTTCGTACTTTCTGTGCTTTTACTTGGGAGCCCTGCAGAAGCCGGGAGTTGGAATGATGAGCTACAGCCCAATTTAGGAGGCTTCTCCTGAGCACATGTGGGGGCCAAAATAGTCTTCAAACTGGTCCTGGAGGCATTCGTTAGAGTCCACACCGCCAAACCCAGCAGGAAACAAAGAAAAGCTCAGTTGAACATCTCTCTTACAAGGGACTATTCGCAGCTTTCGCTGATCTGTATAATTAGATCTTTGCGTTTTTCTGCTCGGTCTCTCTGATGAGTAAATATTTTGTCGGCACATATTTAAAGGTGTTGAACCGCGGAGCTAGAAAAACACCACATGGAGATGACCCGACGTAGAAGCGGCATGTGAATAATTCATGCAGGTTTCAAGAGAATCGGCACAGATTGGAAGGCCTACACAAGTATGACGATTGAGAATCAGAGCACATGAAAGTTCATTGGGAGGTTTATTAAAAGGTGGTTGAGATTTTAATGGGACCCACATTAGATGTGGCAGAGGAGGTCATAAAGAACACAGCGCTTGGCAGGGAATGAAATGTGGGAAATGGAGAGGTAAGAGCAAGGGCTGACTCAGGTTTGGCATCTTGGTTGACGGCGTACAGAATGAATCACTCATTTTCTTAAAACGACCGTGAGGTGGGAAAAAAGCTGAACTGAATGAACTTTTAAAGCGATTGAAGAAGCCTCAATGGTTCTTTTAGGGGTTTGGGAGAGGCTATTTTAACTGAATTATCATACTTCATACTTTATAACTTTTTCTAATCATACGGTTTCAGAGACTACAATGGTCTAACAAGACCATGACTAGCTTAGTTGTGTTACATATCTTACTCTCCAAGTGGGCAGTAAAAAGGAGGAAGAAAAACCTAGAATCTTACTTCTAATGGGCTTTAATGGTTGGTCAGCCAATGCAAAATACAGAAATTCTAGACTCTCATTCTTCACTTTCTCAGGCAGAGAAGAAGCTGCCAAGGTACATTGCCTTTTGTGAAGCTGAATAACAATTAATTTCTCATCACAACACATTATGAAAAATTGCAAACAACTGACAGATTGAGTAAATGGCACTTTGTTCGCGTTAAAACGTGTTGGCGGCAAATCATAACTTATGTCAAAACAGCTTGAGCAAATGTAAGTCGGAGAACTCCGTAATTACCGTTCCATCCAATTTAATGCATACGCCTTCATAAACTTCATTAAAACACAGTAAAGTGAGGAGTGAAAAGTAGGAACAGAAAGGGAGGAATTGGGGAGAGAAAGCACATTAAGAACAAAATAAGAGTTTTTTGAGTCAATCAAAAGGCAAATTATAGCCTGGTCTTGTTCTAGCTTGATGGAAACCCACAACAAATCATTAGCGTCCGTTTTCTATCTCAACTTTGTAAAGGGTGAAGACTCACCCCACTTGGTCCAATCCATGTGATTTCATACTAAAGGTTTCCATTAAAACAAAATAGGGTTTTTACAGCCTGATGCCATTGGAGAGCCTTTTACACTTTCACAAATAACCTTTTATTCGCTAGTTCTTAGAAAATTATCTACAATGGCCACAAAAAGTATTTGAACACTTAAGGCACAGATTAAAATGTCAATTTCATTGGATTAGATAAACTAAATGGCATCTGCAAACACAAAACAAGAGCAGTTTTCAGAACTGCCTGCAATTTTTAGAGACATTTTCGCAACGATTTTTCATTTTAGATGACATTTTTTATGTATAAAGTCAGTTCACTTCTCACGCTTGAAAATTGAGCTTGTGCTATCCCTGAAAAAAAAAATGATGCTATTTGGTTTGATATTGCAATATCATGAAGTGACATTATTGAAGCCTGTTTCCACCTCAGAGTAAACTGAACTGAATAAAGTTTCAAATATGAAAGTCACATTGTATATATATGCACACTCAATAACACAGTTATTTTTTATTTAAATAAGATCTTTATGATATCAAAATTTACGATACCATAGAAATTTCATAATTCTTGTCAGCAGTGTCAATATCACAAAAACTAATATTAGCCTAAATTAAAAAAGAAAGAAATGCTACATCCATTGTATAGTCATCAAATGTATAAAAACACAGCATATTCACATAAATAATTAATATATATTTCTTCTTATTAAAGTTACAAAAGTGATTTAATCAAGATCAGTGAGAGATTTTCTCTCTTTTGTTGTTTGATTAACATGACAGACAGCAGGGATATTAGACTGCTGTCACTTTAAGAGCTACCCGGATCCAATATACTGTAACACGTTTTCTTTTTCAGCTGTTTGTTTTCACTTAAAACCTAAATTACTGTATTTATGAGGATACTTGCAAAGACGGGCATGTGTGTCTTTAACTGTTTACAGCCTATAAAGTGTCAAAAATAGCTTGTTCAATACTCCTGCATTCAATAAAAGTGGCGTTCAATACTCCTACGCGTCTAACGTTGTTTTCACATGCACATGCTTTTTTTGACAGCGCTCAGAAACAGTCTCTCAGACTATAGCGTAATGAGTTCTCTTTCACTGCTTATTGCGCTTTAATGGCTTAAAATCACTTGTTTTTTAAACCACAATGCTTAAAACGCGTGGAAACTGTAGTTTTTCTAGACCATGCAGCACAGCAATGTCATGTGAGTGTGTAACCACGATAGAGACAATAGTCTAAAATCTCTAATGGCTGACAAACCTCTACCGGCTAATCGTTTCGGTATATCGCCAAACCCTAATTGTGAGATTTTAAGCCACACTGGCCAAAACAGTCACAATTGTGAGATTTAATTATGATAAAACAATCCATCATGTGAGATTTTAAAGCCACACTGCGAGACAGTCACAGAAAAAGCCATGGTGAAATATACTCAAATAGTGTTGCAATTATGAGAAAAAGGTCATAATTTTAAGACTTAGGGAGATATTAAGTTACAATTTGCAACTGGAAAATAGTCACAGTAACCAAGTGAAAGTTTTAATAGGCTTCTAATCTGAGGAACTCATGATGAGGCATCACTGACTTATCTAAATATCTAAAAATATCTAAAGAATCATACAACCAGCTCATAAGCCTTACAGAGAAATCATTTTGTTGAAAGTTAAACTTATTTTTCACACTACAATTTGCTATGTGCTCTTTTGAAGTGTCTAGACTAAGATTCAGTGGAAGTGTGTGTGCAGAACAGAAGAGTGGCTGGAGTGTGTATGTGAGCCAGAGGAAAGACATTCATATTCCCGACCACATGTCCTCTCCCTCCCATTCATCAGCGGCGGGACAGATGCAGCGCACAACATGCAATTACAGCCCGCATAAGAGAGGAGAATCAGTACTCCCAGCAACCCTATGACCATCTGCACGACGGCCCACCTGATCGTTTACATTGGCTATCGAGGAAAACACACACGCGCGTACACTCAGACCGGATTTGATTGTCATTCAGCGTCACCCGTCCTATATAAAGCTCTGTTTGTGTCTCCTTCCTTTAATCTGATAAATTTCACCTTGATGTGAGATGGGAATGGATGTGAGGTATGATTCAATTTATTGACCGATGCATGATGGGTATGTATGTGTGTGTGTTGCCCATCTGTAGCAGGGTACAGAGTTAGATCTCCATCTAAAACCTTTCAGCTTCTTTCCTCTGCTAAAGACAGCTGCATCCTAGAGCCTCCCAAAATAACCTCCGCCATGCCAATCAACTACAGAGAGCCGGTACACACACTCACACGAAGGCTTTGGGCTCCAGAGATTCTGCTATGAGTGCCCTAATGTGCCAAAGCTTCTCTTTGTCAATGTTTGACATGTGTCCTCCTCCTCTAGCATCTTTGAAGTTTAACTCCATGTTGTCCTTAGAATATCAGAGTTCTTTCCCACTTTTCTCATCCATTTCTGGTGTTTCCGGCCTTTATCGTTTGTTCACGGTCAAAATCACATAAAAGCATCTGAAGGGTGTAGAGGGAAACATTAGGGATAATTTGAGTAATCTTGATAATGTGCTCTGATGTGTACTTTTCTTACTATATCACACGCATTTATGTTAACATTACCATATTCTAGCTGGATTGTCGTGATGATTGCAGAGAGGGGGATTTGAAGGTGCTTATGTCACTAAAAAGGTCGAGGTAATTATTTAAATGCGGGAACACTAAGAAAATGTTCATTCACATATGATACCTATAAGGTTATAAGGTTAAAAATATAAATGTATCATGAAAAAAGTTTAATCTGTTGTTGATGATGATGATGATGATGATGATGGACTACATGTGAAACTACATGTGACAATTTTCCCTGCATTTTATGAAATGCTTTTTAGAAGCAGGCCATCATATTTGAGCTATTCTGGGTAGGTTGTCTAAGCATTTAAAAAAAAAAAAAACTATTGATTTAGATTACACCGTCAGACAAAAACAGACTTTGAATTTCTTCAATTCTTTAAGCACTTGTCACTTTAATGGTTATGCAAATTTATATAAAAACAAACTTTCTGGCTTTGAATTTCCAGTATAAATCAGCTTTTTTCGTGCAACTAATGAATCACGTTTTTTTTTTACAAAAGATATAAGACTAAAAGAAAAAGAAGAGAGAAAGAAAGAACTTACTTTTATAACCCTTTTTCTTCACACTAAAAAATGAATAAGTTTTTTAAAAATGGACAAAAAAACTAGAAAAAAGCAAGAAGGAAAGAAAGAACGAACAGACTTTTAAAACACCTTTATTCTAACCAATAAAAATTACATAACTTAACTTTTTTGTGCAACTAATGGTTGAAAAACTAGTGTAGAAAAGAAAGAAAGAAAGAAAGAAAGAAAGAAAGAAAGAAAGAAAGAAAGAATGAAAGAAAGAAAGAAAGAAAGAAAGAAAGAAAAAAGAAAGAAAGAAAGAAAGAATTTTTAAAACACCTTTCTTCATACAAAAAATAATAATTTTTGAAAAAAGAACAAAAAAAATGGAAGAAAGTAAAAATAGAATTTTAAAACAACTTTATTCCAACCAACAAAGATTACATCATTTAAGCTTTATTCAAAGCTTTGGATGAAAAAAACTAGTGGGGAAAAGAAAGAAAGAAAGAAAGAAAGAAAGAAAGAAAGAAAGAAAGAAAGAAAGAAAGAAAGAAAGAAAGAAAGAAAGAAAGAAAGAAAGAACTTTGAAAACACCTTTTTGAAAAAAGGACAAATAAAAAAAATTAAAGCTGCAAGCAGCGATGAACGGGCCCTCGCCATCTGCGCAGTCGCCATCCCGGTAGCATCAGGAAAACGGTGGCCAGTGGGCACATGCATTCACAGTAACCTTTAAACCACCCTCCCCTCTCCCTCCTTCTCTCTCTCTCTCTGTCTCTCCCTCTCATCCCCTCCCCCTCCCCCTGCACTCACTCTAACACTCAACACACACACACACACACACACACACACAAATAAAGGCAGAGTGAAAAAGATGTCTGATAGTTTTTAAATTTTCTTTTATTCAGAGAGTTTTGTATATCTATGAAAATGAACTGTTTCCTTAGAATGACTAGTTCTCTGTATGAAACAAGTTTTAAAGGGTTTGGATGCTGCACTTTAAAGATATAAAATTACTGAAAATGGGAAATGAAATTCTAAGCATGTTATCTGCCTCAAAAACACAGAAAACAAATATTTTAATGTATGTTTTTTAAATGTGCCATGGCAATAGTATTTGATGCATCAGGGACACCTTTACAGATTCTCATCGGCCGTGTTTTGACATTATTCTGATGAAGTTTGAAGAAAATCGAGTAAAAATATATTGTTTATTGTTTGTTCATGTTTGTTAATGCATTAACTAATGTTAACAAAAGAGATCCTATTTTAAATAGTTACCAACATGTTTTATGATCTACAACCATTTTTAAATATTATTTTAATGATCTATAAGCATCTGTGAAATAATTATAAACAAATATATTAAAAATAAATACATATTAACTTAGTTAATGTATTTGTTTCTCATTCTAATTAAGTGAACTGAGCAGTATAGTGTCATTCGATTTTTTATCCTATCAGTGAGAGTGTATATATGTATATAAATCATATAATTTTTCCTTTAAAGATTAAAAAAAGATTTTATGCTCTTTAAGCATTTATACAAAATAATTATGTAAAAATACACTGACAGTACAGTACACATCAACTGATTCTATGCATTATTATCAATCTTATACACTGAGAATGAGCTAAATAGCATTAGAGGTCAAACGATTTCTTATTTTATGAGGACCTCTAGTGTTCATCCCTGATATTAGAGCTTTAATCTGACAAACATATATGACACTTTTAGCGTTTTTGGGGCCTCTGAGCATGATAACATTTTGAAACTACACGTATTTCCTAAGAATTTCTTGTTCTTAATATGTAAAAAGTTTTGAGTTAGAATAATGCAATTTAAAGATATATGGAAATAACTCTTCATCTTTTTTACTGTTACTTTCATAAATCACCACATCAACACCGTTCAAGATATCCCAAAGCCATTCACAATTTAGCATCTTCAGTATCTTGGCATCATGTTGACAAAGTTTGGTGTGAACTGTCTGATTCTGCTATGAGTGATATGAATTTATTCACAGCTATATTTTTCCAAAAATCCACATTCAAATCAAAATAGCCGACTTCCCGTTGGTCGTAGCTAATGGGTGTAAATTAGAAAGTTGTCTGGCTTGATGACACCAATACACCAACCGAGTTTGATGTCTGTAGCTACAACTAACCCTCCAACTTTTGTCAAAAGGTGGCGCTATAGAGTGCCTCCTCCACGCCCATTTATGAGCTTTTGCCAGTGTCTAACTATCATTAATATTGATGTGTGTGTTGAGTTTCATGAAATTCTAAGCATGATATCTGCCTCAAAAACACAGGAAACAAATGTTAAAGTTTGACACGTTGCCACGGCAACAGCGTTTGATCTATCAAGGACCCACCATTCTGGGCTCGGTCCCTAATTACATTTAAAACACCTTTATTCTAACCAATAAAAAAAAAAAAACTGAATTTAAAGTCCTTTTTGTGCAACTAATAGTTGAAAAACTAGTGGAGAAAAAAAAAGAAAGAATGACAGAAAAATAAGGGAAAAGAAAGAAAGAAAGAAAGAAAGAAAGAAAGAAAGAAAGAAAGAAAGAAAGAAAGAAAGAAAGAAAGAAAGAAAACAGACTTTTTAAACACCTTTATTCTAACTGATAAAATGTATATCATTTAAAGACACATCACATAAGAAAGAAAGAAAGAAAGAAAGAAAGAAAGAAAGAAAGAAAGAAAGAAAGAAAGAAAGAAAGAAAGAAAGAAAGAAAGAAAGAAAAAAATCAAATACAATAATAAATAAATTAATAAACAAACAAGCGCAATTTAGAAAAGAAAAGCAAAAAACGAAGCAAGAGAGAAAGAAAGAATACGAACAGAGGATAAGACAGGTCACACACTGTTAGAAATGGCATGGTGGTGACATCACCTGTCATGACCAGGCAGACAAACACAATTGGCTCAAGGTGAGGTGGGCAGAGGCGGGACACGAGGGAAGAGATCAGCCCACCCGCTGATACTTCCGGCCTCTACGGTCACCAACACCATCTGTCTATAGACTCACAAAAACACACACACACACACACACACACACACACACACACACACACACACACACACCTGATGATAGAGCCATGCTTCCAAAAAAGATGACGAAACACGAAAAATGACATTGTAATGCTTTAAAATGAAGCAACAACGTGTATGAAAAAAAGCTACCTTATTTTTCCCATAAGAGTGGGTGAGCCACTTGTAAAATTTATGGGTCTGGCTTCCAGTCTCATCCACGTCCATCTATTTTTAGCTGTACAAAACTATTTTTTGCTGCTAGATACTGCAAATTGGTGTGTCTTATTAAATTATCCTAATGTATTATCTTAATTATAAACAGACTGTTTTGTAGTGCAAGCAGTTTTACCGTTTACTGCACGTTGTCATTTTTCTATTCCTCTACAGAAACCAAACCATGTCACAGCCACAGTGAAAGCTGCCTATAAATATGATTTAAATACTAAACGCACAATCTCCACCCTTTTTTAGCATCTCATTTGCATAAAGCTGAGCATTTCTCAACTTTCATTTTTTGTTTAAAGTTGAGCAGTTCCGAAACCAGTGGCGGTGAAATTGCACACTTCAACAGTAATTTGTATCTGGCTGAAATGAAGTGCTCAGCAGAAACAATGCGTAGTGAAGTGACAGGTATGGTTTGCAGGCACATGTGTATGTATGAGTGTGTGGGAGTGTTCCAGTAACGCTGAGGTTCACATATGCTGCTGTCCTGGTGTAGCATATGGCATGTCCCTGGTGCTGGTAGGGAATCCTGTATATATATATGTCATAGCTGGCACCCGGGCAAAGGGAGTGGAAGTTTGGACCAGGCTACCGTAAAGACAGGTGTGTGTTTGAGTGTCAAGTTAAAGAACGATGCAGCCTACTCAGTTTAAAACACTTGTAATTTATTTAGGTTCTATATTTAGAACACTTAACACTCAATGCAAATTGCGTGCAGAAGTGTGTCACCCAACAGTGTTCTGGTCTACTTAAAGGAAAGGCAGGCACAACAACTTCCAAGACTCCCAAGTGCTTCATTATTGCACAATGTCCAGCTCAGCCTCAGCAGATTTCTTCTCCATACTTCAGGCCTTTATATAGGACACACAGTGATACTTCAGAGTTTAAACCGAATCAAAGTCTCTGGTGGGGGCTTTAATGCTGGCTAATATTACTACTGAGCATTACCATCATGGATTTTACACTATGCAAAAAGTGGTCAAATCATTTTAACATTTCAGTTTCACCTAGATGGAAATGAGATTATGAAAATTCACTGGAAACTGACTGAAATCTCCTGCTTCTCAGATTGTTCTTCTAACTAAAAGACTTTATTCTCACAAAGATGTTTTCTGACAAACCAGTGGCACTAAAAGAGATTATTTTAGGCCATTAGCTCAAATTATGGAAGACTGTTTCCGCCACAGAATGGAAAAAACATAAAGTTAACCATTTTTTAAATCATGATTCAGACAATGTTTCTCGCAATTAAGAAAAAAGTCAGACTTTTTTCTCAGAATTCTGAGTTCACATCTTTTTTTCATACGCTGGAGTAAAAAAAAAAAAAAATTACAACTTTTTTTGGCTCTTAATTTAAGATTTAGATTTAAATTTAATAAAAGTTTCTAAAGTTTATATGTTTTTCCACGCAATTCTCAGAATAAACTCAGAAAAAAAAGTCCAAACTGGGAGATATAAACTAAGAATTCAGAGAACAGGTCAGAATTGTGAGATAAAAATGTGCAAATATTTTATTTTATTTTATTATTTTATTGTATTTTTACTTCATGGCACAAACAGGCTTCCATAAAAAATTAAATTAAATTAAATTAAATTAAATTAAATTAAATTAAATTAAGTTAAGTTAAGTTAAGTTAAGTTAAGTTAAGTTAAGTTAAATTAAATTAAATTAAATTAAATTAAATTAAATTAAATTAAATTTTACTCCATGGCACAAACAGGCTATCACAAATTACATTTTACTGTTTTTTTTTTCTTTGAATTTTGAGTTCACGTCTTTTTTTTTTTTTTTTGTATATGTTGGAGTAAAACAATTTAAAAATTTCCAAAAAAGTCTTTTATTTTTTTATTATTTTATTTTATTTTTATTTTTTTTTACTCCATGGCACAAACAGACTTCCATAAATTTAATTTTATTTCATTTTTACTCCATGGCACAAACATTTTACTGTTATTATATTTTGCAGATCATGGTTCTGAACTGACCCATATGCACACAAGAAATATATGAACAGGGTTGCCAGGTTTTCACAACAAAATCCACCCAATTGCTTTGCAAAACTAGTCCAATATTAGCCCAGTAGCATTCTGGGGAGCAAATATCACATTAGTGGGGTCGCTTCAACAGACTGAGTTGTAAAACAACGGAAGACGAATCATGACGAATGTTGATCCAGAGTAACGTAAAAGTTGCATGAATTCTGATAAGACTTTTCAGACTGCGGTCGCATTGCAAAACGTCTGACCTGTATTGAATTTAGTACCAAAAAAGACTCCATGTTGTTTGTGCTGTTCACACTGTCATGAAAAAAACAGATCCAAGTCACATGTGAACATAATATAGTTATCGCTACAGTTATCGTTCCTGGTGAGAACGGACATTTATCTCAGTTCATTTCTTTCTGCTTTTATTTCGCCTTAGAAATTGTAGTAGAACTTAATAACTGTTTCTCCTGAGCTATGAAAGAGCAATACAATTTTCCTTCGAGTTGATTCACGGCCTGGGATACAGAAATGAACAGAAATACTTAGAGGGCACACAAACGTATTGGACACTAACGTAATACTCACTGGTGTAGAAACATGGGTCACTGTCTGTGTTTCAAGTGCCCCAGAGTGATACACACACTGAAGTGCATGGTGTATGTGTGTGTGTGTGGGGGGGGGGGGGGGGGGGGGTTTGGGGGGGCGTGTGTTTGGCAGAGAGGGTAATTGCATTGACAACAGCCAAGCTCTGTCTGGCCCTTATCTCTCACTGTCTGCATAACATGTGGAGTGTGTCACTCTCCATCATCATACTCAAGCTCCTTATACACTCACACACACCAATCTATCCCTTCATCACCAGCTTTAAGCTAGCGTGAAGCTACAGCATTACGTTTTCAACCAACAACAAGTGACAATATGGGTCTCTTTCTTTCATTGTATAATCCCTTTCTACTCATATCTGTCTGGTATGTAATCTTTCCATTTCTCTTATATACTCAGAGAGCTTTCAAAAACAGGAAGACTTGTTTGCTGGACATGCTAATTGACTGTCAAATTAGCTTTCTTTTCTCTCTCTCCTTCTTACTTACTCTTTACTTAGCTATTTCTTCAGATAGATTTCCCCCCCGATTTTACGCTCATCACTCCGCCACTCATCGCCTGTCATTCGCAACCACAGCTAACAGTGCTGTCATGACGACGGACACTTAATGCGGTCTAGCATAGTAGCTGTGCGAATAAGACTTGAAGGAGGTGATTAAACTAGCTTTTGGTTAACTTCCTTTTTGAATAACATACCCACCATTGTTCATTTGTTCATATCTCTCTCTCTCAAATTTTTTTGGTCTGTTTCCATTTTATTTCTTCTTAGGGAAGAAATAATGAAGGTTGGAGAATGAGTTCACCCACTGATCCATTTATCTACCTATTTAGCCATCATCTCATCCATCCATCATCCCTCTAACTACTCATTAATCCACCCATCCATCATCTACTTTTCTATCTACCCATATCCACACTTCTATCTACCCTTCTATCACACTTCTAATCAATCTGTTTATCTACCCATTTAATCATCCGTCCATCCATCATCTCTCTAAATACCCATCAACCAATCCATCCATCCATCATCTATCTACTCTTCTATATACCCATCTATCCACACTTGTATCTACCCAATCCACCCATTAATCAATTTATCTACCCATTTAACCATCATCTATCCATCCATCCATCTATCCATCATCTCTCCAACTTCTCATCAATCCACCCATTATTCATCTATCTACTTTTCTATCTACCCATCTATCCACACTTCTAGCTACCCAATCCATCCATCAATCCATTTATCTACCCATTTAACCATCATCCATCCATCCATCATCTCTCTAACTACCCATCAGTCCACCCATCCATCATCTATCTACTTTTCTATCTACCCATACCCACACTTATATCTACCCAATCCACCGATCAATCCATTTATCTACCCATTTAATCATCCGTCCATCCATCATCTCTCTAAATACCCATCAATCCATCCATCCATTATCTCTCTACCCTTCTATATACCCATCTATCCACACTTCTATCTACCCAATCCACCCATTAATCAATTTATCTACCCATTTAACCATCCATCCATCATTACTCTAACTACCCATCAATCCACCCATCCATCATCTATCTACCCAACCCACACAACAATCCATTTATCTACCCATTTTACCATCCATCCACTCATCCATCATCTATCGACCCTTCTATTTACCATATATTGATGCTTATTATCTACCCAATCCACTCAACAATCGATTTATCTACCCATTTAAGCATCAGTCAATCCATAATTTCTCTAAATACCCATCAACTCATCCTCCATCATCTATATTTCTATATACCCATCTATACACACTTCTATCTACCAATCCACCCATTAATCAATTTATCTACCTATTTAATCATCCATCCATCCATGATCTTTCTAACTACCCATCAATCCACCCATCCATCATCTATCTACCCTTCTATATACCATCTATCCACATTCTATCTACCAATCCACCCATCAATCCATTTATCTAACCATTTAACAATCCATAATCTTTCTAACTACCATCAATCCACCAATCTGTCATCTATCTAACTTTTATTTACCCATCTATCCACACTTCTATCTACCCAATCCACCCATCATCTCTCTAACTACCAATCAATCCACTCATCCATCATCTATGCACCCTTCTATCCATCCGTCTTACCACACACACATCTATCTACCCATGCATCCATCTATCCATCTACAGTATCATCTATCCATCCATCTACAGTATCATCTATCTATCTATCTATCTATCTATCTATCTATCTATCTATCTATCTATCTATCTATCTATCTATCTGTCTGTCTGTCTGTCTGTCTGTCTGTCTGTCTGTCTGTCTGTCTGTCTGTCTGTCTGTCTATCTATCTATCTATCTATCTATCCATCCATAAACCCATCAGGACTGTCCCATAATGTCTTGCACTATCTGTTGTCTTTCTGACTTGTTGTGCAGCAGAAAAAAACTCCACTAGGAGCAAGACATTCCCTTAGTCATCAGTTGACACCGTGCCTTAAGACTCCTTGTGGTCCCAGAAGCAGCACTGTTGTGATCATTACTGAATGCTTTTAAATTTAGTCTGTATGAGACACAGACCTCAGAGGAAGCTCCGGGTCCTTCGGCAGAGCTACTATTCTTGTAAAGAGACCCCGGGCAGCCCTGGGGGGCTCTTACGTTGGCTCAGAGGAACCGAAATGGCGTGCGAGTCCACATATCTATAAGGACAGAATGCATGCCCTAACAATAGATACAGAAAAGAAATGAGATTGGAACTGGGAAACGGGATTTGAGATGATGGAACGCAAGTGGGGAGGAAAATATTAAAGGAAGAATGGTCAGTCCGATATAAGCTAAGGCGAGCACAAGAAAAGAAAAGGATTCAATCTCAGAATGTGTCATATAATAGAGGGCTTGTTGCATTGAAACTGAAACCTGACCACTCTCATCCTCTTCTGTTTAAACTCAATCCCTCGCTTTGCCTCGAACACGTCCTGCACTGCCGTCGCTATCAAGTGTTTCCAGGAAGCGATTAGTTTCGATCCACTGAGAGATCTGGAATGATGCGACGGCACGCCAACAAAGGGAAACTTTATTCAGCGCAGCTCAGGATGAGTTATATCCATCTCTGTTGTCAAAAAGAGCCGACCGTGCTTTCATTCCACTCTGCTTGTGATGTCTATCTCCAGGAAGAAAAAGAAACGGGACAGCTATTGTCACAGATATGATTATATTCTCTTTCAGGCTTTATGCTAACACATGTTTTGAAGTATTCGGCTTAATTTCGCCCTCTCCATATTGTCCAGATGCAAAAAAGAAAGGATTTAGGTGAAGCCAGCGAAACATTTGAATGTGCAAGACTTGAACATTTAAGATCTGAGTGATTCAATCACAGTTGGCCACCCGAGATGCATTATGCAAATATGCATTGTTGGAAAAAGACAAAGAATAAACAGTGCAGTAGCTGGTTCATCCACTCTCCAGGATGCATCAGGATGGATTAACTGTTGTTTTGATCACATGCATTTTTGACTACCAAATGTGGTTCGACTGATTGCATCACAATTTAGACCCCATTTACACCTGTATTTAACATTGTCATCTCGAAACAGATATTAATATCAGGTGTAAACAAGGTCTAATAGAATTAGAGACGGCTGGTGGCAAACCTCCCCAAAAGCCCCACACCTGTCCAAGTCATAAGATGTATTGTAAGTGGATGGGCGCGTCAGGACACCTGGCTAACTTGATGGGGTTGAAATGATGTGCATGCTGATTCTAAGAGGCAGTTTTATGACCGGTCCAGGTACTGCAGACTCCGCAGTGAGTTATTAGCCTATTCTTTCATTTTATATTCCTCCTTCCCTTTCTCTCGCTCTTACAGAGTTTTGTTTCTGAGAGCGAACAAACATCATAATCTTCCTCCCATACGTCGAACAATCCTTTTTCATGAAAACCTCTGGAAAATCAAAAACTATAGGCCATCAAAGTAACAATGCCAGAAATATACATGTCAGTTGCTCTGTACAATGTGTGGCATCCAAGACCTCTCTTTTTTGACTCATTGTACTTGTATGTCTCAAATTATATAACTTTTAGCACATAACTTTGCTTGCAAGGCCAAACAAATGACAAATGTATCAGTCAGAAATCTAACTTTTAAAATCACCACAAACCTGATGTCTTTTTTTACTCCCATTGTATTCATATGTGCAAACTTTACAAGGTTAAACAAATGACAAATGCATCTAAAATCTCTGTATAAAAAGTTTCTGTATATAAGGAAGAATTTCAGATTTGTTCACTGATAGTTGGCACATATTGAACCTAAACAGCCAAAACACACCAGATTGGCTTGTCATGCCATATTTGTGATTAGTTTGATTAATTAATAAATAACCCGTAAGTGGATAATAAATCGCAAATTTTGTAAAATTGTACGTTTTATGGGTCTGGCTTCCGGTCGTATCCATGTCCAGCTATTTTTAGCTGTACAAAACAGCTTGTTTTGCTGCTTGATATTGCAAATTGGTGTGTCTTACCATATAATTTTAATGTATTATCTTAATTATGAGCACACTGGTTTGTAGTGCAAACAGTTTTACCATTTACTGCATGTTGTTATTCTTCTCCTTATTTCCCTACAGCGGAAGTCTCGCCCATAGGATTACTTCCACGCTGAAGAGAAAGGTAAATAAAGAAACTCAGTTATGTATTAAGTGAACCATAAACAGCCAGAAAAACCATCAAATGATTGCATTTGTCCAATAGGCCTCACAGAAGTGTCTCATCTAGTTAAACTTCACTAAAATGCCTGTCGAGAATAACTTAAAACTTAAAAAACAACCATCTTCCAATGGCTAATCAGTGTTTATAGCATTTCTAATAATGGCAGTTCCTTTATATATTGGCTTGTCCATTAGTCTCGTTATTTATTCATGGAAGTAATCTCAGTGTGAATGGCCGTGCCAGTATTCTCTCTTTTCTCAAATGAGCCTCATAAAGCATCATGCCAACAGCTGTCCCTAAAACCCGCCTCACATTCCGGAAACTCATCGATCCCTGAATTCCAGGTCCCTCCCACAGCACCGTCCCTTGGGAAAGGGGCATGTGTTGATATGTGTGTGCATTTGTCCCTTGGGTCTCAGACAAAAGAAACATATGAGATTTATAGCAAGGAGGTGTTTAAAAACGTAGGCGTCCAGGGAGCAGTGAAAACCTCTGGTGAAATGATACTGATTGTGAGCTGTGACATCTTCGGTATACGGCCATACTTTCCATAAACACAAGAGCAAGTGTGTGACAATGCAATCCAGCCACATTCCTCCAAAAGTTAAATGATGTATTCACATATATTATGCATGTTTAATAAAGTTGTAGTGTTGATGTATCTATCAAGCTATACATTTTAGTGTAATCCACTAAAAATATTTTTTTTATCATGACAACTCTCAGAAGATTTTAGATTTTATTGTATTTGGCCGAATACTATGCTGCTGAATTGGTTGGTTATTATTGTTGTTGTAGTTGTAGATGATTGCTACTGCCAATATACAGCGGGGAAAATAAGTATTTGACACCTCAGCATTTTTATCAGTTATGGTTTTTCTAAGTGGTTATTGACACAAAATTTCCACCAGATGTAGCCATCAAGCCAAATATTGAATTCATACAAAGAAATCAAAACATTTAAGTATACAAGTTGAGTCATAATAAATAAAGTGAAATGACACAGGGAATAAGTATTGAACACACTTTATTTAATACTTTGTAGAAAAGCCTTTGTTGGTGATTACAGCTTCTAGACGCCTCTTGTATGGAGAGACCAGTCATCTGCATTGCTCAGGAGTGATTCTGGCCCATTCTTCCACACAAACGGTCTTTAAATCTTGAAGGTACCTTGGGCATCTTTTATGAACTTTGATCTTCAGTTCTCTCCATTCAAGCAACTTGATTTTCTTTCTTTGAAACCACTTCATTGTTTCCTTGGCCTTGTGTTTGGGATCATTGTCTTGCTGAAATGTCCATCCTCTTTTCATTTTCAGCTTTCTGGTAGATGGCAGCAGATTTTTATCCAGAATGTCCCGGTACATTTCTCCATTCATCCTGCCTTCAATAATATGAAGTCTGCCAGTACCCCTTGCTGAAAAGCAGCCAGAAACCATGATGCTTCCACCCCCAAACTTAACTGTTGGTATGGTGTTCTTGGGGTGGTGGGCAGTGGCATTTCTTCTATAAACATGGTGTGTAGAATGACTGCCAAAAAGTTCAATTTTGCTTTCATCTGACCATACTATAGTCTCCCAACAATCCACAGGCTTCTCCAAATGCTGTTTCGCAAACTTTAACCGAGCCTCAACATGCTTTTTGTTCAGCAATGGAGTCTTACGTGGCGTACGTGAGCATGCATGAATGCCATGGTGGTTCAGTGCATTGCTTATAGTTTTATTTGAAACAACAGTACCTGCTGATGCAAGGTCTTCCTGAAGTTCTGCCCGAGTGGTTCTTGGCTCTTGGAGAACTCTCCTGTTTATTCTTTGGACTCCTCGGACAGAGATCTTACGTGGAGCACCTGATCGTGGCCTGTTTGTGGTGAACTGATGCTCTTTCCATTTCCGGATAATGGCCCTCACAGTGCTCACAGGAACATTCAGCATTCTGGAAATGCACCTATAACCATTCCCATCAAAATGCTTTTCAACGATAAGATTACGAAGATCTTGAGAGAGTTCTTTGCTTTTACCCACCCACCAAGTTTTTTGGGTGTGCCTTCTGGGTAATGAGAAGCCTTTATAGGCCATCAGTTAGGACTAAAGCAGCTGATATCAATTAGTACTGATAGGGGGCAGGGTTTCTCTCTCAATACTGACAGATTTCAGGTGATCTCCTGGCTTTCTATGTCATTTTGCACCTTGTTATCTTCATGTGTTCAATACTTATTCTCTGTGTCATTTCACTTTATTTATTATGACTCAACTTGTATACTTAAATGTTCTGATTTCTTTGTATGAATTCAATATTTGGCTTGATGGCTACATCTGGTGGAAATTTTGTGTCAATAGCCCACTTAGAATTACCCTTAATGATAAAAATGCTGATGTGTCAAATACTTATTTTCCCCGCTGTATAAGCTGATACAGTGCTCTGAGTTTTTAAGATATACTGCTGCTGCACAAATAGCAGATCTATACAGGTGGAGCTGGGTAGGTGGAGGGTTTCAGAGAAACTCTGAAAGCCTGCTGCAAAATGCTCTAGTGAATGCTAACCTGTCATTTAAATGTAAAACAGCAAGCTCATTGGCTGCGTATGCAACATGAACCAATCAGCTTGTGCCAAGTAGTTTAACACTGTGTGTTAACTAGACATCAGTCTGTGCCATCTAGATTTTAATGACAAAAAGTGGCATTTATTGTAATTCATTGTAAGATAAAAAAATTCTTTACACTTTACAGGAAATTACTAGTAACTTTAAGATCTTTTATGTCAAAAATCATTAGAGTATTAAATAAAAAGATCACTGATGAAGATCATTTGTAAATTTCCTACCATGAATATATCAAAACTTAATTTTTGATGAGTAATATGCATTTCTAAGAACTTTATTAAAAAAAAAAAGAAAAAAATAAGGCAATTTTCTTAATATTAAGATTTTCAGATTTTCCAGATTTTTATGACTGGTTTTGTGGTCCAGGGTCACATATGTAATTTATTTGATAAAAAAATATTAAAAACAATCATACTGTGAATTATTGTTATAATATAAAGCAACTGCTTTCTATTTGAATATATTTTAAAATGTTTATTCTTGTGATATCAAAGCTGAATTTTCAACATCAATTACTCGTCTTCAGTGTCAAATAATCCTTAAGAATTTATTCTAACATGCTGATTTAGTGCTCAAGAAACATTTATTATCCTAAAACAGTTGATATATTTCCATATATATATGAAGTAATATTAAAGTAGACCATAAACAACCATGAATAGTATTGTTTAAAAAGTTTTAAACCATTTAATATAGATATTTCCCAAGGTAACAGTGTTGCAAAACATCGAGAAAATCTTCATAAAACAAGTCTAATCTTCTTATTTTAACCTTATAAATGGAAAGCAACATTTTATTTACTTCTTTTTACTAATTAATATGCAGTTAAAGTTTCAATATGTACCTTTTTATACAATTAATGGAATTCTGCATGTAATTAAATAAAGCGATTTCTATTTTAACACTGCTATTGTGCAGCCTTGAGCTCACCGCTGTTGCTAGAACATTGAGATACAGCTTCAACACAAACCAGGATTATTGTTAATGGGGAAAAGGGATAAGCAAATAAATAGTGTACACATGCCTTCAAATCATTAATAAGAAAAAAGCACCCTACACATTTTTGACAGTCCCCGTGTTTTCATGCTGTCATTCATAATATGCTCTGATTGGCTGTGACAGCACATCAATGTGTCAGTCCATGACACCCATCACATCACCACAACAAATCGAGTCCCACGTGCTTCCAACACACTCACATACACACAAAGTCCAATCTACACTCTTGATATTGATGTCTATTGACAGCAATCAACCTTTGACCCCACATCCCACCTCATTTCTCCAGCCTTCCACTACCGCCGTTCTTCCTGTTATCGCAGGGCTACAGACGCAGGTACAGATTGTGCATCGCTGATCAGTCACAGCCCACTTCCAAGAGGAAATACTGCCGCTCTGCACTGTGGATGCAAGTGGATTTAACCCATAACTAATGTTGTGTACAACAGAGCCAAGTCTAAGCGGTTAGCAGTGCTAATGTGGTGATAAGGTTTGAATAGTGCTCACAACATCAGCTGTTTTCTCCGACACTTAATTAAAAACACCGTCAGGCCTGCTTTCACTCATTTTCTTAATCAAATTGCTTTTATTAACCATATTCTACAGCAACAACTCATTTCCCCTCTCAGAATGGAGTCTGTTGCTGATATCCGTTTGTGTTCGCTGTTGACAAGAAATCCCTGTGAAGCATTTATTGGAGGATATTAAAGGAAATCAACATCTTCTCCCTGAGGAAACTTCAGTTATTGCAGTTGATTTAGAAAGATATATCAAAGATGGTTTAATTACAAGAGTAAAATGATCATACACCATTAGAGTGACTAACTGTGTGACTAACAGTCTTGAATATTATAGTAAGCCCAAAGGTGTTTGAATGATACAATGTTTCCAGGTGAATTTTGTAGTATGCTTTTGTGTATGTTTTTTTTACTTTTTTTTTCTCAACCTGGTTACACTTGTGGTGTTTCCAGTCAATGACTGTCCAACAAAAATAGCTTATACATTTCTTATGCTATATTATTACAAAATATTGCATTTAATCAACTTGTTTTTTTTTTGTTTTGTTTTTTTTTCAGTCAGCACATGTTTTGTATTTCTTTTTTTGGAACTGATGGATCATACGCTCATTGAGCTGAACATTGCCAAAATTATCTACAAAAATACAGCTTTTTTCATCACTCAAAAAAAAAAAAAAAAAGCCAGTCAGCTCCAAAAACAAATGCAACACCTGTGGTAGCTGAAAGAAAACTATTTGACTTTGACTCCAAAATTTGGTGATAATATCATATACAGACAGATTTACCTTATTTTTGAACAGGAACACCAAGTAAGGTAAAGTATTTTCAGTACAGCACAAGGGTTAAATATAATACATTGAGCTACATGTTAATGCTTCTATTTCAACAGCACACACCAAAGAGGTCTGTTTTATCGGGTATTTATCGGGACAGTCTGGGTTGAATTTGATTGACAGGACGAGGGATTTACAGAAATTCAAGAGTCACACAACAAAGGGATTTCAAGCTTTTAAAACAAGTAGTTTTGACTTTTGCCTATTTATTCCTTGGCATGCACAGAACATTTTTCAGAACTGATTATACACTTTTCCAAACAATGTATTTACATATCTCCAAACTGTTTATTTTTACATATTTTGCAATTTTGATTTTAATTTCACAAAACTACCACAAAGTACCCGCTGTTTTAGGATTTATATATATATATATATATATATATATATATATATATATATATATATATATATATATATTAAAATACTGACATCAAATCTCTGTCTAATGAAGTGAGGTCACCTTCAAAAGTATGAGAAGCGAAAATTATGAGAAGCGAAGTACACTATCGTTCAAAAGTTTGGGGTAAGACTAAATACTCTTTTTTTTCAGCAAGGATGAATTAAATTGATCTAAATTATATCGCTACAAAAGATTTATATTTTAAACAACTGCTTTTTTCTCTCAATCTTTTATAAAAGCTCAACAACTCAAACTATAGATGCCCATTTTTGCCACTTAATAATAAAAAAATAATAATAAAGGAAATCGCCTTTTCACTTGTTATATTACAATTCTAACTTTTTTCACACGATTGCAAATTTACATCTCACAATTCTGTTTTTTTTCTCAGAATTGGATGTTATAACTCACTGTTGAGAGTTTATATCCAAACTTCCATTTGTGAGAAAAAGTTTCAAATCTCGCAACTGAGAAAAATCTTTATCTAAAAATTTAGTTTATATCCTGCAATTCTGACTTTATATCTCACTATTCTGACTTTATATCTCAAAATTGTGAGTTTATATCTTGCAATTCTGACTTTATGACTCACAATTGTGTTTATATCTTACAACTCTGACTTCATAATGTAAAATTGTGAGTTTATATCCTTACAATTCTGACTTAATAACTCACAACTGTGAGTTTATATCTAAGAAAAAAGTTGCTAAGAAAAAACTCGCATTTGCAAGAAAAAAGTTACAAAACTTGCAATTCTGACTTTATATCTCACTATTATGACTATAACTCAAAATTGTGAGTTTATATCTCACAATTCTAAGTAAAAAGTCTGAATTGCGAGATACAAACTCGCATTTGCGAGAAAAAGTTGCACATCTCGCAAATGTGAAAAATACCACAACTCCAAGTTTATATTCTGCAATTCTAAATTTATCTCACTATTCTGACTTTATAACTCACAATTGTGAGTTTAAATCTCACAACTCTAAGAAAAGAGTTTTAATTGTGAGATACAAACTCGCATTTGCGAGATAAAAAAGTAGCAAATCTTTCAATTCTGACTTTATTTTTCACTCTTCTGATTTTAGAACTTAAAATTGTGAGTTTACATCTTGCAATTCCGACTTTATAACTCACAATTGTGAGTTTATATCTCACAACTTTAAGAAAAAGTCTGAATTGCGAGTTATGAACTTGCATTTGCCAGAAAATTTTTTTTGCAATTTTGAAAAATGTTTATATCCCGCAATTCAGACTTCATAACTCAGAACTGAGTTTATATCTCACAATTCTGACTTTATAACTCACTATTGCGAGTTTATATCTCCCAGTTCTAAGAAAAAAGTCTGAATTGTGAGATACAAACTCGCATTTGCGATAAAAAAAAAGTTGTACATCGTATATCTCACAATTGCGAAAAATATCACAACTTCAAATTTATATCCCGCAATTCTAAATTTATCTCAGTATTCTGACTATATAACTCAAAATTGTGTTTATATCTCACAATTCTAAGAAAAGATTGTTAATTGTGAGATACAAACTCGCATTTGCGAGATAAAAAAGTAGCAAATCTTGCAATTCTGACCTTATTTTTCACTCTTCTGACTTTAGAACTTAAAACTGTGAGTTTATATCTTGCAATTCTGACTTTATAGCTCACATTTGCGAGTTTATATCTCAATTCTAGGAAAAAGTCTTAATTGAGAAATAAAATGACGCAATTGCCTTTTTTATTCAGTGGTGAAAATGGGATTCCATGTCAAACCTATTCTACTACTAGTAGTAGTAAACAAAGTGAGATTACACTAAAAGCACTAAAGAAGTGCTACACACACAATTGCCTCCACAGTAACATAAAAGAAAATCAGGCTGTTAACGTCATAACATCAATGCTTTCTAAACTTAGCAACAGCAGATGCTACTTCACAACTGTGACATGCTGAGCACATACACACACGAGAATGCAGCCACAGATGTTCGCGAGTGTGAACTCTCACATCTATGTGCCTGAAATGTCTCCCTCCAGGTGTGACCCAGGCAGGCAACATCTGGATTCCAATAACATCTAATTATACTCCCTATAAAGTGACCCTTCGCCACACACACACTCGCTCCGACTCTCATCAGTAATCTCAGACAGGGAACAGGAGAGAGACTGATACAAATGCTACTTCAGTGATGATAACACACAATTAATAGCTTTCTAACTCAGTCATTAATCACATATCGGCCGTTGGCCAATAAACAGAAAAACACACGCTCACACAAGCTGCTAATATTAGAATCGTGACAGGACGGGTTTTCAAGACGACACAGGCGAGATAGCGAGCAGGAAGGATTACCTATATTTATCAGGAGATTTGGAGGCGTTTCAACGCTGATTTTTTTCATAATGAGTTTAAGAGAGGGGATAAATACCCTGAATGGCCCTAAAGACAACTTTTGGCTCAAGGTGATCATGACATTGTACCACTACAGGCATTTTTACACCTTTCCAAACTTAACACACATGAGTACATTCCAATCAGCCTGCAAAATGGACTAAATGGGGTATTTGGGCATTGCTGGATATGTATATGCTTGGTCCAGGCCAAACATGTTTATTTGAAACATTTATATGTGTATTAAACAATGTAGCAGTCATTAGTCAGACTAAATTTAGGGGATTTGATTCATATTTAGCTAAAAAAAAAAAACTAATGTTAATGTATACATAATATATTTTTTAAACTTTTCAACAACATTATTAATCAATAATAATATTTTTTTAAATAATAAATAACTAACTTAAATATAAAATATTTTATTATTATTATTATTATTATTATTATTATTATTTGGCAGAAATATGAAAATAGTAGTTGAGATTAAATAACTGAACAAAATATTAAATTAATTAATAATAATAATAATAATAATAATAATAATAATAATAATAATAATAATAATAATAATTAAAGAAATATAATTAACTGAGAATAACTGAACAAATAACTGAGCAAACAAAAATGCTAAATTAAATACAAAATAATAATAATAATAATAATAATGCTAGATACAAAAAACTATTAAAGTAATATTTTGAAACAGTAATTGAAATTAAATAAATAATTGTATTTATCACAAATAAAATACCAAATAATAATAATAACAACTATTATTATTATTATTATTATTATTATTATTATTATTATTATTATTATTATTATTATTAAATATTTTGGGAATTGGCCAGATTATGATAATAGTCAGAAATAAATAATAATAATAATAATAATAATAATAATAATAATAATAATAATAATAATAATAATAATAATGATGATGATGATGATGCTAGATACAAAACAATGTTAAATTAATATTTTGAAACGGTAATTGAAATTAAATGAATTTTTTGCATTTAACAAAATATGACAAACAAATAATAATAATTTATAATAATAACAATAAATAATGCTAGATACAAAACAATATTAAACAGTAAATTAAGTTAAATAAATAATTGTATTTAACACAAATAAAATACAAAATAATAATAATAATAATAATAATTATTATTATTATTATTATTATTAAAATAAATATTTTGGGAATTGGCAGAATTATGATAATAGTTACTCAGATTAAATAACTGAACAAACAAAAATACTAAATGGAATAAATAATAATAATAATAATAATAATAATAATAATAATAATAATAATAATAATAATAATAATAATAATAATAATGCTATATACAAAACAATATTATAGTAATATTTTGAAACAGTAATTGAAATTAAATAAATAATTGTATTTAATAAAAAACTAAAACAAACAAATAATAATAATAATAATAATAATAATAATAATAAATAATAATAATAGATACAAAACAATATTAAAGTAGTATTTTGAAACAGTAATTGAAGTTAAATAAATAATTGTATTTAACACAGATAAAATACAAAATAATAATAATAATAATAATAATAATAATTATTATTATTATTATTAAATTATTATTATTATGAAATTATTATTAAAATATTTTTTAATTGGCAATTATGATATTTTTATTTTTTATCCCCAAGAATAAAATATACATTTCTACCAATAAGTTAAGTAAAATTTTGCAAGTCTGATATTGCAGCAACATAAATTATACCAACATTTTAGTAACACTTAAAAAAAAGTAAAAAAAAGAATAGAGTAGCCATTTTGAGAATAGATTCAAAATAGGCCTTTTATGAGAATTATGTATTAGCATTGACATATTAGTATTTTGTTTATATTTCAATTTAAAAAAAATCATTGTCAAATAAATGTTTTGTTTTTGTTTCCAGTAGATCCAAATTATCTATATATCATCTTTTTTTTATCACTGCTTTCAATTTAAGAACATTTCCAATTTAAATTAAAATAGTCATCCATGTCATAACACATCAAACCCTTAATATACATGACTGTCAAAAGTAATCTGTAATGTTGCAATATATTCCAAATGCTGAATTATGTCAAGTGAAGAGAACTAGTAATTCTGTACTCAGTGTGCAGGAAGCAGTGAACACTGTGTAGGGACCCTGTGATTTGGAACGCAGTTCGCTCCCCATCAGGAGCGATGCCCTCAGCCTGTCGAGAGTCACGCTGCACCGTTGGAAAGGGTGGAGAGGTGTACAGCTTCGCTTGAGTGTGAAGGTCGCTGTGTGAGGGTGTGTTATCGCTGGCATCAGAGAGACAGTTTCCATTACAAACAAGTGCGGCATTATGGGACAGACTATGAGGCTCCACAGACCACTTTTGTGTTACGGAAACTACAAAAACCCTACGGCACTAACTATTGTTCTCACGTCCATGACAGATTGTGATGTGTGTGAGTGTTTTCCACTTTTCATCCGACAAAAAAAAGTAAAAATACCCTTCGGTGTACATGACAGATGGCCACCATGACTGTCCAGAGAGAAAAGGAGACAGACAAAGAGATGGAGAAACAGAGGACAAATCTCATTACTCAGGTGAAAGAAAACATTAAAAACTCCATCTAACATCTGCGGCCATCGCCATTCTGGAACGGGATGGGGGAAGGAAGGAATTGGTGCAGGAAATGGGCATCATGTTGCAGGAAATATAAGATAACAATGGCAAATCTACAGATGAACTTAGCATTTTCTTAAAGGAACAGCTCACCCAAAAATCAAAATTTGGTTAATTTTTCTCACCCTCAGGTTATCCAATATTCAAATGAGTTTGTTTCTTAATCAAAACAGATTTGGAGAAATTGAGCACTGCATCACTTGTTCACCAATGGATCCACTACAGTGAATGGGTGCCGTCAGAATGAGAGTCCAAACTGCTGATCCATCCATCTCCTGTTGTCCTCTCACATCAAAATTCACCAAAATATTCGCTTAGAAAAGTTTTGGACTGTTTTCGCTTGTAAACTGTCTTGATCTGTGCCTATTTCTCTCCTAATTTGGACAAAACGTCTATTTTAGCTATTACAAACATGCAGCTTTTTACTTAACAAGATGTTAATTGATGGACTGGAGTCGTGTGGATTACTGTGTTTTTATCAACTGTTTGAACTCTCATTCTGACGGCACCCATTCACTGCAGAGTATCAAATGGTGGATCTGTTCGGATGAAGAAACCAATCTAAATTGTTGTAATCTAACTGTTTCAACTTAAAATAATTTGGATATTTTAGTTGAGTAAACCTAAAAAAAATTTAATCAGTACGGTAACAAATTATTTTAAGTTGAAACTTTTTTTTTTACAGTGTAAGGCAATGCAACACTCTTTACAGATATAATTCACAAAATAAAATAAAATAAATAATTAAAAGAAGAAAATAAAAAAACAATAAAGAAGAGATCTATGATAACTGGAGAAAGCTATCCATCAGAATTCCCATTCATCCCAATGGCTGTTTGGATACTAATCAGCGAAATCGCTTCATTTCAACTTAATATTGCATACCTTCTTCTGTGAAACCCTTTATATATTGGATGAAAGTATCTGAGGCTATTTTACATAAAATGAAACTCGATTTATATACTTTCAAACTATAAACTAAAACTCTAAACTCTAATGTAATTGTTTCAACTTAAAATAATTTGTTACCCCACGCTAACTAATTCTAAATTTTAAGTTTAGTCACCTTGAAATTTTAATAAACTTAATATTAAGTTAAGTGACCATTTGGATATTTTAGTTGACTAAACCTAAAATATTTAGTCAGCAGTGTAAAATTATTTTAAGTTGAAACTATTTTTTTTACAGTGTAAGGCAATACAACACTGTAATGAGGACTCTGGGAAGCGTGTAAGATCCACGTGCGAGCTTTATTAAACAGATCGTAGTCAAGACAGGCAGGGTCGAACACCAGCAAACAGGAATGCGTAGGCAACACAAAAGCGTAATCCAGTAAACAGGCAGAACGTCAAAAATCCAGTGAGCAGTCCGAAAGTAGCAAATAAACAATGCAATGAAACAAGACAAAACTATGGCAAGAAAACAGAACAAAACAATGGCAAAATAACTATGACTATGAAACAAAACCGAGAAAATAACAAAACAGGGCAATGAAATAAGAGAAACGCTTGGTAGAGTCCGCAACAGCAAAACAATACTTTGCGATGTCTGTTTGGTAATGGCTGCTCTTTATAGTCACCAAACAGGAAGTAACCAACGAGGCAGCAGAGGGAGCAGCAACAGTCAGAGTGAGTAAGGGCTCCCTCTGCTGGCCTGGCGTTACAAACACTCTTTACAGATATACTTAATAAAATAAAATAAAACATTAAAAATATAAATAAAATAATAAAATAAAATAAAATAAAATAAAAACTCCTCTGTCATTCCAAGGAGATCTATGATACCTGGAGAAAGCTATCCATCAGAATTCCCATTTATCCCGATGGCTGTTTGGATACTAACCAGCGAAATCCCGTTCATTTCAACCTAATATTGCTTACTTTCTTCTGTGAAACCCTTATATATTGGATGAAAGTATCTGAGATTATTTTTCATACAATGAAACTTGATTCATACACTTTCAAACTGCAAAACGGACACAAACCAGCATAAAAGTGCTCTATATGCCTCACATCCTGTCTTTTGAGTGAATTCATAGCTTTCAAATCATATGTGATTTGACTAGTCCTTTAACCCAGGTATCATCTTTTAAAACTCGCAAGCTTGAAGAACAGCAGCTCATTTTATAAAAATACTTGCAATATACTGTAGTCTATTTCAGTGGCTGGGACTCTGGGGCATTTTTGTGAAGTGTGAGAGGAACAGTAGGAAGTAATACATATAGGTTTCTGTGATTGAATTTTGATGATATGTTTTCTAAGACGCTTCATGCAATGGCCTGTGGGGGTTAGGGATATCCCACTCCATGAATAGTCAACCATAGTGACGAAAACACAAAGACGAGCTGTTGTCATCTACACTATTTGGCTAAATTTATGTGGACACACAAATAGCATAAATTCGTGCTTGTTCAATATTCAATTTCAAAGCAGTTGGCATTAATAGCGAGTCTGTGCACGTGCTTTTGGCCATCTAGTGTATCTCAATGCAGTATAAATCTGCTTCTGCATCATCAATGAATTATCTTCATTGACCTTTAGCTTCCATCAATATCCCAGCCCTCATTGATTATTTCTTGGAAGAGAGACATATTTTGTCAGTAAATTGCTTGAGACGTCAATGTTTTAATAGTTTTTCCTGGCAATAAAAAGGTCAGATTATTCTGTTCTGGATATGTCATGATATGAGTGTAAGATGATCAGACAGTTCTTAGATGTGTTACACTGTACATTACAGAAGGACTGTACATATATACTGTCAATATACCGAGTTATATACTTATATACTGAGGTTTTAATTAGATTTACAGATTACAGTTAATTTATGTAAGTGAGGATAGCAAAATAAAGTAAACTCTGACATACACTCTTAAAAATAAAGGCACTTCACGATGCCATACAAGAACCTTTTTTGTCTAAATGGTTCCATAAAGAACCTTTTACATCTCAAGAACCTTTCTGTTTCACAAAGGTTCTTTGTGGCGAAAGAAGGTTCTTCAGATTATAAAAAGGTAAGAAAGAGATGGTTCTTTAAAGAACCTTTGATTGAATCGTTCTTTGTGGAACCAAAAATGGTTCTTCCATGGCATTGCTGTGAAGAACCTTTTAAAGCACCTTTATTTTTAAAGAAAATTCTTCATACAGCGGAACACTTGTTTTGACCTGACCATGTTTTGTTACATACCTTTCTATCAAACTTATCTGACAGTATCAAGATGATGATTAATTTGTTCTGATATGGTTTAACTCTTGAGTTCTTGTCATATTGTATTACCATTTTCTGTAATAATGTGAGAAACGTTAAAGTAGTCTGAATAAATTTAGGTTTGACTGTATTTATACTAATAAGTAAAACTCTGATATGGTCTGATATTACAATATCACAGATACAACATATTTATTGTAACAAACTGATATTTTACTTTAGGGTATAGCACTTCACAAAATGTAAATCAATTAATTGGGTCTCATTTGTTAATCAGCTAATGCATCAACTAACATAACCTAACAATACATTTTCATAGCATTTATTAACCTTTGTTGATGTTAGTTAATAATAGTAATATTTCATAATAGTTTACATTAGTTTACAGTGCATTAATGTTAATAGATACAACCTTTGAAAAAATGTCGTAAAAATGTTAAGAATTAACATTAACAAGTTTTAGTTTGCCCAAAAAAAGAAAATTCTGTCATTAATTACTTACCCTCGTGTCATTCCCAAAACGTAAGACCATTCATCTGAAATCCGAGAGCTTTATGACCCTGCGAACACTCTCAAAAATAAAGGTTCTTTATTGGCATTGATGGTCCCATGAAGAACCTTGAACATCCATGGAACCTTTCAAATGCAGAAAAGGTTCTTTATAGTTGAAAAAGATTTTTTAGATTTTTAAAATGTTCTTCAAAATGGTTCTAAGAACTGTTCACTACAATGTTCTTTGGGGAACAAAAAATGGTTCTTCTATGGCATCACTACAAAAACACCCTTTTAGAATCTTTATTTTTAAGAGTGTACTGCAATGCAACTGTGACATCAGTGGTTCAACCTTAATTTTATGAAGTTAGAAGAATGCTTTTTGTGCACAAAGAAAACTAAATGAATGGTTTTATTTAAAAGGGTCATCGGGTGCAAAACTCACTTTTACATGTTGTTTGAATATTAATGTGTGTTGGCAGTTTGTGTATACAACCACCCTACAATGATAAAAATCCACCCAGTGGTATTTAGTTGATTGACATGAGCGCCTTATGTTAGACCTGCCCTCACCAAGCTGAAACAGTCCGACTCCGATCGCCATTGAGTCGACTCAGCTACAGGGGAAGACAAGAATGTCTCCGATTGAGCGAATGAGGTGATCTGTTGTTGGATGTAATAATGAACATAGCAGTCATGATTTATTCTCAACATCTGAGCCGCTAAAGACGAGGATAAACGTTACTTTCGTTTTTTAAATGTAAGCGTCGATCCCGATCTACATATGCGTCTATGTTTGTGCAAATCATTCGTGACGCAGCTTCACCCACAGCAGAAGTGAGTATAAGGGTTTTTTATGCATCTTTGCAAATGGCCTTTTTTAATAATGTGCTAGCTAGCAAGTTTCACAGCTAAACGTGGCTAAATTCGGCTAAAGTAAACATTACGGCTCGTCATCCCATGGCAGAGAGGGGCGGGGTGAGCAGAGCTCATTAGCATTTACCTTTAAATTTTAATAAACTACATGCAACAGAATAGCTCACTCTAAAAAGGGCTGATTTTGACAAGTTAAAAAAAGTGTTTTTTACACTACCATTGAAAAATGTTAACCAAAGTATCTCATTAAGACCCTAAAGAATCATATCAACTTGTGGAAAATGGGCATCCGATGACTCCTTTAACATTGACAATAAACTAGTAAAATGATAAATAATTAAGTCTTAACTATGCAATTCAACTAGTAGTCAAAATGATTATATTTAAGTAGTAGTATTGAGATTAAACTATCATATTAATGAAATCAAACTTCTAGGACTGAGAATAAACTACTAATACTTTAAGAATAAAGTCAAAATTACTATAATTAAGCAAAAGCGAAAATTAAAATACAAGAATAAAGTAGTAAAAAAGCAACATAAAACTGAACTGGAGTGAAACACTGACTGGATGTCATTTCATGTTGCACAAAAGAGGCAATTTCCTGAATGTCTGTCTGGCTCTGTCTCCCAACTAAATGAAATTTCCTACACAATCGCTCGCTCCTGTTTCCGGAAACTAATCACGCCTTGGTGCCGAAGCTCCTGCTTATGACATAAACCCGGTGTAAACCGACTTCAAAAATAAGAACCGACTGCTTGATAAGACATTCCAAAATAACATTTATCCAAGAACATGCCCCAATTGTGTAAATCACATTTGGCTCACATTACCCAGAACAAAAATACCCACAGTTGTCTTACTCCTCTACATTTATTAGTCATTTTTTTGTCAGGACACTTGAAAAGCGTTAATGAATGCACTCAAGTCTAGCTGGAGTGTTATGTTATTATTACAGCCTAGATCTCTAAGAAGACAAGGCCCCGATACACCTACGGTTCCGCAATTAAGGAGAAACTCCAAATCCGACTCCACAGTTCGCAAAAACAACTAGACGTGTCAGGATCAAAGTGCAATTACTACACGAGAACGCAGACATTCTGGTTGCCGTCGACTAATTGGAGAGGAAAACAAAACATGAGCATCGACTAAACACATAAACACACACAGGAACTACAACCAAATAACATCAATGCGGTTACAATTCTATTAGATTGACAGACGCTTTTTAATATTTTCTCTCCCTCCCTGGATTTCTGGAGCGGGGATTCTGATGGTTGGCTAATAGGCTGTCAGTATCTCAGTGAAGAGTGCGTATCATTTCCGTGTGTGGTCTGATAAGTGCCCTGACGTGAAATAACTACCTGTTTCCTGCTTCATTTTTCGCCGTATCCTCTGTGATCCGGCTGAAGGCTCATTACCGTGTGGCGCAGGTAAGCGGCGGCTCCAGCAAATGATCTCCCCGCGGCTCACGCGTTACACTTAGATGGCACATTTAATCTTTCTGCTTATAGAGTCTTAGGGAAGGAGACCTGCGTGTATCAGACATCTGAGCCCTGGCAGATATAAATACACATTGGAATGGCAAGAGCGTGTTAAAAAATGACCATTTTCTCCCACAAACACACTTTTAGTTCACGTGTACACACAAACAGACTAGTGTAACACCACCTCCAGGTCAAGTATGAAAAATTGTTAAATGCCACTTTAGTTTTTCATACACTGTAAAAAGTTTCCACCAGTTTCGACTTAAAAACTTAAGTTTAGCAGCTGCCTTAAATTTTTAAGTTAACTCAACTTAAGTCATTTCAACTTACAAGGTAAATCAACTCATTTTATTGTAATGAGTTAAAATTACTTGTAGTTTTAAGTTGATTTAACTTAAAATATTAAGTCAGCTGCTGAACTTAGGTTTTTAAATTGAATCTGGTGAAAACTTTTTACAGCGATGAAACCTTAACTAAAAACACCTTCCCAGGATGATTTGCGTGATCAGATGGGTCACTCTACAACAGTATCTTCACTCATTCATTTAACAGTCAATGTCATAAAAAATGAGTTGGCAAATTCAAATGCTATATGTGACCCTGGACCACAAAACCAGTCATAAGGGTATTTTTTTTTTTAAATTAAGATTTATGCATCATATGAAAGCTGAATAAATAAGCTTTCAATTGATGGATGGTTTGCTATGATAGGACAATATTTGTTCTGTTTGAATATCTGGGATCTGAGAGTGCAAAAAAATCTAAATATTGAGAAAATCGCCTTTAATGATTTAATAACCACTTCAAGTTTCTTCATATTTTATGTCGGCAATAAACACTTTCATTTGGAAGTATAATGGATTAAAGTGCTCATTAAACTATAAAACATCTGTGTTTCATTTGCATTTCTAAATTTAGTGTGCCGTCTATTGTCAAGTATTTTGGGATTGTGTTTCCTGTCCTACATGGGCTATCAAAAGACAATCTAAAAATACTCTTAAGAGACTGGATTTGAAAACTACAGCATCTAAAAGATATTTAAAGACTCTGAGCTGGTTGCGTCAGTTTTCATAATAGCTTTAAATAAATAAAAAACATCTCATGATTACAGTACAAAGTGTATATTAAATAAATCAGTATTTTTCTAAAGGCACATAAATATGTGTGTGTATGTATATATACAGTCAAGCCCCGAAATTATTCATACCCCTGACAAATTCTGACTTAAAGTTACTTTTATTTAACCAGCAAGATAGTTTTTCATTAGAAATGACACAGACGTCTCCCAGAAGATAATAAGACGATGTACAAGAGGCATCATTGTGGAAAAAATTATTACTTATCTTTTATTTACATTTGAACAAAAAGTGGCACGTCCAAAATTATTCCTAACCTTCTCAATAATCAATAGAAAAGCCTTCATTGGCTATTACAGCAATCAAACGCTTCCTATAATTGCTGACCAGCTTTTTGCATGTCTCCACTGGTATTTTTGCCCATTCATCTTTAGCGATGAGCTCCAACTCTTTCAGGTTAGAGGGTCTCCTTGCCATCACCCTGATCTTTAGTTCCCTCCACAGATTCTCAATTGGATTTAAGTCAGGACTCTGGCTGGGCCACTGCAAAACGTTAATGTTTTTGTCTGCTAACCATTTCTTCACCACTTTCCTTTGTGTTTCGGGTTGTTGTCATGCTGAAATGTCCACTGGTGCCCAAGGCCAAGTTTCTCTGCAGACTGCCTGATGTTGTTGTTGAGAATTTTGATGTATTGCTCCTTTTTTCATGGTGCCGTTTACTGTGATTAGGTTCCCTGGTTCACCGGCTGAAAAACACCCCCAAAACATTAGGTTCCCACCACCATGTTTGACAGTGGGGATGGTGTTCTTAGGGTTGAAGGCTTCTCCTTTTTTATGCCAAATGAAGGCTACATGTTTCATCTGACCATAAAACAGAAGACCAGAAGTCTTCTTCTTTGTCCAGATGAGCATTTGCAATGGCCAAGCGGGTTTTTGTGTGCCTTATCTGGAGAAGTGGTGTCCTCCTTGGTCTGCATCCGTGGAACTAAGCGGTGTGCAGTGTCCGTTGGACTGTCTGCCTTGAAATGTTGCCACCAGCAGAGCCCAGATTCATCAGGATGGCCTTGGTGGTGATCCTTGGATTCTTTTTTTACCTCTCTCACTATCCTCCTGGCCAGCACAGGTGTCACTTTTGGCTTCCGACCACGTCCTCTGAAATTTTTCACAGTGCGGAACGTACTTTACTTTGCACTGTAGCCACTGGAACTTCAAAACATTTAGATATGGTCTTATAGCCCTTTCCTGACTTGTGAGCAGGCACAATGCACAGCCGCAGGTCCTCAGTGAGCTCCTTTGTCTTAGCCATGACTGTCTACAAACCAACAGCAGAGAGCTTCAGTTTTTCACCTGTTGAGTTGATTAAAACATCTGTTCCCAATGAATCAGGGTAATTAGGATGCTTTAGAACAGCTTGGACTATTTGGAATGGTATAGAACTTTGGAATTTCCCATAGACTGTGACAGTTTGCAAAGGGTATGAATAATTTTGGACATGCCGCTTTTTGTTCAAATGTAAATAAAAGCTGAGAAATCTCTTGTACATCGTCTTATTATCTTTTGGGAGAAGCCTGTGTCATTTCCAGTCAAAAAAAAAACTTGCTGGTTGAATAAAAGTAACTTTAAGTCAGAATTTGCCAGGGGTATGAATAATTTTGGGCTTGACTGTATATATATTTAAATTTATAAATAAATATATTCAAATGGACACGTTCATAAGGTTTTGTCTGATCAGTGTGTACCCTGTTGGTGTCGGTTGTATTAGGGTTGCCAAGTCTGCAAAATTGGACAACTTTTAAACTGTTGCCACAGGTTAAAGCGATTCAGAAACATAATGTTAATGTACACTCTTTAAAAAAATAAGGTTCTTTACTGGCATTAATGGTTCTTTGAAGAACTTTGAACATCCATGGAACCTTTCAAATGCAGAAAAGTTCTTTATAGTTCAAAAAGGTTCTTTAGATTTTTTTTAAATGTTTTTCAAAATAGTTATTTTAGGAACTGTTCACTGAAAGGGAGAAAAAATGGTTCTTCTATGCATGGCATCACTGCAAAAGCCTGTTTGGAACCTTTATTTTTAAGAATGTAGCAATCCCCGATGGAGGTGAAAACTGTGGGGGAAAATGCAATTGGGCTAATTTTGAAAAGCAATTGGGCTGTTTTTGTTTTGCAGACCTGGCAACCCTGGTTGGCTTTAGTCGGTGCTTGTTTTCACTGAATGAGCATTTTGAATCAGTGCTTGTCAGATTTTGGAATGCCTGAGAACTGACGGCTGTTGCATGTGAATCAGGCTCAGCCTTATATTGTAACTGCAAACAACAGCTCTGCAAATCCTTTCCTCTACAAATCTGCAATCTCACTTCAGATGACAATAGAGTTTTTGGTCCAGTACACAGGTCACTACTGGGCCACTGAAACACATCCTATATGATCACTTCAAAGAAGTACACTGATGTAGTCTGAGAGGTGTGAAGGGTCACTGTTCTCCGTAACCGACCTGCAAGTCACGGTGTGAGGGGACCTGTCTCTCACACACACGTGCACACACCCACCCTGCAGAGACAGTCGTGACATTTGCCGTCCCATCATGAGGTTTCAGAGCCCTGATAACAGATGGTGGCTGCCTGTGAGACAACCTTAATATCAAGATTTCTGCATACATACATACATACATGCACACACACCCTGAACACTTTTCCCGACTCTCTGTGCAACAAATAAACAAATAACAGTCTGGTTTGCAAAATTAAATCTACTCCCAAAAGACCGTCACACACCCACACACACATTTTGAAGTGCAAAAGAAGTAATTATTTTGAAACATACACTCTCTCTTCCCTTTCACTCTCACAAGTGCACTTCAGGATTCTGGGTTTATTCTCACTTGTTAGGCATGGATTTGTTCCAGTGACCTGGGTAGACCCACTCCAGAGAGGGAAGCACCATAAGGACACGACACAGGTGGACCAAAACGGAGGCAGGTTGCTTAGAGACTCATATAATTAGATGTAAGAAACATAAGGAAGATAGAACATGATGTTAAAAATATTTCTCTTACAAAACCCAAGTGAGCAAACGCTCTTGCTCAAATTCTCTATATTAAACAACTCAAAAAGCTTAAGACTTTCAATAAAGCCTGCTTTAACAGCACAATGTTCTAATACACATTAAAATAGATCAAACAAACAAATACAACACAAAAAAACTGCAAACATTTTTTATTAAAAATTTAAAATGTGATTTTTTTTTTG
>NC_133364.1:11430934-11471003 GCF_049309525.1 Garra rufa | reverse complement strand
AGAATAGGAACAATTTGAGCAGGAAATGGCTTTCAGGCCCAAGAAATATAGAGCTGTGATAACGCTCCCAAAATACAGTGTAAGTGTGTGAGAGAATGAAACAAGAAATGGACTGCCGGTGTAATTTATTTGTAAATTAGCATTTTAAAGCCTGGCAGACACGTTTGTTTCTCACAAGCGATTGCGCACATCTCTTTTAATGCGGCAATAGCAACATCACAGTCACACTCCAGCTATCTGATGAACCTTTCATCTGCATTCTCTATCGCGCGCTCATCTGTCCGTCTCCTGACAGAAAAAGTGCAACGCTCCACCTTCCCATCTCATCTGAGTTATGACCTCACACCCATATTCAATATGTCCACCTGCATCCATCAATCAAAGCGACAAGCCACCGAACACACACACACATACTGAGTGAGGAATTGTAGTGACGGTTGGGGGTTACCTGGGGGAGCGCTGCCCTCATTTCTTTTACTGGACATTAGAGGAGCAACTATTTCAAGGACAGACTTGTAGATACACGTATAGTCTACCTAATACATGATATTATTCTTTCTTTAGAAACACTTTCTTTGGTCTTTTATGTTAACAATGGGCAAAATGGCACCCTATTGATCTAGTGTTCAATCTCTCATTACCGCTCATTTCCCCCATTTCACTGGCCTTTGTGTCATCTTTAACATTCAATAATGCTGAATGGTCAAAATACTTTAACAAAGTCGTTTTCTTCATTCAGAGTGGATTTTGAACTTAAAATGCCCTTGAAGTTGCTCTCGCTCAAAACAGTTGATCGAATTAAATACATCTTTTAATTACAAATTTAGCCTTGCAGGATGGTATCAGAAAGAAAATGTGAAATTGCTACTGTATGTCTACAAAATTATTTCAGCTATGCCAAACCATTGCTTTCCAAGACCACAAACAAGAATTCAGGTTAATTTGTGCTTAATTCTGGATTCCATTTATTAGATTAAAAGTGATTTTTATAAAATGTAGTAACATTTTGAAATATTATAGTTTAAAATAACTTTTCTACTATAATGTATTCTGAAAATTATTTTATTATTATGGTTGACAAAGTTAAAGTTTCACTAGCCACTATTACTAGTCTGCAGTGGATAGAATGGTAGATAGAATGATAGGCAGAACAATAGATAGACAGAATGATAGATAGAGCAATAGATAAATAGAATAATCGATACAATGCCTGACAGAATGCTAGAAGGATAGATACATTGATTGATAGAACAATAGAACAATAAATAGAACGAGTGATAGATAGAACGATAGATACAACGATTGATAGAACTAAAAAATTATAGATAGAACAACAGAACAATAAACAGATAGAACGATAGATACAATGATTGATAGAACAATAGAATGATAGATAGAATCATAGAACGATGGATACACTGATTGATAGAATGATAGAACAATAGAATAAAAGACAGAAAAATAGATAGAATGACAGATAGAACGATAGCAAGATAAAATGATAGATAGAATGATAGAACAATAGACACACTGATAGAATGATAGATATAACAATAGAATGATAGATAGAACAAACAGAACGACAGATAGAACGATAAATAGAATTAAATAATGATAGATAGATAGATAGATAGATAGATAGATAGATAGATAGATAGATAGATAGATAGATAGATAGATAGATAGATAGATAGATAGACAGAATGACAGAACAAAAGAATAATCGATAGAGCAATAGATAGAAAAATAGAATGACAGATACATTGATTGATAGAATGGCAGACAGAACGACAAAACAATAGAATGACAGAATGATAGAACGATAGCTAGAATGCTAGAATGACAGACAGAATGATAGAACGATAGATAGAATGATAGATAAAACGATAGATAGATATAATGACAATAATAACTAGGGAATAACTGATAGAGCGATAGAACAATAGAATGATAAACAGAACAATACATAGAACAATAGAATGATAAACAGAACAATAGATAGAACGATAGAATGATAGACAGAATTATAGCCAGATAGAATGATAGAACGATATATAGAATGCTAGAATAATAGACAGAATGATAGATAGAAAAATAGAATGATAGACAGAATGATAGATAGAACGATAGAATGATAGACAGAACTATAGCCAGATAGAATGATAGACAGAACTATAGCCAGATAGAATGATAGAACAATAGATAGAATGCTAGAATAATAGACAGAATGATAGATAGAACAATAGAATGACAGATACACTGATTGATAGAATGATAGATAGAATGATAGACAGAACGACAGAACGATAGAATGATAGAATGATGGCTAGAACGCTAGAATGACAGACAGAATGATAGAACGATAGATAGAATGATAGATAGAACGATAGATAGATATAATGAATAATCGATAGAGCGATAGAACAATAGATACACGGATTGATAGAATGATAGAACAATAGAATGATAAACAGAACAATAGATAGAACGATAGAATGATAGACAGAATGATAGATAGAACAATAAAACATTAGATAGAAGGATAGCCAGGGTGATAGAACGATATATAGAATGACAGAATGACAGACAGACAGACAGACAGACAGACAGACAGACAGACAGACAGACAGAACAATAGATAGAATGATAGAACAGCAGATATATCAATAGCAAGATAGAAAGATAGAATGATAGCGAGATAGAATGATAGAATGATATCTATTTTTGTATATGTATTCTGGGACACAAATGAAGTAAAAGAACATTTGTAACTGATTTTTCTTTGTATTCAAAGGGTTTTTGTTGTATTTCAGAGCAGTAAAGTGACTCAAATACATCCAAGACTAAAGCTGCTCAGTTTTCTCTTTTCGAATGAAATGCAAGCCACAGAGGAATCTAATTACAAAATCATTTAAAACACAGAACAAGAAGCGTCTCCGAAATGTATTGAATCTGACAGTCTGTTGAGATCTCTTCATTTAATCAAATATTTTCTCTCCTTTTTTCCTCCAAAGCATGAAATGCTTTCAGCTCGGGCACTTCCCCAGCGAGCAGGCGAGCTCTGATATAGTGTGGAAGGGGTCTTAATTAAAACCTGATCATTACCAGTCGTCCCAGGGCTCCGACTAACACACTCAAGCATTTCGCACATGACAGGAGGGCAGAGCAGAGAGGCCCTATAGCACTGCGCCATTTCACAGTCTGCCTACAGCCATTCAGACGCTTCTAGAATGTTCCGGGGAAACAAAATGTAATTATGAAGGCTTAAGAGTATGTGTACATGAGACTCATGTTATAAAAAGTCATTCTTGGCTAGATCTAGGTCAGAAAGTAAAATAATCGTATAGGAATATTCTAGGCTCAGGGCACAATGTTAATTCTCGAGAAAAAAAAAAAAATCTCCTGCCTGAATAAAAAAATAAATAAAATAAACACACTCTAAAATTCATGTGTGATGTTTGTGTCTAACATGCATTTTCTCTGTCTAATTTAAATTACCCTGACCGCAAAATGAACAGATGATGTTTCTCCGATGAAATATTCACATCTCATTAAGAATATCCCTGGGACCAAACATTAATAAGGGCTCCTTTAAAAAATTTAAATGTTACACTAAAAATGAGCGGCATCATGAATCTTTTAGGGGTTTTGCACATATGTGGTATGACTCTCTCAGGGAATTGGGGACGTTTCTTCATGATCTCAGTTTCCAACAAGGGCTGGGTTCAGAACAGCACACAACCATACTAAAACTGTATGTATATTCTGCACAGTATGGAAATTTTCTAGGCAGTATACAAGAAAACATTGCACAGAATACTTCCACAATGCAATGTTTGCTTAAGCATTGTCATTGTAACAAATGTACAGAAAACAATGGGTCAATGACATGAAGACATTCATGATAAAATCTAAAAGACTGTTTAAAACACATTCTTAAAGTACTCTTTGCATTCATGCTGGTTTCACACAGTTCTGAAAAGCGTTCACTTCAATACCTAAACTTACCAAAATGTTACCATAAAAAGATAAAATTATCTGATATTTTATTTAAGACTTCAGAGACTTAAATACTGTTTTGTGTCTATTTTGAAGATAAAAAAATTAAATTAAATTAAATTAAATTAAATTAAATTAAATTAAATTAAATTAAATTAAATTAAATTAAATTAAATTAAAATTAAATTAAATTAAATTAAATTAAATTAAATTAAATTTTAAAAAGCCTTGAAAAAAGTATGGCTTGCATTTCAATGCATTTTTTAATTAAAATAAAAGATAGCACTAAAACAATGTGTGGAAGCTTGTTTCTGCGATGGAGTAAAAAAAAAAATAAAAAAAAAGGTAATTTTTGTATCACAGGCTCACGAATTAGACTTTTTTCCTTGCAATTCTGAGTTTATAACTCACAATCCAGTTTTTTTTTTTTTTTTTTTTTTTTTTTAGAATTGTGAGATATAAACTGTTAAAAGAAAAGTCAACTGCGAGATAAAACGTTGCGATTACATTTTTTTTTTACTTTTTATTCAGTGGCAGAAACAAACAAATGAAAATAAAAGAAGTTAAAAGCTGAGAATTCCAAGAAAAATTGCGAATTTGTGTTAATTGCAAAATTGTGTGATGAAACTTAGTTAATTGCGAGAATTCTGAGTTTCGAGAATTGCAAGATATAAACTATAAAAAGAGAAGAAGAGAAACAAGTCAGAACTGCAAGATAAAAACAACAGCAACAAACAAAAAAAAACTGCAGAAACAAACAAACTGAAAATTGCATGATGTAAACTCAGAAACCTCGTTTGCGAGAGTTTTTTTAAGAAATGCAAGATATAAACTATAATAAAAAGAGAAGTTGGAATTGTGAGAGATAACCTATGCAGAGAGAGAGATAACAAACAAACAAACAAACAAACAAACAAAAATTGCTATGTAAACTTTTGTGAACTGCAAAATTATGCGCTAAAACCTTGTAATTACAAAAAAGATTTTTTGAGAATTGAGAGATATAAAATATAAAAAAGTCAGAATTGTAAGATATAGCCACAAAAAAAGGAAAAAGTCATAACTGCAAGATAAAAAGTTAAAATGACATTTTTTACTTTTTATTCTGTGGCAGAAACTGTGGAAAAATGTTACATAAAAACCCAGAATTCTGAGAAAATTGTGAATTTGTGTGAATTGCAAAATTGTGTGATGAAACCTGGTAAATACTAGGGAAAAAAAGATTTCTGAGTATATATCTGCAATTCAGATTTTTCAAGAATTGCGAGATATAAACAATAAAAAGAGAAGTCCGAATTGCAAGATATAACCTCACAATTGTGAGAGAAAAAAGTCAGAAAGGCAAGATAAAAAGTTGCAATTACATTTTTTACTTTTTATTCTGTGACCGAAACAAACTAATAAACAAACACAAATTGTTATGTAAACTCAGAATTCCGAGAAAAACTGTGAATTTGAGTGAATTGCAAAATTGCAATAAAACCTCATAAATGCAAGAAAAAAGGTCAGAACTGCAAGATAGAAAAAAAAAATTGCAATTACTTCTAATTCTGTGGTGGAAACAAACAAAAAAGATTTTATATAAACTCAATTCCGAGAATAACTATAAAAAGAGAAAAGTCGAAATTTTGAGAATTCAGTTGTGAGAAAAAAGTACTTCAAGAGAAAATTTTGCAATTACATTTTTTACTTTTTATTCTGTGGCGGGAAAAAAATAATATCTGCATTTCTGATTTTTTCGAGAACTGCAAGCTTATCTTATAATTCTGAGTTTATCAAATTATAGACAAAATATTGAATTGTGAGACTAATAAGTCGTAATTCCTTTTTTTTTTTTTTTTCCTGTGGTGGAAACAAGCTTTATAACAATGATTTTTAACATTATCCATGTTTAGAATTAAATACTAGCTTTTCACTGAAAAGCAGTAAAAAAAAAAACAGTAACAAAAGTACTGTACACTTGTCACGACATTCATCACTCGACCTTATCGTGTTGCATGTTTAACTCTGCAAATTGAAACGATCCAAACCATCGACCGTGCACAAAACATCTGTTAAACGTCATTCTAACATCTGTTAGGGAACATTTAGTAGCGCATTGCAGATAAGCAAACAATCTCCAAATTACATCCTTCAGGTAAAAACGCACAGATAGATGCGTAGTGGGAAAAGTAATCATACAGCATCTCTGCGCCAACACAAAAACTCCCACAATACAGCTACAGGCACGCAGCTACCCGCCAGGAGCGCTTTACAGTGATGTTGGGGTAACACATCTTTCCTCCGTTCAAAGGAGGAAACAGATGGGAGGGAGGGAAAACCCGTGGGACGTAATACTCCATTGCCGACTGTTGTGCTCCCGGGTGCTGCTGTTCCAATCGGTAAAACAGAACGGAGTCTGATAATAAAAACAAACAGTAAGCGCAGCAAAAAAAAGCCCGCCCAAGCCCTGCAGTGACCCCTAGGCTGAACCTTAAAATTGCTCAGAGATGTAAGCGTTCCCTTGACGGAACCAGCTGTGCCTTTGTGTCTTACAAAAGGAAAAGAGCAAAAACACAAACTTTGAAGCTTCCTGTGATACAATATTGATTGTGTATTCCTCTCTCCGCTGCATCTGATGAAGTCAAACATATGCAAACACACAAACCGGATCAATGGCAGAGAATCCATCCCAGTATCATCGGCTTTTCTGCTGTTTTATTAATTTGTGCTCTTTTTCCCTTAAGAATTCTAGTCTCAATTCTTCAGTGTAAAAGAATAGTTCTCGCTGAAACTGTACTCAGGCCATTCAAGATGTTTGTTTTGGATCCGATTTGGAGAAATTAGTTAAAAGAGTTCAAAAAGCTGATTAAAAAACATTTCATCCTGAAAAGCTGTGTGTTTGTAAAAAACAAAAAAAAAACAAATCCAACATTAAAGCATTAAACCCTTGCTTCTGGCCAAAATCCATAGTAACATTTCCTCAGCGAAAAAGCCCATCCACTGTTGTCCTCTAACATCGAAAACCACCAAAATGTTTGTTTAGTACTGTTTTCACTTGTAATATTTCCTTCCTGATTCAGGTAAGATTACTTTTTTCACTGGAGAAACCAATATTATGGATAGAGGACTATTTTAGCCGTAAGCAATGGTTTAAAGTTAAAATGTTGTATTGATAGATTTGTTTCTTACAAACATGCAGCTTTTCACTTTACACAATGTAATCTGATGGATTTAAGTCCCTATTGTGATGTTTTTATCAGCTGTTTGGACTCTCATTCTGACGGCACCCATTAACTTCAAAGCATTCATTTGGTGCTCACGTGATACAATGCTAAATTTCTCCAAATCTGTTTTGATGAGTAAACAATTTAATAAAAAATTATTAGGTCAACTACTGTATTTCTTCAAACAATGAGAACAAAATGCCAATCTCAATATCCTGCAAGCGCAATGAGACGTGATACAGCATTTTAGAGGTTGTGTTTTGGCTAGTAGGACGATAAGTAGTGCCATACCTTCCTTGAACTTCATCAGAATGACAGAACACACACCCTGGAGGAAAAACGCTCACAAACATGAACAAATTTAGGCTGACTCTCTTGAGGCGGACCTAACCGCAGTAAAACCTTCATATCTGCTGCCGCTGTGCACTGAGTGCAGGGGCCATTCATTATGTAAACATCTGCTTGTTAAATGTCAAATCATTGTTTACCAGAGTAGGGGAACAATCTACAGAACATTAAGCTCTGGGTCAACATCACACTCATGTTTGGAAAGGGGAACATGGAAAAACCATTGCAGTTAAGCCTGTTGGTGAAATGATTTCAACTGAACCCTTGGCTAAAATGGCTTAATATAACATAAATGATGTCTCTTACTGAAATATGTAGTAGAAAGCACATGAAAGATTTACGTTATTTTAAACAGTCCACAACATTTTATACGGACACCATTATGCGTGCAATGGTTGCACTCTGTGAGCTGCTGGAGCTACCTTATCCTTTTTTTTTACTGCAACATAACTTAACTGTTGATGATGATGCCACATTTTGTGGCTTTTGGTTGTCATTTTTAGTCAAAGGGTAACAAGAGAAGCGTTATTAGTCTTCAGAAAAAGAGAAAAGAATGGGAAGATGCCTGTGGACGACTAAAACTTTCTAAAGACCTGCGTTTTTGTTCTTTCCACTTCAGCCCTGACGCCTTTGAGGCTTTTAGTAGACCACAGCTTCCGAAAGAGCTTACAAACGGCAGAGACAAGAAATGCTAGATGCCATCGTGGCAGGATGCAAACGTCTACACTTTTCATGACGCCTTAGCCGCTGAAAGAGTTTCTCAGTGTGGATTTCACTCGATATCCAGGGGCATTTAGACAACAGTACTGTACACTGTTGTCAAACACCCTCACGACATTCATCACTCGACCTTATCATGTTGCATGTTTAACTCGCCAAATTGAAACAATCTAAACCATCAACCGTGCACAAAACATCTGTTGAACGTCATTCTAACATCTGTTAGGGAACATTTAGTAGCATATTACAGATAAGCAAACAATCTCCAAATTACGTCCATTAGGTAAAAACGAACATAGCAGATAAATGCGTAGTGTGAAAAGTATGAGTAAAAGTATTAGGGCATTATTATTAGTCAAATGGTTGCACTTAGTGACCTACTGGTGCTACCTGTTGCTTTTTTACTGCAACACAAATAAAAAAAATAAAATACTGAAACAATGCCACATTGTGTGGCATGTGGTTGTCATTTTTAGTCGAAGGACAACAAGAGAAGCGTTGTAAGCCTTCAGAAGAAGAGAAAAGGATGGGAAGATGCCTGTGGACGAATAAAACTTCCTAAAGACCTGCGTTTTTGTTCTTTCCATTTCATTCCTGATGCCTTTGAGGCTTTTAGTAGCCCACAGCTACTGAAAGAGCTTATAAACGGCAGAGACCAGAAATGTAACTGGACTGGAATGAACAAGAAATGGAATAGATTGAAAAAAATTCTAATAATTGAAGTTACATAATTCAAAGCAACTGTGCAGTGTGTAGGAATCTGGAAGAGTTATATTTAGAATGCTATATATGAATCACAGACTAAACAGTCTACAGTTAGGCTAAGAAACTAAACTAAAGGATTGATTGTTTATTCCAGTTATTAAGGTTAATAAGTATAACTTTATTGAATATAGATGCATTCTACCATGCTCATGCTGATTTATACAAAGCAATAAACCAGGCGAGGCAATGAGTTAGTGATTTCACTGCCATATAAAAATTATTCGATAAATATACCTTGATTAAAAACACACACAACCATAGTAAATGTTCAAAATATGGTTTATATCTGATTCTGTCTCCATCAGAATTTAAAGTCAGCAAAGATTTATAGCTTTGATTCCTAGCATTTACAATACAGCCAAAAGATACATAGTATGTAAAAAATATAAAAGGAAACATGAAATACAGAAAGAGACCATGCATAAATGAGGTGAAGTAAATAATAAAGGAAATTAAAGCCCTCTACACTTAAGCATAAACAAGACCTCAAGAGAAGCAACGAGGACTAAAAATAAACAGACATAATCATTCCTTCATTTGCATTTCCTGTTTTACAGGAAGGGCTACAGCCCAGACACAAAGGATTGTGACAGCTTCTTCTGTGCATACATTGTTCCTCGCCTGTATGACAGATCAGATATAAAAAATATATAATGTATAGTCAGCCCACACTGCAGGAAAACCGTGACAATTCAAATAACCACTGCTTATATTTACACTTATTTATTTACAGTTTGGTTATTCTCAAGATTTCAAATGCTTTTGTAATGAGCGGGTTTTATGTTTGCAGTCATGCTTAAACTGCATTTTACTTCGAATGCCAGAAGGTGAATTAAAAAACTCAATGCAAACTGCATCATTTTCCTGTATGCTTTATGTTTTCCTTTTATTTTTCCAGTAGATTACACATTCATGCTGCATTTCTGCTGCAGCTCCCATGAGCATCCTGAACTGGTGAATTCTGGAAATATCCATGAAAAATGCATCCATTCATCTCACCTTGGAGCTACGGCAGAGAACATGGATGTTGCCATGGTGATAAGTTATAAGATTACAGAATTTGTATTGCTGTCAGGTATGAGATGAGGCGGATTAGCAGAGAACCTGTAACTCTTGATCGGACTGAATTTTTTTCTCCCACTCGCTTTTTCCTCTCTCTCCTCACTGCAGTGTGACATACAGTAGTGCCCTTAACATAAAAAAGATGTCTTGCACATCATCTGCGAAATACACAGCCCTTGAGAAGTTTAAATGTATGCTGTGGTACACCGAGATCCTAAGAGCATCATTAACCTGCGTAGGTTTGCATACAAGACTATTTACAACTCATTTATTTGACAACAACATTTTTAAAAGTGCTACTGAGTCTCAGCACATTGCAGCTTTGACAGCCCGAGCAGAATCATGCTAATCTGTTATTAATCATGCTAATGCATCTACATGAATGTTTTTACACAAACATGTTAGCTTGTAAATGGACAATTATACAGAGTCTCATTCCCTAACTGTGTTTAATTAGTTCAACCATAAACAAATTCTGGAAATGTATTTACAACCATGCCACCCAAGATGAAGAGAGTGTTTTTTTTTCTTCATCAGAACAGATTTGGAAAAAAATTGCGCATGCCATCAGAATGAGAGTCCAAACAGCTGATAAAAACTTATATTTTTAGTTGAAGGGTATTCAATAAATCCATGAAATCAATTTAATATCAGCTGAAACCAAGTAACATATTTTAGACACATAATGTTTTTTGCATATTTCGCATCATATCTTTTGCTCAACAGTGGATCACCTCTGCAGTGAATGGGTGCCATCAAAATGAGAGTCCAAACAGCTAATGAAAACATCACAATAAACCACAAGTAATCTAAATGACTCCAGTCCACCAATTAATGTCTTGTGAAGTGAAAAACTGTGTGTTTGTAAAAAATAAATCTTTAACTTCATACCTCTGTTCACAAATAAGAGTCCTCTATCCATAATATTGCTTTCCCCAGTGAAAAGGCATCTTGTCTGATTCAAGAGTGAAATATGCACAGATCAAGTATTGTTTATAACCATCCAAAACAGTCCTTATCCTACAAACAAATATGATGTTGGATTCTGATGTGAGAAGACAACAGGGGATGGACTTTTCACTAGAGGAAGCATTATTATGGATTATAAAGATGTATTTTGGCCAGAAGCAAAGATTTAAAAGTTAAACCGCATTGATTGGTTTCTCACTTCACAAGACATTAATTGATGGACTGGAGACGTGTGGATTATTGTGATGTTTTTATCAGATGTTTGGACTCTCATTCTGACGGCACCCATTTACTGCAGAGGATCCATTGGTGTGCAAGTGATGTAATGCTAAATTTCTCCAAATCTTTTGCAATGAAGAAACAACTCATCTACATCTTGGATGCCTTGAGGGTTAGTAAAATGTCAGCAAATTTTCCTTTTCATTGGTGGACAAATAAAACTAATCATTTTGTGTTTAAAATTTGTTTATGTATCCAGCAGGTAATTTGTGCAAGAAATTATTTGCCTGTTGTCTTCTTACATATTTTAGTACTACTTGCTCACGTCAAAGCATACAGTCGTGCCGAGTTCTTGTCCTTTGCTGTCCTCTGTATAAACACTATCAACACAGTGTCAAGCGCTCTGAGATCCCATTTAGATTCAGTGATCTGAACGGCAAACAGACTGCAGGGCAGATAAGACATTTATATTTAGGCGAGAGCTACTATCCAGTTTGGCAACGTGGTTTGGCAGGGTTCGAGCCAACTTGGTTTCCAAAAAATTTTAATACTGCAAGCTGATGTCAAAGTGTTAACACTTTTCCTTGATGATATGATAAATATTTAAACACGTTGAAAATAAATAAATCGCCCATCCTCTCAAAGAATACATAATTAAGACATAATTTCAAGTGGTTGCATCAGTTCTAGCTTTCCCTTTGCTGGTCATCCCGAAGAGAAATGGCTCTGAGAACAACTACATCTTGAAAATACAGCACCGCTCAGATGCTAAAATGTTATTGAAGCGCTCTCTATGAGATCATTACATTAGGAGAGGCTCATCTTCTCTTCATTTGTTAATTTTGCATTCATTCGCCATAAAAGGGGCATATTTCTTCCTCTAAGGCCGGCCATTAAAGCAAACCAGTGCACAATACATGCTCTCTTTAATAATCTCATTCATTTGTGCTGTGCGCATAAAGCCATCTCATTTTAAAATCTTCATTATCTGCCCCCCTTGTTTTCTTGTGGTCTTTTTGCTTTCAGAGGAGGATGAATGTTTCTCCGCGTAATTATTTGCGCTCTGATTGGATGAAGTTCATCTGATCCATTACTGAGGGGTCTTGGCTCTAATTGAGATGGTCGATTTTACCCCCCTCCTCCTGTTGAGTCACAGCATCACTGTTTTACTTTGTTTGGACGCCATTAAGTAACGCTTTCAGGCTGTGGACTGGATTTATGGCTTGTCGGGTTGTAGGGAGAGCTGGGGCTTTCCTGGAAGAAAAATCATGTGTGATCTCGATTGGTTTTTAATGAAAGGCATTTGCTTGGAGAAATTACGCACTGACTGGACGGGTGGGACGTGTCCCTAGCACTTTTTGCCATGGCTGATTTTGTCCCCACCACTTTATGAAGTGGTTTTAGGCAGGAATGCATCTAATAGAGGTGACATCTATCCAGTTATTGTGACATCTAACCTGTCAGCAGAGTTTAGCTAAGCTCTTAAATCAGAAACAATAATTGCTCACAGTGTATTGAGAACTTAGTTTTCAAAACATTAGCGTTCAAGTGTTTGTGGTCTCCTATGCTCACCAATGCTACTGTAAATGTGTTTGTGCAAATAAAAAAAGTAATATTGTGAAATATTACTTCAAATTATAATAACTGGTTTCTATTTAAATATATTTCCCTATGTTTGTTTGTTTTTTTAAGTTATTACTTTACAATATTTTGAGAATAGTCTAAATATTTAGAGAATAAAGTTAAAATATTTTAAGAATAAAGTCTAAATATTGTGAGAATAAAGTAGAAATATTTTGAGAACTAAATCGAAATTACGAGAATAAAGTCGAAATTACAAAAATTAAGTCAAAAGGCCCGGTTTCATAGACAGGACTTAGTTTAAGCCAGGATTAGGCCATAGTTAAATTAGGACATTTAAGTTTAAGTGCCTTAGAAAAAAACATTAATGGTGTGCATCTTGAGACAAAACAAAGGCACTGATATATTTTAAGATCAGTCAGTGCAAGTTTCTTTCAGTTGAAAGAGCTCAGACTTATATTTTAGTCTAGGACTTGGCTTAAGCCTTGCCTGTGAAACCGGGGGTATATGTTTCAAGAATAAAGTTGAGATTGCGAGAATAAAGTCGAAATATTTCAAAAACAGAGTCAAAATTGCAAGAATTGAGTCAAAATGTTTTGAGAATGAAATTGAGATTATGAGAATAAAGTCTAAATATTTTAAGAATAAAGTAGAAATATTTCAAGAATAAAGTTGACATTACGAGAATAAAGTCAAAATATTTCGAGAATAAAATCGAAATTACAAGAATTAAGTTGAAAGAGGTCAGACTTACATTTTAACCTAGGACTAGTTGTAAGCCTTGTCTGTGAAACCAGGGGTATATGTTTTGAGAATAAAGTCGAGATTATTCGAGAACAAAATCAAAATAAGAATAAAGACGAAATTACAAAATTAAGTCAAAATGTTTTGAAAATAAAGTCTAAATGTTTTGAGAATAAAGTTGAGATTACAACAATAAAGACAAAGTATTTCTGGAATAAAGTCGAAATTACAAGAAAATTAATTTTTCGGGAATAAAATTAAGATTACTAGAATATTTTGTCGAAAATATTTTGATTTTATTCTCAAAATATTATGACTTTAATCTCAGAGTTTAAAAAAAATTAACGTGGCATTAAATGCCATTGTATTACACCATTCTTCAGTGTCACATGGTACTTTAGAAATTATTCTGATTTGGTTCTCTGTCAGTCTGCCAATTTTGATCCATTTAATGCTGTCTTTGCTAAATAAAAGTATTAATTTCATTTTTTTTTAAATGGTGGTGTCATTTTCAGACTTAAAACTCAATGATACTCTGTACAGTTTTGACTTGGAAATGCTCCTATATATACACTTGATTTTAAGATCAATGAGTCACAGAAAATTATTACAACAGTATAGAACCATGTTTTATTTTTTTGTGCATAACCTAAAAAAATATTCATGAGCTAGGTCCTTAGCATTTGATAATGTGGATGCTTTTCCAAGCCTGGTTGACTTTTTATTCAATGGAAAACAAAATGGGAAAACGTCCTAATCAAAACTTATTCAAAATTCAAGATGTTTTGTGCCAAGTTTGATGCCAAACTCCGGTTTCATCGTCTCTCACGTCTCCAAAACATAGATGATGTGCCAAGTTTGAGTATGCTGAGGTGCGAATGAGATTTGAGAGCCATACAGGTTTGAAACCACAGGAAGGTGAGTAAATAATGACAGAATTAAAAAGGAGGAGAAAGAACTTCTTGGAAGGAGCTCAAAATGGGAGGAAGAGCAGCTTGAAAGTGTGTCGGAATTCTTGGGAAAACCTCACGGGAGAGGAGGCGAGGGTTCAGCACGTCAAGAAACCTCTGAAATTTTTAACAGGTAAGGTCTTGCCAAGAAAGCCCTCCGGAGGAGGTTTGTTCAGCTAATACAGGAGCAAAAGAGGAACAAGAAGAACAGGAAAGGTTAGCACACATGATATCATTGATGTTTTATATATTTCCACTGATGTTACACAATAATTAATCTCTCAAAGGGCTCAGCAAGTGCAAATGTATTCAGTCTTATTAGCTACATGATCCTGCCCTGCACATTCAATTAAATCAACAAGTGTTGGTGTGAGTAGAGATCATCCAATCACAGGGGTCACAGATGTTCTCATTGACCTTCAACTGTACCGGGTGCGAGATCTGAAATAAGAGGGCGAATACTGGCTGTGCATTCCCTTAAGTGTTCATCTTCACACACATCTACGAAAACGAGAGTGTAGGCAGAGCACAGTGTTAACAGATCTGATTTCCATGCGAAGAGAAAAGCACTGTGTGAATATTTAACAGCTTTTTGTTAAACAGTTCTTTGGTTTCCATAGTGTTTTTTTTTTTTTAAGTCAGCTCTTGATGGGTTAACTACGATTTAATGACCAGCATTGCACAAATCTCATCCCTCAGAGTTTTCCCATTTGCCTAAGCCATTAGATAAAACCTAGAATCGCCTATGGCGGAAGAATAAGAGAGTTACAGGAGGGAGAACAAACGCTATGAACGGTTTTACATTATCGTATTCTGAAAATGGAAGGATTAAAGTGGTTGTTAATTAGCAGAACGACTGCGATTTACAGAAAAAAACTAAATTAGCTGTGTAAATAAATGCGAATAGGCAGTCGCTTGGGTTTAGATACACACATTAACCCAATTAATCTATCAGATATGTAGAAATTTCTAATTAATCTTGGTATTTTGTGAAATTACATACAGTATTGCATTCACACAGATTGTAAGCCTATGTACAGTATGTGTGTTTAGCCATATGATGATGATTTCTGTCAGTTTGGGCCAAGGTCACTCTGTTAGAGTTCTGTCCAGCAAGCCACAAACATCTGTTGCCTCATATATCATTCATAAAACCACACTGCGTTTCTTGCTGGCCGCAAAATGAGTGTTAACGGTTTCCTTGCAGTTGTGAACACACATACACATGCCATGTTTAAAAAAAACACTAGGCAAGGCGGATCATTACACACACACTAAACGCCACACATACTCCCTGTCCACAGACGGCCGGTCACCTGAAGGTGAACTTTGGGCCAGACAGCAAAGAGCTGCGCTAGGACTGTGGACGCTGGGTAATCCTCTCCGACCGCTCTGTCAGCACACGTCAGGGAGAGAAAGTCTAGGATTAAATGACACGAAATGGATTGATGTCCTTGGTCCTCTGCTGGCAAACACAAACCTGGGTTATTCCTGCTGTGTGGTATTTTCATATTTCCATCACATAAAGTGTTCCAAAAAGTATTTGCAGAGTATTTGTACTGAATTTTTAATTGACTTTAATTGTCGTAATATATTGGACAAAATCATCTTTAATGATAGAAATCATATTAAGTGATTTTTAAAAGTGATGTTTAGCTAATTTTATATAATTGCATTGTTTTTCTCAATGACATCATAAAGGTAATTTCTCAGTGACATCATAAAGCTAGTTTCTCAATGACATCATACAGCTAGTTTCTCAATGACATCATACAGCTAGTTTCTTAATGACATCATAAAGCCAGTTTATCATTGACATCATAAAACCAGTTTCCCAATGATAAAGGTCGTTACTCAGTGACATCATAAAGCTAGTTTGCCAATGGCATCATAAAGCTTATTTATCAATGACATCATAAAGTCAGTTTCTCGATGACATCATAAAGCTAGTTTCCCAATGACATCATAAAGTCAGTTTCTTAATGACATCATAAAGGTACCTTATCAATGACATCATAAAGGTACCTTATCAATGACATCATAAAGTCAGTTTCTTAATGACATCATAAAGCTAGTTTCCCAATGACATCATAAAGGTACCCTATCAATCACATCATAAAGTCAGTTTCTCAATGACATCATAAAGGTACCCTATCAATCACATCATAAAGTCAGTTTCTTAATGACATCATAAAGCTAGTTTCCCAATGACATCATAAAGGTACCTTATCAATGACATCATAAAGTCAGTTTCTCAATGACATCATAAAGTCAGTTTCTCAATGACATCATAAAGTCTGTTTCTCAGTGTAGACATGAAGCTAGTTTCCCAATGACATCATAAAGTCAGTTTCTCAGTGTAGACATGAAGCTAGTTTCACAATGACATCATAAAGGTACCTTATCAATGACATCATAAAGTCAGTTTCTCAAAAGTCAGTTTCTTAATGACATCATAAAGCTAGTTTCTCAATGACATCATAAAGTCAGTTTCTTAATGACATCATAAAGCTAGTTTCCCAATGACATCATAAAGTCAGTTTTTTAATGACATCATAAAGATAGATTCCCAATGACATCATAGTCATGAAGCTAGTTTCTCAATGACCTCATAAAGGTACCTTATCAATGACATCATAAAGTCAGTTTCTCAATCACATCATAACGTCAGTTTCTTAATGACATCATAAAGCTAGTTTCCCAAAGACATCATAAAGGTACCCTATCAATGACATCATAAAAGTCAGTTTCTCAATGACATCATAAAAGTCAGTTTCTCAATGACATCAAGTCAGTTTCTCAGTGTAGTCATGAAGCTAGTTTCTCAATGACATCATAAAGGTACCTTATCAATGACATCATAAAGGTACCTTATCAATGACATCATAAAGTCAGTTTCTCAATGACATCATAAAGTCAGTTTCTTAATGACATCATAAAGCTAGTTTCCCAATGACATCATAAAGTCAGTTTCTCAATGACATCATAAAGTCAGTTTCTCAATGACATCATAAAGTCAGTTTCTTAATGACATCATAAAGCTAGTTTCCCAATGACATCATAAAGTCAGTTTCTCAATGACATCATAAAGTCAGTTTCTCAATGACATCATAAAGTCAGTTTCTTAATGACATCATATGGCTAGTTTCCCAATGACATCATAAAGTCAGTTTCTTAATGACATCATATGGCTAGTTTCCCAATGACATCATAAAGTCAGTTTCTTAATGACATCATAAAGATAGTTTCCCAATGACATCATAAAGTCAGTTTCTTAATGACATCATAAAGATAGTTTCCCAATGACATCATAAAGTCAGTTTCTCAGTGTAGTCATGAAGCTAGTTTCTCAATGACATCATAAAGGTACCTTATCAATGACATCATAAAGCCAGTTTCTCAGTGACATCAGAAGGCCATTTTCCCAATGACATCATAAAGCCAGTTTCCCAATGACATCATAAAGCTAGTTTCCCAATGACATCATAAAGCTTATTTATCAATGACATCATAAAGTCAGTTTCTCAATGATTTCAAAGCATTAAGTTATTTTATTTATTTATTTTAAATTTGGTTTCCATCACTCGTTTCTGATGCACCACTTCAAAATGTGCATAAAAACAGGGTGATGGAAACTTAGCTAATGACATCATAAAGGTCGTTTCTCAATGACATCATAAAGCCGTTTTCTCAATGACATCATAAAGGTCGTTTCTCAATGACATCATAAAGCTAAACCCCAAGTGACAAAGCTAGTTAATGACAAAATTATCCTGGAAGTGACATCATTTTGGTGGAATGACAATAGAATTTTTAAAAGTTTAAGTGCTGAAAATGCACTACATAACAGGAATTACCTGCATCCCTTCCCTCCTCAACAAATCGATGCAGAACTTTGTTTGTCATTACCATTGTTTGTTCCTTCATCAAATGACAAATGAACATTCTTCATTACGGCCTCATTTCTTTTTGTTTGTATCTGGGTCTTGGTAATTGACATCTGTTTATCTCATCCCGAGCGATCAAACGCTAACAACTGGGCGACAGTGAAATACATTTAACAGTAAACAAAGTCAATGAGGGAGAAAAACTTTGACTACAGAGATGCGGAGCTAACAAAGCGCTCCCTTCCAACCAAACAAAAATATATCATTTTGTTTTCTCTTTCAAAGCTACATTAATCATCGGTTCAAAGTAGCAGCCAATGTCGTAGTCTATTATGTAGACATATGCACGCACACACATGCACGCACATGCTAATGCTGGCTATGCAAGAAGCGTTTGGTGTGGGAGTTGGCACAAAAAACGTACTAATTAAGAAACTTAATCAGCATCGTTTTCATTTATAGTCACCCTATGATGTTACAAAGGCCTTCGAACCTGCAGCAGAGCTCTAACCGACTCGATTAAACTTATCTGAAAGAACAGAAAACCCATTTAACTAGCTCATATCAATAATTCAGTGACAGCTGCCAAATGCACAAGCACAATCTGCAAAAAATGTTTACAACTGAGTGCAATATAATTCTGCATTAAAAGTCAGTGGACTGAAAGAGCTGCTGACAGTTCTGATTGTTTACAGGCGAGGGGAGCATTTGTTGCGCCGCCAATCGATGTGTTTGAAGGCCGCTCTTCTAATATGATATTCCAAAAGTTCACGGGCAAAGAGATAGAGAGGGTCTTACACCTTTCCATCTCAGCTGATCGACCTGCTCGTGTCCCCAATGCTCTCCTCCCTTCCTTCCTTCAGTGCTTCCTTTGTTCTCAGAAGATGAGAGGAGAGGAAGGAGATGAGAGTGGGAAGGAGAGAAGGGAAAGGAACGAGGTTAGTCTGTCTGTGGGGAGCAGGGATATGCCTGAGAGGAGCAACCCTCTGTGAGTGTCTGTCACTCTGTTTTGGAGTATGAAAGGTCAGGGAAAAATCGTTAGAAGAGTTTAGAATCACAAAATTATAACACTGTCAATACGGATTAGATGGTGGAGTTTTCCAATGTGTATAGAAATACACTGGCAACTTTAAAGCTAATGCATGTTTTCAATAAGTTACATTTAAATAATAATATGCAGAGATCATCAAGTGCTGACATTGGTCAAACAAACACATAGCCCCGCCCCCAAAGTCATGCTATTTGTTGAGCCAGTGTTGCTGTTTCAGGTTACTTATTCAAACAGGGTTTAAACAAAATTGAAAACAGAACAAAAAACTAGAGGAAGCTGGAGAAATCCCAAACTACAAAACATACAAAACAAAACAACAAGATAAACTGGAGGAAGTTGGAAGAATCCCAAACTACAAAACAACATGAAATAAAACAAAAATACAAACTGGAGGAAGCTGGAGAAATCCCAAACTGCAAAACAAAATAAAACAAACCGGAAAAGGTTGGAAGAATCCCGGACTACAAAATAAAATAAAACAAATTAACAAGACAAACTGGAGAAAGTTGGAGAAATCCCAAACAATAAAACAAACTGGAGGAAGCTGAAGAAATCCTGGACTGCAAAAAAAATAAAAAAAATACAAACTGGAGTTGAATCCCAAACTACAAAACAAAACGACAAATACAACATATATAGTTCCGTTTCGTTTAATTTTTTGTTCTGTTTTGTTTTGCAAAAGAGAAATCCCGGACTATAAAACAAAACTACAAATACGGACCACAAAACAACATGAAATAAAAAAATAAAAAATAAATAAAAAACTGGAGGAAGCTGGAGAAAACCTAAATTATAAAGCAAAAACTGGAGAAATCCCAGAGAAAACTCAGAGGAATCCCAGACTACAAAACAAAACTAAATAAAATGAATCAAAAATATTTATATATATATATATATAGTTTTTTTATTTTATAAATTGTTTTATTTTATTTTGTTTTAAAAAGGTTGGAAGAATCCCAGGCTACAAAACAAAACAAAAACTAGAGGAAGCTGGAGAAATCCCAAACTACAAAACAAAACAACAATCCAAACTGGAGGAAGTTTGAGGAATCCCATACTACAAAACAAAACCAAATGAAATGAAATGAAACTAGCTCTATATATTTTTTTTGTTTCATTTTGTAGTGGAAGGAATTTGGAGGAATCCCGGACTACAAAAAAAACAATACAAACTGGAGGAAGCTGGAGAAATCCTGAACTACAAAACAACAAGAAATAAAACAAAACAAAACACAAACAATAATACAAGCTGGAGGAATTCCAGACTACAAAACAAAACCAAATTAAATGAAATGAAACTAGCAATATATATTTTTTGCTCCATTTTATTTTGTTTCATTTTGTAGTGGAAGGAATTTGGAGAAATCCCAGACTACAAAACAAACAACAATACAAACTGGAGGAAGCTGGAGAAATCCTGAAATACAAAAGAAAACAAACAAACAATAATACAAACTGGAGGAAGCTGGAGGAATTCCAGACTACAAAACAAAACCAAATGAAATGAAATGAAACTAGCTATATATTTTTTTTGTTTCATTTTATTTTGTTTCATTTTGTAGTGGAAGGAATTTGGAGGAATCCCAGACCACAAAACAAACAACAAAACAAACAATACAAACTGGAGGAAGCTGGAGAAATCCTGAACTACAAAACAACAAGAAATAAAACAAAACTAAACAATACAAAGCGGAGGACGTTGGTGAAATCCCGGTCTACAAAATGAAACAAAATTAAATTAATTGAAACCAAACAATGTATATGTAGTTTTGTTTCATTTCAGTCCTGGACAACAATACAACAAAACAAAACTAAACTAAACTAAAGAACACAAAAGATGTATATAAGTTGTTTTGTTTTTGTTTGTTTTTTTGTGAGGAGATCATACTATTTTGAGGTCCTTGACATCTGTGACAGTTAAATGTGTACTAAAAGTTCATTTTAGTTTTGAGAAAACCTCTCAAACTAGTCTACCCAGCTGGAGATTTGCTGGGATTTGATGTGTGCCGTCATTCAAGCGCGTTTCTGCCTGCTGAAAAACATCCAGCCCATTTGAAATGTTTATTAAGAGCTTAAATTAGTCTCTGTAATTCTCAAGATTACGCGCAGCTTACAAACGCAGAACATTTTCTTGGAAAGTTTAAGGTGCATATGGCTTTCTCCAAACCCACCGCATCCCCTGAGAGACCCCGGGATCCGCCACAACCCGCCTCTCATCTCCAAATCACAATCTGTTGCTGCCTCACACAAACTCAATTACGGGCAGCATCCGTATGCCACGGCTCTCAGCAGCTGCAGTGCAGGCGGCCATTAAGGATCCGCACGGAGCCGCACATAAACAGCCCAACAAATGTGCAGTAACGAGAGGCTCGAGCAAGTATCATCACCTGTGACGTTTAATGACCGCCTTGGCGTGAACCGTACTACTCCCTATGGGAACCATCTCAGATATCTCTCCTCTCAGCTGTGCATCCCTCTATCAAACACATAACAAAGGCTGAGGGAATCCACAGAATGTCTTCAAACCACAGCTGATGGGTATCAGAAAGAAAATCCATCTCTCTCTTCCTGTGGTGAATCACTGACTCACTCCTCAGATGAACTGATGCATGCAGTGCCGCACACACACACACACACGCACGCACGCCTTAATGCATAAAAAAACAGTCTGACAACATCATTACTGCATATCATGAAGATTCAGAGATGTCACTGGCTGCACAAAATCTGAACTGATCTATTCACAGAAGAATATGATAGCCCGACAGTAAAAGAAAATGAAAAGCTGGATTCATGAAATTATGAAATATGAAAAGTGTCAATCCTATATGTTTGGGTATGAAAACCCCTTTTGCATTTTTTTCAGTTGACATTGATCTGACATTAAAGGCTATATAATAATAATAATGTTTTTTTATGGATTATTGTAATCCAATTATTTATTCCAATTATTATTATTATTATTATTATTATTATTATTATTATTATTATTATTGTTGTTGTTGTTGTTGTTATTATTTTCAATTTTGTGTTAAAGCATCCTAAATCTTAACAATTAGAATGAATGAGTAAATGAAAAATGTTCAGAATTCATCTGACATTAAAATTATTATTATTATTATTATTATTATTATTATTATATGTATAATAGTTTATTCCAATTATTTATTCCAAATATTGTTGTTAGTTTATTTATTATTATTATTATTATTATTATTATTATTATTATTATTATTATTATTATTACTACTACTATTGTTATTATTATTATTATTATTATTATTATTATTATCAATGTTTATTCCAAATTTGTTTTAGCAACTTAAATCTAAACAATTGGAATAAACAATTGTTAAATGTTAAATGAAAAATGTTAAAGCATTAATCTGATATTAAAGGCTATATAATAAAAATAATAATAATAATAATAATAATAATAATAATAATAACAACAATAATAATAATAACAATAATGAACAAAAAATGACTAACAAAATAAAAAATATAATAAATATATTAAAGCAGATGATATTTGATTCATTCATCAAAAAAGGTAATTGAAATTGATTGCATTTCATCATGGGATACAATATTCAGTAGAATGCTGTTATGAATATTGCTTTAAAAAATAAATAAATAAACTGTTAATTCATTATTATTATTATTATTATTATTATTATTATTATTATTATTATTATTATTATTATTATTATTGCTGTGGTTGTTGTTGTTGTAGTTTATTTTATTTTATTATTTTTTAACCTGTGAGCTGTCAGCAGCATTCATAAAATAAAATAAAATAAAATAAAATAAAATAAAATAAAATAAAATAAAATAAAATAAAATAATAATATATTTGAATTGCATATTACAATAATACATTTAATTATATTTCGATTAAAAAATATATTAAAATATAAATCTAAACACCGGTTCTGGATCAAACATACACAAAATAAATAAATAAATGTATTTTTGTACATATTGTTTTTTTTTTGTTGTTGTTTTTTTTCATTCTCGTCCGTTCTCTTTTTCTTTTTGTTCCAAACCTAATGAATATGATTATATAAAACAGCATGGCCCTGATCCAAGATCATTTTTTTTTTCCCTCTTGGAAGCCTCATATATTATATGGCTCATTTATTCTGCCAAGTACACAAGGAATGACTATTATCATCATGACCATCTTCATGACCATCATCATCATCTCGCTGATGGATGTTCCAGCAGATACATTATCCAGGCATAGACCTGTTGACTTTACTAGTCATAAGTGAGTTTACACAAGTGCCATTAGTTTCATTCAAATCTCCCTTCACCTTTTCTAGAATAAAATACTGTTATAATAGAAACATGCCCTGAAACTTAAATTTAATCACCATCAGGACCACAACAGTGAGTCCAGCTGAAACATAAGCTTTATCACGTCGAATCACAGAGTGTAGCGATGTATACAAGCTTTCTGCTCTAATCAAATCATGGTAAGGTTAGATCACACAATGTAAGCAACCGCTGACCTTCAAATGTAATGAAAAACACAGAGAGAGCTTTTGTTATAGGTTCACTTTACAGAAACTCTGTGATTTATAAAGTCACCTTATTCGAAAAAAGAGAGATTTTTCTGTGCCTGACAAGGTTTACATAAGCGACCGCTGTTCTTTTTGAAAACTTGAGGGGAAAGAAGTGTCAAAGTCTGATGTACAGTACAATGGGATCAGTCACATTATTAACATGTCGCATCCACATATCATGTAAATGTGAGCTTTTACTTTCAGTCTTCACCTTATCTGCTCTTGATTGAACACTTATGTTTATGCAAACTACCTATAATGCCTGCACTCTCAGGGAAACAGCAGGGTCGTTGCGAGGATGGGCCTGCCATTTACATATCTTAATTTGTTGTGTTTGTTTTTGTGCAGATTATGGAGGATTAACCTCGTCTGAACCGAATCTTAAGTTCCTCCAACTGTTCCTGTGTATCTTTTACGTCACTCGTCTTTCCTCTTTTGTTACAGTAAAAGCTTTCTTTACAATTTACCCTTTAAATGGCAGTTTGAGGCATGCAGAACCACACGAAATGTCAATGTTAGAAATAACATTGTGACAAAACCTTTAAAATACCTCTACGGAACAGGCATTTCTTGACTATCGGCTTGTCAAACAGGCAGGAGTGTGAGGTTGTGAGTCAGAAGTCCAATCTAATGAATTTTTCTCTGTTAACAATGTTGTGAAAGATTTTAACATATTTTCACGACTACAGTAGTGCAAGCTTACATATGTGCATTGTTTTTTTTGTGTGTAATGTTATAAAATATTTTCATTTGTATTCTGTTGTTAGAATTGCTGTTTCATAAATTGTTTTGTGGCATAACTTTTGTGGAAGATGACTTTTCTGTTACGTTAGAAGGTATTTAATATTTAAAAAAGGCATTATTATATTGGTTTCAATAAAGAGGATGTATTATACGTATGTATATGAATAAATAACAATAACAACAATTATAATAATAATAGGTTTCCATTGGAACAACTTACTCCATATTATAAATGGCACATTTCTATAAATAAATTAATAATAATAATAATAATTTCACATTATATCAAATGACCTTATATTATAAATGACAAAATTATATAAATAAATGATTAAAATAAATAATAATAATAATAATAATAATAATAATAATAATAATAATAATAATAATAATAATAATAATAGATTCTAATTGGACAAACTAATTAATTAATGATTAAAAACTAATTTAATTTAAATTTAATTTAATTTAATTTAATTTAATTTAATTTAATTTAATTTAATTTAATTTAATTTAATTTAATTTAATTTAATAAAAGGACCAACCCCTTATTATAAATGACAAATTTCTATAAATAAATTAAAAAATGAATAAATAAATAATTATAATTATAATTATTATTATCATCATCATATTGGTTTCAATACAAAGTATGTATTGTACACATTTATATAAATAATAATAATAATAATAATAATAATAATAATAATAATAATAATAATATGTTTCCATTGGAACAACTTACCTCATATTATAAATGGGAAATTTCTATAAATAAATATATTAATAATAATAATAATAATAATAATAATAGGTTCACATAAATAAATTAAATAAATTAATAATAATGATAATTAATAATAATAATAATAGTAATAATAATAATAATAATAATAATAATAATAATAATAATAATAATAATAATAAATTATAAATTATAAATTATAAATAATAATAAATAAGTTCTAACTGGACAAACTTATCCCATATTATAAATTACACATTTCTATAAACAAATTAATTAATGATTAAAAACTAATAAAATAAAATAAAATAAAATAAAAATAAGGTTCCCATTGGACTAACTTAAAAATATAAAATAAAATAAAATAAAATAAAATAAAATAAAATAAAATAAAATAAAATAAAATAAAATAAAATAAAATAAAATAAAATAAAATAAAATAAAATAAAAATAAGGTTCCCATTGGACTAACTTAAAAATATAAAATAAAATAAAATAAAATAAAATAAAATAAAATAAAATAAAATAAAATAAAATAAAATAAAATTTTATTAGTCTTATAATTATCATCATTAGTAGTAGTAGTACTACACAGTATAGTACTATAAACACAAAAATAAAATATTTTTTATTAATAATTTCCATTTCCAAATAATGGAAATTATGGATTTTCTAAGGAAGTTGAAGTTTTTAGAAAATAAGCCAAAGTTATTAGGAAATGCAGAATCTGCAAAGCAAAAATTGTTTACAATTACAATTTGTACAATAAAGTAAAAGTTAAAGTCTAAATAGAAGACTCCACTGCAATAAAGAAAGGTGTTCTGGAAGCTGTTCTTTTCTTTGAAAGCAATACAGCCAGTTTCCTTTTTTCAATCAGAGGTGATTAAACAAGTTGTGTTTCCGAGCAAACGTCAATTTGATGAAAGTCCCTGGCAGAGGGTATGAGCCAGGGAAATGTTAGACCATCAGGAGAACTGCAGCCTGTGGGAAATGGCGAGTTATTAAAGCAAGATTAATATCTACTAATGACTGCTGTCACCAGCGGAGCGCCAGAGAGAGGCACATATTCAGCATTATCACACAAATCTATTGATGTTTTTCCACAGTCATACTGTGTTTGTGTTTTTGTGTTCTCATTACCTTGCCTGCAACTAAATAATATCTATAGCTAATTAGCCATAATTACACCTGTGAAGAATTTCTCAGATTTGCGTGCATAAATTCTCCTAATGGTAGGATTAGAGAGCCATTTCACGCATGGATGTTTTCACACTGCGCTCCCTGCGTACTGCTAAATTCGTGGCGCCACACAAATAGCTTGTGAATACTAATGTCATTGCACTTTTAATAGTAGCTCAGCCGCCCTCTGAGTGACACCGAAGTTGTTGTTTTCTTCCATCTCCAGTGTGACTCCAAGACTTGAAAAGGTACTCAAATGACAGGCAAAACAAAACCCTTGAACTATTTATGCGCATAATTCAAAACCCACCGCAATGTATATCTATATATATCTATATATATCGATATATATCTCACTCCTTTTTACTACACCTATTTGTATGATATAATACAGATGATATTAGAGACAAAGAAAGGAAAATGTCCCCCCAGAAAGATGAAAGCGGATTTCTTTGCAACTATTAACTGTAACCTACTTTAATGAAAGTTAGCCGTTCCTTCAAACGCAGTTATTAGCAAGATTCCTCTGAAACATGATGCGGTCCTTCATCCTGTACAGTTTCAGTATTTAGTCTTGCCATTGTAAGGCCTTTCATTTAAGTTTCATCTGTTCTATATAATCATGCTTAAAGGGATAGTTCAGCCAAAAATGAAAATTACCCCACAATTTACTCACCCTCAAGACATCCAAGATGTATATGACTTTCTTCTTTCAAACAAATACAGTCATGGTTTTATTAAAAAATGTCTTGGCTCTTCCAAGATTTATAATATAAGTGAAGGGTGTTGAGAATTTAAGGCCTAAAAAAGTGCATCCATCCATCATAAAAATAACTCCACTTGGCTTTGGTGGTTAAATAAGGCTTTCTGGAGTGAATCGATGCATTTTTGTAAGACAAATATCCATATTTACAACTTTATAATCCATATTCTCCAGTTTCCGCTAACTTGGAAGAGCCGGGACATTTTTTTAATTACTCCGATTGTATTCATCTGAAAGAAAAAAAGACATAAACACCTAGGATGGCTTGAGGGAGAGTAAATCATGGGGTAAATGTCCTTTTTGGGTGAACTGTCCCTTTAAATAAAGCTGCGGCAACTGTATTGAGAGTTGTGTTTCCTTACTAATTTGTGTTTTGCCTCCTTTGTAGAGCACTTAAAAGCTGGTCTGCTGGTCTCTTATTCTGACCATGGTGGTTTTTAAGTGGTTTAGCTGGGTGTTCCAGCAGGACTAGCTAAAAAGTGCCCTAAAACCAGCAAACAGACCAATCTGACCAGTAAACCAGCTTGGGCTGGTTTAAGACGGCTTTTTTGGCAGGATGAAGGGCACATCCTAAGATCCTAAGCTGGTTGGCTGATTTTAGCTGGAAGTAGCTGTTTTTAGCTTGTCTCCTAGCCTGGTTAAGCTGGTTTGTTGGTCTTAGCTGGTCCATCCTGGTCAAGCTGGTTTTTAAGTGGTTTAGCTGGGTGGACAACTAGATTTACAATCTGACCAACTGAAAAATGTCACAAAATAAGTCACAAAATTAGTCTGACCAGATAAGAAAATACTAAAACTAGCAAAAAGCAAAGTGAAGGGCACACTACAAAACATGCATCAAAAGTTAAATTCAACCAAGTTTGAAAGTTATTGTAGTGTTTGCGACTAGTCAGTTTCTTTTTACTTTTAATTTGGTGCTCAGTGTTAATTTTGGATGCTGAAGGGCAGAAAAAATGCAATATAATGACACGATTAAATGAATTAATTACATCATCAAATAGAGATGAGCGCCCGGCCATAACCCTCCATATTGTGTCATAATAAGAGAAGAGTGACTGTACATCAGACAGCGACGGTGCAAATCCATCGTCTCTGAGGAGGAAGTTGCTGACACATCATCGGTCTCTATTACCAAAGCCTGAGCGTGAATCCCTCCGCAGGACAAACCATCATCACCATCACCTACATCTGGCTCTCTGCCCACCACCCCGAGGGAGGGAAACATTACACAGCGTGAGTTTATTACTCCCCGTTTGTAACAGCCGTCCTCTGTTCGTGTTCCTCGTTATGCAAGCCGCTTCCTCACCTGCGGACATTTCGTCCATTTGGTTTCATTATGAAAGAAGGTTTATCAGCTTGCAGCCCTATTTTCACCGGTTAATTGCTTGGAAAAACAGACACACACACATACACTCCCACTGGAGGATAAGATGAAACAATAATTTTGTCGGCGATCATTCTGTTATCCCATTTGCTTTCCATCACATCATTCAGGTAAAAGGCAGCAGGGAATAATTTATGCCTTTGTTGATTTATGGTTGGTGCTAATACATAATGCAGCAGTATTCAAAGGCAAGAGTTTAAAACACCACAGGCCAGCACTAGATGGACAATATGTTGTTCAATTACACAAACTCACTCATGCTGCACAGATCATCCTCTGCATTAACAATGTTGTGTGTCAACAGGATACGCTACACTGTCCATGTACAGGAATTAAATATCACAAAACAACTTTAAAAAACTGGAAATGTAATATGAATAAAAAATAGAAACCAAGTATATCAACAGACAAACTACTACTACCAGTACATGACAAAATAAATAACTAAAAAATAAACTCAATTTTATAAATAAAAATATATTTAATTTGAGAATATTTAATTTTTTCTTTTTATCTACCTATATATTCATTGCATTTTATACATAAAATATCAATATTTAATTTTATTATCTTTTATCCATCCAATTTTATAAATAAAACATCAGTGTTTTATCATTAACTGATCAGTCCATCCACACACCCACCCATTTGTCATCCATCTATACATATATCTATTCATTCATCCATCCAAACAACCAATGACCCACCCACCCATCCATCCATTTATCCATTCGTCCATCCATCCATATATCTATCTATCTATCTATCTATCTATCTATCTATCTATCTATCTATCTATCCATTCACTCACTCACCCATCCATCCATCCTTGCATCCATTAATTTATCCATTCATCCATATATCCATTCATGCATTCATCCATCCATATATCCATCATCTATCTATCCATCCATGCATCATCCATCCATTTATCTATCCATCCACAGATCCATAATCTATCCATCCATCCATCGATCCATACACCCACCCATCCATACTTCCCATTCATCCATCCATCCATGCATTCATCTATATATCCATCTATCCATATATCCATGCATAATCCATCCATCCATCCATATATCCTTCCATTCATCCATCCATATATCATCCATATATCCATACATCGATCCATATATCCATCCAGCCATCCATATATCATCCATATATTCATCTGTCCATCCATCCATCCATCCACATATGCATCCATCTATCCAATTATCCATCCATTCATCCATATATAATCTATTCATCATCCATATACACATTCATATATCCATCCATCTATCATCCATTCATCCATCCAGCCATCCATATATCCATCTATCTATCCATCCATCCATCCATCCATAAATCCATCCATATATCATCTATATACCATCCATATATACATCCATCTATCTATCCATTCATTCATCCATCCTGTATATCCATCCATCTATAATATTTGAATTATAAAATTGGAATCTTTACTTTGGCACTCTATAATTGATCTATCATGTATCTATCCAACCATCCATACATCCAAATATCTATCCATCTACCATCCATATATCCATCCATTCATCCATATACCAAACCAAAGATTATTAATTCCTCTTTAATCTTTAATTGATTTACCCATCCATCTATTAATCCATCCATCCGTAATATTTTAATTATAAAATTGGAATATTTATCTTGGCACTCTTTAATTGATCTATCATTTATCATCTATTCATGTATCTATCCAACCATCCATACATCCAAATATCTATCCATCTACCATCCATATATCCATCCATTCATCCATATACCAAACCAAAGATTATTAATTCCTCTTTAATCTTTAATTGATTTACCCATCCATCTATTAATCCATCCATTCGTAATATTTTAATTATAAAATTGGAATATTTATCTTGGCACTCTTTAATTGATCTATCATTTATTCATGTATCTATCCAACCATCCATCTAATGCATACTCATCTCTCGCTCTCTTCCCCTTCTCTGTTTAGAAGCAAACGAATGGAGAGTAAATCAACACAGACAAGCAGCACAGCACAATTCGCCAATCCCACGAGTGCCTTGATCAAACACACCGCATGTAAACACCAAAATACACACGTCAAATGAGCAATCAGCAAGTGCCTTTCCATCACTAAAGCTTAATGACGAACGAGGATACTAGATATTTATACAAGCCTATGAATTCATGGAATATATTCACATCTTAAGCCAATAAACAGTCCCACCACACTGCAGTTAGAGGGGAAACGGGTGGCTTTTCATCCCTCCCGATGTTACAGTGAGAAGATCAGTGCTTTGATTTTCTGATTACGATGCCTAAAAGCAGAAAGGAGTCTTTTTGAATTAGAGTTTGACATTAAAAAAATGTCAAGGCTGCAAAGGAGCACCACAAAGGCATTAGAAAACACTGTAAATATGCCACAGGCTATGGAGGCGCAGCAGTATTGCACATTTAATTACAATGAACATTTGTGTGTACTTCAAACGCGAGCTGCTTCGCCGGCAATTATCTGCCAACTTCTAGTTTCAGGCCAGCGTTGCTCAATTTGACGAGATCACAGATTTATACTGCGAGCGTTTGCTTTAGCCAAAGACGGAGAAAAAAATGTAAGAAAAGCAGCCAACACATCACTCAAATTAGCGTTTATTGAAGACTTTTGTTACTGATATTCTTCTGTGTCTGAATATTGACTCATCCCCTCATTTTCTGTTTTTCGGCTAAACTATGAATCAATCTTTGAGAGTCGTGATCTTCTTCAAAGAACTTTTAATGGGTTTCTTTTGCAGCTTTTCTTTGTTCTCTCTACATTTCATCTCCTGCTCGGTGATAGGCACACTAGGGAGGCACTGATTTGGCTGCTGTTTGCTTTTAGGAGTTGGGGGTATGCTGGGTTCTGGTCCGTGGCCCGGCTCTTGGAGTCAGAGCTATAGCCTTACACCTGCCGGCCCAGGAGGAAACCCTGCCCGCCTGGTGGCTTCGTGGGCTACTTCCTGTGGTTGAGGCTGGCTGAGGGAAGTCATTAGCTTCTCCCCGTGGTGAACTTTTAATTCAGTACAGCTCACCGCGGAGAGCTCCCATCTAGTGCAGGAGCAAGCCAGTAACAGAGCTTACAGAACCATTGATTGCAGTCAAACTCTGGGTTTGAAGCAAAACCACAAAGATAAAGATATCCATCCATCCATCTTATCCATCTCATCCAATCTTATCAGTCCATGATTTTAAGGAGGGGGAAAAACAGAAAGTGGCAAGATATTGCCACTGAAAATAAAATTAGTTAGCCTGAAAATAATCAGTTAGCCTGATTCAGCACATTGTTAGCATGATTAACATGTTGTTAACATGATTGCCATGTTAACATGTTAATACCATGATTAGCATGTTTTGGCATGATTTATGTTACAAGCAGTTTTCTGAATAGCATGTTGTTAACATTTTTTTTAATGGTTAGCATGTTTTAGCATGATTAGCATGACTAGCATGTTGCTAGCATGATTTAAAATGAATTAGTATGCTAATTTGTTAATTAGTATCTAACAAGATACTTGTTATTACACAAAACTCTCCATGAAAGTCTATGGGAGACAAAAGTTCTGACCTTCTCAATTGAAGTCAATTGGTTTTTTGGTGGTTTTCATAGTTTTTGAAAACCATAAGGAGGATCAATTAGAAAAGATATAGTAACCAACTTCAGAACAGTCTGAAGGTCGGACCCGCGTTTGGAGGTTGTAGCTTTAAACCCTGGTGAAAAAAAAAAACAGCTAAAACCAGCCTAGGCTGGTCTTAGCTGGTCAACCAGCCTGGTTTTAGCTGGTTATAGCTGGTCAGCAGGCTGGTTTTAGAGGGGTTTTGGCCACTTGCCCAGACTAGCCAGGCTGGTCAAGCTGGGAAACCACCAGCTAAAACCAGCCTGACCAGGCTGGGAGACCAGCTAAAACCAGCTACTTCCAGCTTAAACCAGCTAAGACCAGCCAACCAGCCTAGGCTGTTTTTAGTTGTTGTTTTTTTCAGCAGGGAAGCTCCAGGAGGATTCACTGACTAAATGTTGGCTCAGAAGAAACAGCAAATCAGTAAGTTGGCTTATTCAAACCAGCTTAATAAAACGATAAAATGCATCTAAATGGCACACACTCACAAAATTAACTGTGGTTAGTCACTTTACATGTCAGTTAGAAGGTCTTTTCCTGTACTAGTGGGCAGTTCTTGGTATATTGATGCCATAGTAAAAAGTCTGACTATGTGAGACTAGCTGGTCATCAACACACACACACACACACACACACACACACAAACAAACCCTGACAGCTTGATCAGGAGCCTGATGGCTCCAAATAAATGAACATCAAGTTTTATTGCATAGAAGTTTTTGATTATGCGACAAAAAGGCACTGCAGAGTGATTGGAGTGATAAATATCTAACGGAAATGGTTATACACTCAATTCTACAGTAAACCGTCATCACACAAAAACATTTACCGCAGAACATCCCGTCTTGACCAATCAGATTCAGGAGCTCCACGTAAAATGCTCCATAAATGCCACTGTCAGTCTGTATATATCACTCTCACACCCTTTCGCCAATTTGCTCTCACTTTCACACACCCAAACACACTCGCAAATGCTTTAAGATGCATGCGCGCACACACATACGCACACACGCAGGAGTTCAGAGCCACCTAGCTAAGCAGCAAAGCACAAACACAGCCGCTGGCTGAGCCTCACATCTTAGCAGTGTTCTCTAGTGTGCGAGCCTGGATCCTTTCTCAGAGTGCCCAGCCAGGCTATGATACGGTTGGCATGCAAAAGATAGCTCTCTCCCCACAGGCCGAGGCTGACCTCTGTCAGAATATAAAATAATGAAGCCAGATTGGGGAAAAAAATGTGTTAGAGACAAAAATTAGAACAACTGCCGCATAAGCGCTGCTGCTCTCTGAGCAATGCCTCTACTGCTGTATGCATACTGATGAGAGAGAGAAAGAGAGAGAGATCAAACTAACAGACACAAACATGCACATGTGCATTAGGCTGTTTTCACACTGGGCTTGATTGCTGGGTTCACACACTTGAGAAGACAATTTGCTATAAGAAATGCAACATGATATCCATTTTCATATGCACATATAATGTGAAGACACCATTTAATGCCGTTTTAAACCTGTATGTCTTTAAACACTATTGAGGGCACTCTTCCATATATTGAAAGCGAATGTGAATTGGGGCAACAAGCTCAAAATAAGTAGCATCACAGAAGCAGTATATAATCTAGTGCTTTTTCTTTCATTTTGAAGCTTGACAGTCCTGGTTTCCATTCACACTTGCGATTATTTTAAGTGGTCTGCTCCTTTAATTTAGAGTTTGAGGCAGGCTCAGATCACCGCTGAAGCTAAAAGCTAAAGACAGACACTCCTAAAAAACGTCATACTTCATAACACCCTGATCGGCGTCCTTCACAGTTCGCTTGAGAGTTCAGAGTGCTTGTTACAGCTCTCAACCACAAATGACAAATGAGAGCTGCATGGTGGAAATTTTAAATTTTCAAAATAGTCAGTCTCAATAAATAATATTCTGTGTGGAACATTCAACATTCTGACACTGCATGCTGCATCAGCAATGCTTAAAAACAACTTAGATCTGCATAAATCCTCACAAGCGTTTCCTGCAACGAGAGTCTCCTAAACCCAGTGTTAAGCTACAAAGCTCCAAGATATCCCGAGCACTCGGCAGGGAACTTGGAGATCATCTACAGTATAGAATGAACTAAAATTGTCACTGCGGATAAAGTGTAAAAGTGACCCAGAGCCTCTGGCTTTCTCACAAGGAATATTCCAAGAACAAACTAGTCACGTGTGACCAACCTCAATAAATGACCATTTATGTCATTCAGCAATAACGCTTGGAGGCTTGTGGCCCTACAAACTTTGAACTAAAACCAAAGGTTACACTGAGATTTTGATTTTTGTTATGTGAGACATAATCACATAAAAAGCAGCATAAGGTTTGCAACAATTACCAATACTGAAACCTTTTTGTGACAGTGGTACACTCGTACTTCAACAAAACAAAAGCAAAACAAAAAGAAAACCAAACAAAACAGAAACAAACAAACAAAACCAAACAAACAAACAAAAAGCAAACAATATAAAAAGAAACCCAACCTAACCAAACAAAAAAGCAAACCAAACAATAAAAACACAAAACTAAACAAAGATGGATAAAATCAAACAAAAACCAGCTAAAACAAGAAAACCAAAACAGAAACAAACAAAACCAACCAACCAACCAACCAAAAAAACAAACAATATGAAAAAGAAACCAAACCTAACCAAACAAACAAAAAAAACTAAACAAAACCAGACCAAATCAAACAAACTAAAGCAAAAAGAAAACCAAAGCAAAGCAGAACAAACAAACAAAACCAATTAAACAAAAACAAACAAAAACCAGCTATATTGTCACGTATCTGGTCTATCCTGTCATGAACTCTCTCACTGTGACAGAGAGAGTCAGAGACGTGCGGATCCATTTGCAGCGTTTATTTAGAATCGTCAACAGGCCAGAATAATCACCAGAAAACAGGAACAACGTAGGTAATCCGGGAAACAGTTCAATAGACAGGCAATGGTCGCAATGGCAGGAAGCAGGAATCGTCAACGGGGTACACAGTCCAGAGTCATACACAAATAATCCAACACAGAAAGAAACGCTCAGAATTACGACCATAGGGAAACAATAAGACTTCGCAAGGTGGCTGTGTGTGTGAGTGGCTTAAATGCATGTGGGTAAATTTGAAACAGGTGTGTGCAGCAATCAGTTCAGTGGAAAACGAGGAACAGATGTGTGCAGTGATTGGTGCAGTGGCTTGTGGGGAATGAAGTCCATGATGTGTGGTGCAAGAGTTCATGACAGGATAGACCAGATACGTGACATATATAAAAAAGAAAACAAACCTAACCAAACAAACAAAAACTAAAAATAAACAGATCAAATCCAACTAAAAACTAACTAAAACAAAAACAAATCAAAAAGCAAACAAAAAAATAGCCAACCAAACAAAACGAAACAATACAAAAAATAAACCAAACCTAACTAAACAAATAAAAAAGAAAACAAAAGCAAACCAAAGAGAAACAAACAAAAACAAAAAAACAAAAACCAACCAAACAAAAAATAAACAAAAACAAATGATATAAAAAGAAACTAAGCCTTACCAAACAAACCCAAACAAACTAAACAAAACAAAAACAAGCAAACAAAAATAAAACAAACAATAGAAACCAAACCTAACCAAACAAAACAAACTAAACTCACACCAAACAAGAAAAAAAAAACTAAACAAAACCAGATCAAAACAAACAAAAACTAAAACAAAAAGAAAGCCAAAACAACAAAAAAGAAACCAAACCAAACCTAACCAAACAAAACAACACCAAACCAGAAACAAACAAAACTAAACACAACCAGACCAAATCAGAGAAAAACAAAAAATAAAAAAACACAAATACAAAACCCCAAACCAACTGAAATTTATTTTAAACCTGTCCACAGTTTTCATAGACTAAACAATATTAATTCAGGAATATTTCTGGACACACTGAACCCCTGGATTCAACCCTATTTTAGCATGATTTCCAATAGTCACAGGATGTGTAAATCTGTATGAATTGTTACTATGCATAAATCACACATGATATTCAGAAGAAAGCATTCTTTAAATCATCACGCAGGCTTTGTTAATCCACCGGATAGAGAGCTATTTCGAAAGTGTCAATATTAGGCAACTTTAATAATAACTTGGATCCAGGGATTATGCACCGTTAAGTTGCCATGGATAAAGAGCGCTTGCTAAATGACAAGTAAAATACTTAAATACCTCCAAATCCGCAGGGTATGAGGTCGTGTTTATCCATTTGCAAATAAGTAGGGACAGGCAGTAAGAAACATGATGACAGTCAAAATTTAATAAACTCTCAATCGCATCCTGTCGCTTTGATAAAGAGGAAGATTAGAGAAAGAAACAGTATAATTTAAGAGGTTTACCATCATCCTAGATCCCATCACACTTACAGACTGAACACAAATTAAATTTAACTTCATGGCTTAAATCCAAAAGTGTCTCCAGGTATCTTTGTGTTGAAAACAGCAGTTCATTCTTATGGATGCCTGTTTCCTCCACTGAATAAAAAATAAAGATAATTTTGATTTCTTATCTCACAATCCTAAAAAACTTTCTCACAATTCTGACTTTTTACTCGCAATTGCATGAATTGCATGATTTAAACCTGTAATTTCAAGTTATAAAGTCAGAATTCTGTGATAGAAACTCGCAATTCCGAGTTACAAAGGTCATGTCATAGAATAGTGACTTGAATTGAGTTCTGGAAAAAAATATTTTAACTTTATAACTCATAATTTCGAATTTATATCTCAAAATTTTGAGAAAAGTCAGAATTGCAAGATATAAACTCGCAAATGCAAGCAAAAAAAGTCAAAGTTCATTAGCATTTCTGACTTTATAACACGCAATTGCAACTCTATATCCCACTGACTTTAACAAATTAGTTTTTTTAAATCTCAGAATTAAAAATATAGTTACGACGACTTATGTCACAATTCTGACTTTTCTCTCACAATTGCATGAATTGCGTGATATTAACTTGTATTTTCAAGTTATAAAGTTAGAATTGCATAACTGCAACTTCTTATCTCACAATTTAGAGATAAGCATAAATTACCTAAATTGCCATTTGAAAAATTTGAATTTTAAGTTAGAAAGCCAGAATTGTGTGATATAAATTTGCAATTATGAGAAATAAAGTCAGAGCTGCGACATAAAATCGCAATTTTGACTTTTCTCAGAATTGCACTTTTATATCTCGCAGTTGTGACTATTTTCTCAGAATTACGAGTTTGTCTCACAATTTCAGCTTAGCTCAATTGCGAGTTTATATCTCAAAATTTGGAGAAAAGTCACGCAATTGTGACTATATTTTGAAATTCTGACTTTAGAAAATGAGTTTATCTCATAAAAAATGTAAAAGATAATTACGACTTCTCTCACAATTTTGACTTTTATGTTGCGATTGAATAAATTGCATGATGTAAATTTGTAATTTTAAGTTAGAAATTCAAAATTGCATGATATAAGGTTGCAATTTTGAGAAATAAAGTCAGAGCTGCGACATAAAATCGCAATTTTGACTTTTCTCAGAATTGCACATTTATATCTTGCAGTTGTGTCTATTTTCTCAGAATTACGAGTTTGTCTCAAATTTTGACTTAAAATTTTGAGACATAAACTCGCAATTGAGTTGAGAAAATTGTGTTTATGTTGCAACTGAATGAACTGCATGATGTAAATTTGTAATTTTAAGTTAGAAAGTCAGAATTACGTGATACAAGGTTGCAATTATGAGAAATAAAGTCAAAATTGTGACATAAAATCAGTTGTGAGTTTATATCTCAAAATTTTGAGAAAAGTCAGAATTGAGTTAATTGCAATTCTAACTTTATAACACGCATTGTGTGCAATTCTGACTTTAGAAAATGAGTTTATAGTTTTTTTTTAAAGATAATTGCAATTTATCTCACAATTCTGACTTTAATGTCGCAGTTGAATAAATTGCATGGTGTCAATTTGTAATTTTCAGTTAGAAAGTCAGAATTGCATGATATAAGGTTGCAATTATGAGAAGTCAAAATTGTAAGGTATAAAATCACAATTTTGACTTTTCTCAGAATTGCAAGTTTATTTAATTTTCCGAAAATTACGAGTTTGTCTCACAATTTTGACTTTATAACTCACAATTGTTTATATCTCAAAATTCTGCCAGATAAACTGAAAGATAAGGAAAAAAAGTCAAAATTGCAAGTTTATTCAGGCAGAAATGGGCTTCCATATATTCTACTGTTTATACAGACATCTACTGTACACTGAAAAAAAAATGTGTAGAAAAATTCATTAAATTTTCACAATTGCTTACAAAGCAATGAATTAGCTGTCACATTTTGAATAGAAAGGCATGAAATGTACTCCAATAATCATCTTTTACAGCGCACCTTCTAATCACCTTTCCTTATTTCCAATTTCAACAGCTGAAATGTACAGACTGTACTAATGTAATCCAGTACAAGCAGATAATAACATATGCAACCTGAACACACTGTGCTCCACCTTCAGAGCGAGTATCAGTTCCTTTTTTGTCCAGAATATAAAACGAACAGCGCTGTTCAGGGCTGCAGAATAGGGACACCGACACAAACCACACAGGAAACCAACTTTGGGTCCCAGAGGCTGAGCAGATGGGCGTTTTATACCTGAGAGCGGTGAGGAGAATCATGTACATGAGGAAAGAAATGGAAACAGAGACTGTCACAGTAGTACAAACAGTACACGGTGTGTGTGTGTGTGTGTGTGTGTGTGTGTGTGTGTGTGTGTGTGTGTGATTGTAGACAGGACAGCTCTCTCACAGCTCTCGCCACAGGTACGCATTCAGCCTACTTTCCAACACACACCACCTGCCACACTTCCAAGTGTTTGTGTGTGTGTGTGTGTGTGTGTGTGTGTGTGGAATGGGAAAGTCTGCTGGGAGAATGAGCATCGTTAAAATTGCAACCTGAATGCATTATGGGTGGAACCGGAGCGGTGAGAGCCTCTGAGGTCAACCTGAGAAGTATGAGCACACATAGAAGTGTGTACAGATACCAATCCATCCAGATCCAGAAGAGAAAGCACCGTCGGTCTTTACACCTGCTCTGATCTCTGAACTCAACCTGCGAGATCATCATTAACTACGGCCGACTTCCCATTAATTAAATCTCACAAAGTCCATATGACAGAACAAGGTTCAGCTAGTCTGGCCGTGGTGCGTCTGCGCGCTCGAGAGAGACAATTTTTAGCACAGAATTGCTATTCTTAGCCATAGGTGTGTTAGTAGGTCACGCCGCAGCCTGTGTGGATGTGAATGTGTAGAGATACACAACAACAAACGACTAAGGGCTCCAGACCCCATAACTCTGTAAATAGCAGCGGCCATTAATAAGCGTACGGGCAGAAACAAACACAGCTGCAATATTTATAAGAGCAAACACAAACTAATGGGCCATTAATTAGAGAATATGGAACAGGACACTTTCACTCTGCTCTTAAACCTAGTGAACTCTCACACAAAGTTTTGTC
>NC_133364.1:11323919-11430434 GCF_049309525.1 Garra rufa | reverse complement strand
TGAAGTTTTAACAAATCCATTCAATTATTACAGCTATAATATTCCTTTATCCATTAATTAAAAAAAAAAAATCTGAGTCAGGAGAGAAATATGCACAGATCAAACAGTTTACAAATATATTGGTGGATTTTGATGTGAGAGCACATGCATTTCTAAAATAAAACCCTAACATTTACATAAAAAGACAGGGAAGCCTGCTCATTACTCAGACTAACAATATTCACTCTCTTTAGTTCAATCAACCTACAAATCGCTCACAAATCTGCATATGAGGATAAAACAGAAGGAAGTACTTTAATTAAAAAATATGACATATTTCACTTTCAAAGACAAATGTTAGAGGGCACTTACACCCAACAAGCAAACACTCTTTCACCATACGACCTAGTTTGTAAGGGCTAGAAGAGGGCTGATAATTTCGTTGTCGGCTCTAATGTGATCAAAGAGAAAGCAGCTGTAAAGTAATTGAAGGAATTAATAAAAGGCAAACTTAGGAGAACTGAAAGGCTGTCTGTAATTAAACTCTGTTTCTGTCACAACACAGAATACAAATTCACTTACAGAGCATGTAATGGAGTCGACGAAATATGAAACCAAAAACCTGCAATAATATCTGCTCAAACAGTTGAAAGACCTTGAAAGAATTCATTTTATACTTATATATATATATATATATATAGTTATGGTAAGACAAAAACAGTGCTGTTCACATTTTTGTGCCTCATGTGTGGGTCATGCATTTTTTTTTTTTTTTACATACAACGAATTTTGCACCTTAAGCACAAAAGTGAGACTCCACTTCTGATCTACAGGACTTTGTTCATTAAACAGTCCTAACACTCTCGGTGTAGAGGTGTGAGACCCTAGAGGTAGTCGCATGTGCTACAAATTAACACTTTTATCAAGCACCGTCAAAAATAGAAACAAACTGAATGGAGTTTCTCACACTAGGATAAATAGGAGCGACAGAACTGAATTCAAAGTGGCTGTTTTTTCAGGTGAGCATGTAAAATAAAGCAAACAGTACAAGAGAAGGTGGTGGTGTGTGGAAAGAAACAATCTGTGAATCACAAAAAAAAAAAATGCAACAGAGGAATCTATAATTAGATGGATCCTCGCTTTCTGCCAATTTGCCTTTTCTTTCTTTATTTTTATTTATAACAAACTCGAAGCAGCCAAAAACGCACTGGTGCGCAGAAATACAAATTAAGAAACTGGCAGCGACCAATAGCATCCCCCCTCTTCGGAGCACCGGGATGAGAGCCAGGAGCCAACGATGGTAAATAAATGAGAAAGACTTTCAGAAATTACTGCCTGTATTCATCTAGTGAATGATTCACAATCGCTAAATGCCAGAGATGAGGGTGTTAACAAATATGCATTTAAAATATGCCCAAATTATGCAAAAGGCCCCGTCCTGTTACACCAAATACGGACTGGTGCTCAATAGTGGAGAGCTGCCAAGTCCATTTGGCTCTACGCGGCTAACGGGAAGGAAAAAAACAAGGTTTCAGAATTACTTTTCGTGCAATATTTCAGCGAGGAAGCAGCTATGTTGCTTTTCATTCTTTAATAAAGGGTTGTATGTGACCTAAAAAAAAATGCAGAAAATTTGCTGTAAATATACTCTCCTTCAGTTTTTTTCTTTATCGGATATTAACAGATTTGGAGAAATTTGCATTACATCGCTTGCTCACCAATGGATCCTCTGCAGTGAATGGGTGCCGTCAGAATAAGAGTCCAAACAGTTGATAAAAACATCACAATATTCCACTCAACTCCTGTCCATCAGTTAATGTCTTGTAAAGTGAAATGGTGTGTGTTTGTTTGAAACAAATCCATCAAGACTTTAAACATAAGGCTAACGTTTGAGTCATCTCACCTGAATCAGGAAAGAAATATGCACAGATCATGCCTTGTCTACAAGTGAAAAACAGTCCAAAGCTACTGTAAACAAACATGTGGATCCAGATTACATCCTGGATCTGTGGATGTAAGAGGACAACAAGGGATGAACTTTTTCATTGCAGGAAGCATTATTATGGATTATGGACTTAATTTTAGCCAGAAGCAATGGTTTAAATTTTAAACACCTTCATGGTGGATTTGTTTCTTACAAACATGCAGCTTTTCACTTCACAATTCATTCGTTGATGATTTGGAGTTGTGTAGATTACTTGTGAAACAGTGTGATGTTTTTATCAGCTGTTTGGACTCTCATTCTGATGGCACCCATTCACTGCATACCGTAGGATCCAATGATGAGCAAATCTGTTCTGATGAAGAAAAACTGGCATATCTTAATGAATGTTAAAACATGCCATGCTTTTTTTTTTTTTTTTTTTAACAAACCATTCATTGATGGACGGGAGTCATGTGGATCACTTGTGGATTATTGTGATGTTTTTATTAGCTGTTTGGACTCTTATTCTGACGGCACCCATTCACTGCAAAGGATCCATTGGCGTGCAAGTGATGTAATGTGATTTCTCCAAATCTGTTCTGATGAAGAAAAAACTCAACATCTTGAATGGACTGTCTTTCATCTTTCATGGATTTAATTGGATCTTTCTTTCATCAATATCTTCTACTATAATAAAAAATCTAAAATCAATCTTTCAAACTAATTTTTTATTCAGGCAGCAACTTAAATTAAAAAAAATTGCTAGTTTGAATGTTTTATAAAATGCTTTTATGTTGTCAAGTTTCTGTTAATCCAAGGTGTCACTTCAGTGACAGTTGAAGTGAAGTCTCTGAAAATACGTGACCCTGGACCTCAAAACCAGTCATAAGGGTACATTTGAGATCGAGATTTATACATCATCTGAAAGCTGAATAAATAAGCTTTCCATTAATGCATTGTTTAGATATATTTGGACAATATTTGGATGATACACAACTATTTGAAAAACTGGAATCTAAGGGTGCAAACAAAATCTAAATATTGAGGAAATCGCCTTTAAAGTTGTCCAAATGAAGTTCTTAGTAGTGCATATTACTAATCAAAAATTAAGTTTTGCTATATTTATGGTAGGAAATTTACAAAATATCTTCATGGAACATGATCTTTACTTAATATCCTAATGATTTTTGGCATAAAAGAAAACATCATATATCCTGAAAAGGCATGTACAGTACCAACAAAGCGCAAAGTTAATTTTTACAAAAAAATACATGATAGAACACATGCTTCAATCCCACCACTGAAGTTCCTACTTCAGAGTATGGATGCAATCTCTTGATAGCACTAAAATGACACGAACAAAGAAAGTGCATTAGCTGTGCAACTGATTATGTATTTTGCCATTCTCATGCTGCCTCAGAAAGAGATTAGTCGTGAAAGCAGGCTAAATGAGCTGTATTTTCCAACTAAAACTAAAGTGTATAGTCAATACACACAATTAAACCTTAATTAGTGCCAATATCAATTAGCTTCTGCCATGAATCCTTAATTGACATGCTCAGAAAAGTCATGGTTCACAGAAACCGTTCCTACTGGTAAGAGCAACATTATATACAGTTCATCTAATAAATACAATCATTCTGGCATTAGAAAGATGAAGGGGAAAAACAAAAGATGGAGAACATAAAATGTAGAATAATGTTTGCATATTTAAAATCCCTCAAAAGTTGGCATCCATGCCCAGAACTGACTCATGCCAGACATAGCGGCTTCTCTTTATATGCACTGCAGAGAGCTGGAGGCTGCACAGTCTGAGAGCAGATCAGTGTTCTGTGTTGGTCAGGGTTAAGGCTAATGTGGACAGGGCTGGGTGAAAGGGCTGGGCCAGATGCCAAGGAACTGGTCCGTACGGATAGTGGTAGGTTGCGCTGCATCAAGGGATGGGTGGGTGGGTGAGGTGCTCAAAGCTGGAGAGAGCAGGTCATCCTGTTCTCTGGCCACACACACACACACACACACACACACACACACACAAACAAACACACACCTAAAATGCTTTTGAAAGAACTCACTTATGATCATCAAGACTGCATTTGAATGCATTCTTGCTGAATACAACTAAATATAAAAGTACATTTAAATGACCCAAAACTTTTGAACAGTAGTATATCTTTTTCTTCAGCGTTCTTGCAGTTCCTCCCTGAAGCCTGTTTTAGCATGCAAGTGTTAATTTTGGACCTTGGAAACATCACATTTAATAAACAGCATATTAATGACCATATGGCAAAACATCTGCAGGATTGCTTCTACGTAGCCGTGGCCTAGTGGTTAGCATGGATGGCAGTGGTATTCTGAGTCTATGTCCTCTCCAAAAATTATTTTCTGAAAGACAGACAGATAGGCAGATAGGTGTTAAGAGTTAGGCCATGTCATATTAAATCGAGATATAGCCTCCCTTGCAGAAGTAGTAGTAATGACTGTGTAGCCATAGTAACGGACACAGGCGTATGGGCCTTCGGGACTGGACGTGGTTGCATCTGTGCAGAAATCATGTTCCTCATTACGAGCCGGATCGAATGAGTGCTGATTGTGGAAATGAAAAATCAATACGACTAGAGGATTGAGAGAGGGAATGGATGAGGACGGAAAAGAGAAAGATGTGCTACACAAATCAGATATTTCTGATTCAATTGTGATTCTGATTAACATCCGAGTGTTTGAAATGTATATGAAAGTGCTGCGGATCACAATGCCGAGCCATTGCAGGATTAATGATATGACCTTTGATTTCCAGTGTATTTACGATCATTAGGGCTTCACGCCTGCGCTCCCAGAATAGACGCATCAGGACTGAAAAAGATTGGATAGAAAGGAATGGCCATATCAAGAGGCAAATCCATATCTGTGTCATCCTCTGCTTGCCGCATTATTAATTTTCACATTGCACATAGCAGCTAAATATGGCTGTCACTTCTCTTTTGTTCTCTTGGTGTTCACTCACCTGCAGAATACGGTTCACTAAATGCAGTTATAAACCTTGCATGTCTGTTTAACTCGATGCTGACAGTGTTTGTCCCCACAAATACATTAATTGTAAGTCCACAGAAATATTATGATGAAACAGATACAGCTGTTCACACAAATTTCGGTTATAAACCAGAGTGACACCTGAAATCCCTACTGTTATATATTCATGCCTGTTTAATTCAACGCTGACAGTGTTTCTTCTCACAAACACACTTAAGGTAAATCCACAGTAATATTACGATAAATCAAATACAGTTCTGTTGACACAGAATTTGGTTATAAACCAGAGTGAAACCTGAAACTATATTCATGCCTGTTATACACAATGTTTACAGTCTTTGTTCTCACAAACACACTTAGTGAAAATTCATAGTAATATCATGATGACTATGATATCATATATGGTTCTGTTCACACACAGTTTGGTTATAAACCAGAGTGACACCCGAAATGCAGTACCTGCTGTACAGTATATATTCATGTCTGTTTAACTCAATGCTGACATTGTTCTCACAAACACCCTTAATATGTAAATCCACAGTAATATGATGATGAATCAAATATTGTTGTGTTCACACACAGTTTGTTTATAAACCAGAGTGACACCCGAAATCTCTGCTGTCATATATTCATGCCTGTTTAACTCAAAGCTGACAGTGTTTGTTATCACAAACACACTTAAGGTAAATCCGAAGTAACATAACAATGAATCAAATACGGTTCTGTTCACACACAGTTTGGTTATAAACCAGAGTGACACCCGAAAACCCTGTAGTCATATATTAATGCCTGTTTAACTCAACACTGACAGTGTGTATTTCTACAAATATCCTTAATATGTAGATCCACAACAATGTTACAATGAATCAAATATGGTTCTGTTCACATGCAGTTTAGTAATATACCAGAGTGACGCCCAAAATCCCTGATGTTCACATATTAACATTTGTTAAACTCCACTGATAGAGTTTGTTTTCACAAACACCCTTAATTAATATGTAAATCCACAGCAATATTACCATGAATCAAATACAGTTCTGTTCACACACAGTTTAGTAATAAACCAAAGTGACACCTACAGTAAAATCCCTGATGTTATATATTCATGTCTGCTTAACTTAACGCTGACAGTGTTTGTTTAAACAAACACACTTAAGGTAAATCCACGGTAATATCACGATGAATCAAATAGCTTCTGTTCACACACAGTTCGGTTATAATCCAGTGACACACAAAATTTATGGTGTCATATTCATGCCCGTTTAACTCAACACTAAAACGTGTATTTTCACGAACACCCTTAATATGTAAATCCACAGTGGTATTACAATAAAAGAGGCTGTTTTCTGTCGATTTGGTTGTTAAAGACCCCTGGCGCCCCTGTTCTAGACACTACGGTGTGATACTTTGACAGTTCTGCTAATTAGGTCACTCATAACGGCCTTCGTCTCTCATCGTTAATTATGACTTTATCCTCCTGAGTCAATTAAAAGCCCAACACTGTTCTGCTGTGTTGTCTTTTACAAGACAGAGCTGCAGGCTGCTTCCTGCTCAACTGATATCATTTAGAGCAACCTAAACATCGCCTTGAGTTAAGTAAAAACGCTTTCCATGTCTTTTGTTGATATTTAGAATTGATAATTAGAATTGATCAGTCTAATTATCAATTCTAAAAGATCTTATAATAAATTATACATTTAACATTTAGAATTAGAAATGATCATTAGAATTTACAGATTATATAATATCGATATACTTAATTTTATTTCAGCCATTCTGGATGGATGAATGGATGTACTTGTTTATTATATTTTTTCCTTGGCACACATTCCATGCGGTGACGTCTTATATTCCTTACATTAATATTTTCACAGTCTGTGTCTGCTTTTGACAGGTGCGGGAGACAGAGACCAGCTCATCTTGTATTTGAGGCTGCAACAATAACCTACACTGCACAAAAATATAGTTTTTATATTTTAACAATGAAGCTATCGATTCTCTCTCCATTGACAGACATGTCAAAATCATCCACTTCCGTGCAGAATATAGCAGTGCGACATGTCTGCCGATCACCAAAGAATGCGATCCGTTGAGGAAAGGGGAACATGAAAGAACGTAACAAGCTTTGTGGCTTGTTTAATTACATTCAAACACAAATACTGCAGCTTTCCTTTTCACCGTTTCCTTCGGATCTGGCCTTCACAGCCAAAGACAAGAAGCTATTCAGCTCTCCGGGGTCCAGCAACGGCTCTGAGCTAATTTAACAAAAATTGATTATGTGTTACAAAATAAAACCCACAGCAGCTACATTTATGTAAGGTCAATAAAGCCCAAGTACTACGAAAATTCAGGTTATACTGCGAATAATCAAAGCACAGCTGTCGTTCACGAAGGCCTCTGTTGAAGTACGACCGGAGATGAAAAGAATCACAAACTCTTTATATTCTCTACAAAAGATGTCTCAGAAAATGCCCTTCAACCTCTTTCATAGCTCATCGCTAATTCTACATGCCACATATTCAGTTCAAATCTCAGTTACGACGTCCCTCACCTTCAAACTTCCTGCCTCTAATTATTAACGACTACAGCTGACAGTCTTTTACGCCAACTTTTACACCTCCAACTCGCACATTTTTCTGTGGGGGGGAATGCGCCACTTCTCAAAGTCTCTTGTGGCCATTGGACGTCATAAATAGATGTGCGGCTACGGTCTCTGCAGTCCTATTTTGAACCGTGACAAGCCCACGTTTCACCCGCCAGACGAAATTGCTTTCGCTCCTATACTTCTGTCAACCGTTCTGTGGTAAATACTGATACTTTACATGGGAAAAAGACAGAGAGGGGAAAAAAATAAAGAGAGCTATTGCTTTGTTCATTTCTTGCTAAATAATTTTTTTTTTTCCTTGTTTCACTGTTATATTTTGACAAGCTGAACGAAAACAGGACCTTCGGTGGACTGTGCATACACCTACACTTATAGTACTCAGAGAAAGACTCACTGCGAATATTACTGGCTTTTGCAGAGTCTATATTGTACTCAAAGTGATGTGCGATTGGTCCAAAATCTCAGATCGCTGTATGGCACAGTGGATCGCAGATCTGTCCTGATTGATTTGTGGGCAACAGGGGAAAAATGTGGTTGAATGCAAACAATACAATGCAACTAATCATGCTAAGTGAGTCAGTATTTAGGAACAAACTATTTTATTTCAACATTAGATTCATAATTGATCAGATCAGTTTTATGTACTGGAAAAAAAATACGTATTGAAAAGATCTGACACCAAACAACAATTCGTGATCAAATGATTCAGATCAGTTTTGTGTACTGGAACAAATGATTCATTGAAATTATCTGACTGTAAACAAAAATTCATTCATGACAAATTTTAATTGGTTTTTGAACTTTATTATTTGAAAAGATATGACTCCAAACAACAATTCAATCATAAATTATTCAGATCTGTTTTGTGTACTGAAACAAACGATTGATTGAAAAGATCTGACTCCAAATGAAGATTCATCATGAACAAATGATTCAGATTAGTTTTGTCTACTGGAACAAATGACTCATTAAAAAGATCTGACTCAAAACAAGAGTTCACTCAAGAACAAATGATTCAGATTGGTTTATGAACTAAAATAAAAGGATTCAATGAAAAGATCTGACTCCAAACAAGAGTTCATTCAAGAACAAATGATTCAGATTGGTTTATGAACTAAAATAAAGGATTCAATAAAAATATCTGACTCCAAACAAGAGTTTACTCAAGAACAAATGTTTCAGATTGGTTTATGAACTAAAATAAAGGATTCAATATAAATATCTGACTCCAAACAAGAGTTCATTCAAGAACAAATGATTCAGATTGGTTTATGAACTAAAATAAAAGGATTCAATAAAAAGATCTGACTCCAAACAAGAGTTCATTCAAGAAAAATGATTCAGATTGGTTTATGAACTAAAATAAAAGGATTCAATGAAAAGATCTGACTCCAAACAAGAGTTCATTCAAGAACAAATGATTCAGATTGGTTTATGAACTAAAATAAAGGATTCAATAAAAATATCTGACTCCAAACAAGAGTTCACTCAAGAACAAATGATTCAGATTTGTTTATGAACTAAAATAAAGGATTTAATAAAAAGATCTGACTCCAAACAAGAGTTCATTCAAGAACAAATGATTCAGATTGGTTTATGAACTAAAATAAAAGGATTCAATGAAAAGATCTGACTCCAAACAAGAGTTCATTCAAGAACAAATGATTCAGATTGGTTTATGAACTAAAATAAAAGGATTCAATGAAAATATCTGACTCCAAACAAGAGTTCACTCAAGAACAAATGATTCAGATTGGTTTATGAACTAAAATAAAAGGATTCAATGAAAAGATCTGACTCCAAACAAGAGTTCACTCAAGAACAAATGATTCAGATTGGTTTATGAACTAAAATAAAGGATTCAATAAAAATATCTGACTCCAAACAAGAGTTCATTCAAGAACAAATAATTGAGATTGGTTTATGAAGTGAAATATATGATTTATTGAAAAGATCTGACTCCAAACAAGAGTTTACTCAAGAACAAATGTTTCAGATTGGTTTATGAACTGAAATACAGAATTCATTGAAAAGATCTGACTCTAAACAAAGAATCAATCATGAACAAATGATTCAACTGGTTTTAGTGACTGGATAATGAGATTCATTAAAAAGATCTGACTCAAAACAACGATTCACTTATGAACCAATGATTCAGATTAGGTTTGTGTACTGGAACAAATGATTCAATGAAAATGTCTGACTCAAAACAAGAATTCATTCAAGAACAAATGATTCAGATTGGTTTATGAACTGAAATAAATGATTCACTGAAAAGATCTGACTCCAAATGATGATTCATTCAAGAACAAACGATTCAGATTCCAAACAAATGAGTCATTTATGAGAAAATGATTCAACTGGTTTTAATGATTGGATAAAGTGATTTATTCAAAACATCTGACTCCAAATGATGATTTATGAACTGGAATATAGGATTAACTGAAAAGATCTGACTCCAAACAATGATGCATTCATCAACAAACAATTCTGATTGGTTTATGAATGGCAAAAAAAAAAAAAAAAAAAAAAAAAAAAAAGATTAAAAAGATCTGACTCAATAAATCATTCATAAATTATTTAATTGGTTTTATAGACTGGATAAAACAATTTATTGAAAAGATCAGACTCTAAATGACAATTCATACATGAACAAATGATTCAGATTGATTTATGAACTGGAAAAAATTCATTTGCATTCTGACTCTAAACAATGATTCATCCATGAACAATTCAGATCAGTTTTTGCAATGAATCAAATGATTCATTGAAAAGATATGACTCCAAACAACAATTAGTTATTGAACAAATGATTCATCTAGCATAAATGATTCATAGAAAAGATCTGATAAAAACAATTTTTAACCTGTTCCTTACAAAACTATATCATATGGCTTCTGAAGACTTGCAATATATCACACAAGACATACATGATTCTATAATGAAGGCAAGTAAATAACGTTTTGTCATTTTTGGATGAACTGCTCCTCTAATTGCAAATGCTCTTTAAATTACAGGTTTGTTGTCCAAAGATTGATTCCATTTTTTTCCCGGCTCTGAACTAAAGTGGAACTAAACACCTCTTTTTCAACATATTGATCGGCACGTCACGGGCAGGGCTGCCATAAGTGCTTTTATTCCATGTCATCTCCCGGCCTTTTAACCCTCATCACTAACAGTGGACCTGCTCTTCAGGTCACTGCCTCAAATTATAAGCTGCACATTAGGATTCTCCCTCAGATCAATAGACAAGCAAATAGGCTCTGCCATTTCTGGATATATTCACGTCAATGCATCTCTTTCACGCTCGCTCTGTCCCACTCAGTGTTAAAAGAACAGTTTATCCAGAAATTAAAATAGTGTCATCAAACCTTCATACTGCCACAAACCGTGATTTGTTTTTGTTTGCTGCGAAACAAAAAGGTGTGTGTGTGTGTGTGTGTGTATATATAAAACTGTAAAAATAATAATAATTTTATGGTAAAAAAAAAACTACCGGTAGCAATGTTTTACGTTTTAGTTTTCACTTTAATTCACAGGAAAATACCATAATTTCATTATACACTGATAACCACCAAATACAGGTGGTGATGACATCACATGATGAACCAAAGCCCATCGCAAGGAGATTTTAAATAATAACATAGAAGGTGCACAGTCTCATTCACGCAAACACTAAACACCATCATGGTAACACATGTAAGACTGAAATAATGCAAAAAACATCAATTTAACAACATTACAAGTAACATACAACCCTAATGTACAAAACTGCCAAGAAAATACTAAGAAAAAAGTTATTTCAACAAAAAAACATCAAATAAAAAAAAATGAAATTCTGGGAATGTCAATTTACGGTTATTCACTGTAAATTTTACATTCTTTTTCACTTCCAAAAACGGTATTCTAGCGTAAAGTTACATGCAATGTCCAACAGTTTTTCACCGTACAGTATATGGAAGGGGAATTTACCGTTAACCATTTCACATGTTTTTACCGTAGCATTTTTGCAGTTTTTACCGTTAAATGCAGTCATTTTTTACAGTGTAAAATACATTGGATTAAAATTATTATAAACAAAACATAAAAAAACACTGAATTACAATTTAGTAATTTATTTTTCAACTTAAATATTCTTTTTTATAAATATAATAATGTGAGGCCATTTTTATTTGAAGTCAATTTTTATATAGAGTTGCTTTTTCCCTTTTTTAATAGTTTTATTTTACACATTTTTTTCTATCCTTTAGTTAACATTAAAAAGTAATATTGGTAGTTAGATTTTTTTTAATATTAAACTTAATTTGTAATCTGTAATTTTATTTTTTGATTTATTTATTCACTCAATCATTTCAAACATTATATATTTTTTTTATCAAAAACTAAAAATTTGGGGCATTTTGAAGTTATTTTATTTCCCGTATTTTTATTTATTTCAATGCTTTCATTTAATTATATATATATATATATATTAGGGCCGGGACTCGATTAAAATTTTTTATCTAATTAATTAGAGGCTTTGTAATTAATTAATCGAAATTAATCGCATTTTAATCGCATATAAATATTTGACCTGAGAACAGTGAGAAGTAAGTTTTTTCATATGGATTTTTAGCATACCACTGAATAATGACTGAATACATAAACTTAAGCATTGTTGAACTAAAATATTGTTTATTTTTGTTCAACCAAGTCCAACAGACCAGTGCAATATTGCCATTAACTGTATCAATAGGATACAGTGTTTCCCCTAGGTTTCCATTCTTTTTTTCTCGGTACTTTACCCTACTTTGTGTAATAACGAAAACATTTCAGTGAAAAAATAAACCCAAAACTCTCTATTTTAACAATTTGAACAATAGGGCTTTACAATCTTTTGCTTTTTTTTTTTAAGAAATTCTTGTGTTTTAAATTTTCTCATAATCAAATGAAAGCATAAACATTTATTTATTTTTAATCAAACAAAAAAATAAACCTTTTTAATTTTTGGCAAACAAACAGAGGTTTGCTTTTAAAATCAATAAATAATAATAATTTAACATTTAAATAATAATCGTAGTATTTTTTCTACAATTAAGTGGTTAATCTTGTTGTTATATTTATTTTTTATCATATATTGTTTTTTGTCAATTATTATTTAAATAGGAATATTGTTCTGTTTCATGTTAAACCGTACTTTTATTTTGACAGGTTGTTGTGAAGTTTCTGTATGTAAAGTATGATATGATGCTAGTTTTCTCAAATGAAACGGTAAATGTGACACTGACAGTAGCTTTGGAGATTGAGTCTATCTGTTCATGTGAGATGCAAATGCAAAAAATTAACGGGAGCATCACGCGTGCAGTAAAAAAAAGGTGTCTCTGCCTTTCTAACATACAGAGGCAAACGGGACATGCAAGATTCATATTAAAACGGTCTTTTTGCATTGCAGTTTTCACAGACACTAGTCCATATCGCGATTTGAATTAAGTGACAGACGAACTTTTGATTTATCAATCCAAAAATCGACGAATTTACGTGGCATTCCGCGCTATAGTAAATTCGGTTTTTATGAATGGAGTCCGCGATCCAGTCCGTGTTTTCTTGGAGGAGACATTGTAAACGCGCCCCCCTTAGATAATGGTAGGGGAAACACTGGGATATTTAGAAATATAGTAGCCTACATTTCAGAAATTCAGGTACCCTATAGGTAGGTAGACCTTCTGTAAAAGCATTGAGGTGATACTTGAGGCTCGATGTGCTGCGGTGATATGCGCATTCCTTTGGTCGCTTTGGTCTGAACGCTAGTTGGTGCTCCAGTATAATCGGTCCGCTGAAACTCATCCAGTGAGAAACGTTCCGCAATGCAAAATTAAGTGCGATTAAAATGCGTTAAAAAAATTTAACGCGTTAATTTTTTGTAATTAATTAATCTAAATTAACGCGTTAAAGTCCCGGCCCTAATATATATATATATATACATACAGGGGTTGGACAAAAAAACTGAAACACCTGGTTTTAGACCACAGTTAGTATGGTGTTGGGCCTCCTTTTTTTGGCCAATAGAGCATTTCGTCTTTGGAATTGTCATTTACAAGTCCTGCACGGTTGCCAAAGGCATTTTGAGCCATTCTCCTCTTGCAGATCAGGGGTCAGGTCACTACATGATACTGGTGTAGGAAAATGTTATCTGACTCGCTCCTCCAAAACACGCCAAAGTGGCACAATAATATTCAGATCTGGTGACTATGCATGCCATGGGAGATGTCCAACTTCACTTTTCTTGTTCATCAGACCACTCTGTCACCTGTCTTGCTGTGTGTACTGGTGCATTATCATCCTGATACATGGTACCACCTTCAGAGTACAATGTCTGAACCATTGGGTGCACATAGTCAACGTTCACACCTGTTCTTACTGGTGGAATGTGCAATCAGTGAAGATTGGCCACCAGGCTGCAAAAATATAGCCATGAAACCTCCAACATTATATTGGTCAGTGTTTCAGTTTCATTGTCCAACCCCACAGAGTGGTCTGATGAACAAGAAAGGTGAAGTTGGACATCTCCCATGGCATGCATAGTCACCAGATCTGAATATTATTGTGCCACTTTGGGGTGTTTTGGAGGAGCGAGTCAGATAACATTTTCCTACACCAGTATCATGTAGTGACCTGAGCCCTGGTCTGCAAGAGGAGAATGGCTCAAAATGCCTTTGGCAACTGTGCAGGACTTGTAAATGACAATTCCAAAGACGAAATACTCTATTGGCCAAAAAAAGGAGGCCCAACACCATACTAACTGTGGTCTAAAACCAGGTGTTTCAGTTTTTTTTGTCCAACCCCTGTATATGTATGTATGTATGTATGTGTGTATGTATGTATATATATATATATATATATATATATATATATATATATATAACAATTTTTATTAAACATTAAAATGAATTTGTGGCCATTAAGTTTTACAATTTTTTTTATTTTTCTTATAAAAACAAAATCTATGCTTTTATGTAGTTTAATGAAAATAATGTAGGTAATCTAGGCAGGTATGTAAAGTTTAATATAAATCTTTCTAATGTTATTTATTTAAAAGATCATTATTTCTATCTAAACAATGTTACAGATCACAATCGTTTTATAACGTACAATCTTGTGGTAATGACCCCAGACGTCCTTGAAATTCTTTTGGGAAGACTGTTTTGAGGCTTACGATGTTGTCTGTGATTGTTTATGCTCCCCAACTGTATGAATACAATGAATAATGCAGAGAATAGATCACGAGAGAAAGCCAAACGCAAGGCACAGCGCAAACAATGAGCTCCCTGCCACATTCACCTTGACAAACACAAAAGGATTCGCACATTGTCTTGAATCAAATAACCATTTTCAGGGGGCTGGCATGCTGAACGGAAATGCTGATGAAACAGCGACCAAACAGAATGTGTATTTCCCATAATGCACCAGGGCATAACAGAGCCCCCTTTTTCCCTGACTATTTATTGACAGGGAAAATGCATGAAGAATTGTGAATAACAGTCCTCAGACTGTAGTCAATGTATTTATGTGAGGCTAACTCAACACCACTGGGGCAGAAGAAAAAGAAAAAGAAAAAGAGGTCTGCGGCTCTGTGTGCCTGTCAGATATACAGTGTGTATTCCCTGCCAACTTCTGATAACCTAACAACGGTGGAAATATGTTAATGTTAACTACATAATTAAAGCATTGAAAATAGAAATTATATATCAATGAAATAGACCTAAAAATAAAGATGTCCAAAATTTTATTTTAATTATATATTCAAAATAAATAAAAAATAAATTAGACATTAAGTTTTATATCATTAATAAATGTTAATATATTTTAAAAAAAATTACATTAAAGCATTATTAAAAATATAATTAAGCTAAAAAAAAGACTTTTAGATCTATATTTATATATTTAGCTTTTATATAGTTTCTTTAAAACTTTATCCAAACCTGCCAAACTGTAAATTATGTTAACTAAATAAAAGCTTAAAAAAGTAAATAAATTTATTCAAATAAAAATAATGATTTAAGTTTTTTTTATTAATTTTTACTAAATAAAAGCATGCAAAAATAAAACTAAATTTGAAATCAATTAAAACAAAACAGATAAAAAAATAAAAAAACAATAAAAAAAAACTCCAGCAAAAAAACTCCATAGCAAACTAAAAACAATTGACAAATTACAATTGTTAATTTAAAAAAGTAATATAAATAAATAAAAAAATAAAAATAATTGTTCAGTAACAAAATGGTTTTAAAACAATTAATGAAAAAATATAAGAAATGGATACCTTTTTTGATAAAATCTTTGATATTGAAAATCTTAGATTATTTTAAAGGATAAAGAATAACTTAACTTATGATTTATATTATAAAATATTGTATTATATTTCGAATGTTATATTATAAAACATATTGTAAAATTTTATATTATAAATCATGGCAACCTGCCTGCATTAATCAGGAAAATGCAGCTATATTGCAATAAAACTGCACTATTAATGTTAATTAAATAAAAACATTAAAAAGAAAAAAAAACTACTTTATTTAATTATATGTATATATATACACACACACACACACAATCTCGTGGCCAACAGTTGAGAATGAAACTAATTTATTGTAATTTTATTTTAAATTATAAATGTTATATTATAAATCTTTGCAACCTGTCTGCATTAACCATAAAAATGTCACTGTATTGCAATAAAACTACACTATTCTGAAGAAAAAAAAAATATTAAACCCATTTTAATGATACCAGTTAGCACATTTACTTTAGCACAAATTACAAAAAAATTACCAAAAAAAATCAAAAAATTTAAAAGAAAAAAAGGTTTTGTGTCACCAGAGTCAACTTCTACCATCAAAAACTGCACTCGAAACACTCGCTCAGCTGCGCACCACTGGACACATACTGTACGATAAAGTGAAATCCTTGATAGTTTGGTCAAAACGTCTTGGCTTTTGCTCAAGCTCCATTCTTTAGACAGCCTACGTGAGAGCTTCTCGTAATCTGTCATTTTATCTCCAAACCCTCCAGCAAACAGCTTCAAGCTTAAGGGTCCGTCTCAAGTGCTGAGGCCCAGGGCGGGCTCATTGGATGGGGCCGTGAACGAGCCACAGATCCCTTCTCATCTCTTTCTCGGTAGAACAACAGAAATGAGAGCTTTACAGTGATCTCACACTGACACGGACCACAGTGTTCGTCCCAGCCGCTATCCACACATATAAAGCCTTGCGCCGCCAGTAACAATGCGAATATGATTGAGTTTTTGTGGAGATGCGCCGGAGGGATCGATTTTCTGGAACATGACAGGAAAAGGTCAGGTCAGGTGCTGGTTTAAAGAAAGAATGAACCGAGATCTGACCTCGCTGGGTTTTCAAAGCACTTTTTCAGTTGGCAACATACAAAAAGCTCTACAGTGAATGCGTACATATACTGTGACTTTTATTTTTTATATTATTTAATTTTCTTTTAAGTTGTAACTACAAGTTTGTCCAAGTAGCCAAAAGTTGACAAAATACAATTATGTTTTACAAGAAAATTATATTGCTGAAATATTACTGTTATTGCTTGCTTTTTTTGTATTTATTTGCTTGTTTGTTTATTTATTTATAGTTCAATTTTTTTTTTTTTTTTTTGAAGATGTTATTTAGATGTTAACGCTATTAATGTTATTTTTCCTACTGTTATGATATTAATATTTTATTTTATTTTATTTATTATAGTTTAAGTTTGAAAGTCTGGCTCTGGAACAATAACATACATAGAAACAAACATGATTTTGTTTTTTTCAAAAAATGAAAAAAATAAATAAATAATTCAATTTTATTTGTATACTGCTTTTCACGATACAAATCACTGGCAAAGCAGCTTTAGAGAAAATCAAAGTTTCCACAATATATTTAGTAGTAGCATACTAGTGGTGACTATGTCAAGTTGATGTGGCAGAGATGTATGGTAAAATCAGTTAATGACAATCAAACAGAAGATAAACATTATTAACAGTAGTGATTATGTGTTGCAATCCAACTTATAGCAAAATTGTGTAGTGCTGCATGTTTCAGGGTTGGCATCAACTCCTCTTAGGTGTTCTGGATCCATTCTAGTTACCTAGCTGCAGAAACAGAAACAAATGGAGAAATAATTAGCGTAGATGCTGTTCCAACCAAGCAAAAATTGTGTGTTTAACCTAAGCTGATGAACTATAAAAAAAAATAAAAATCCAAACATAAGTCAAAGTAGCCAAGATGTAAAGAAACTAATCTTTTACAAGAAAACAATATTGTAAAAAATTACTATTATTATTACTGGTATTGCATGTTTATTTATTGATTTATTATTCAGTTTTAATATCTGGAATTGGAACAGTAACATTAAATAATAAACTATAACAAAATTTATATAAATAAAATCCATTATCATTATTGTTATTAATATTATTGTTATTATTATTCTTTTATAGTTTAAGTTTGAAAGTTTGGCTTTGAAAAAATAAAATAAAAATAATAATAAAATCCATACATAAGTCAATGTAGCCAAAATGTAAAGAGTTTTTCTTTTTTTTTTAACAAAAAAAAAAGAAAAAAGAAAGGTTTTACAAGAAAATAATATTGTTGAAAAAAAAAATATTGATATTACTTTTGCATGTTTATTTATTCATTCATGCATTCAGTTTTAATATCTGGAATTGGAACAATAACATTAAATAAATAATAAACTATAAACAATGTATATAATAAAATCAATTATAATTTTTTATAGTTTAAGTTTGAGTCTGGCATTGAGAAAATAACACTATATAACAATTATATAACATTTAATAATGTAATAATAATATAATAATATAATAAAATACATAAGTCAAAGTAGCCAAAAGGTAAAGAAACAAATCTTTCATAAAAAAAGAAAAACATTTTACAAGAAAATAATAGTTGAAAAAAAATACTATTATTATTACCGTTATTGCATGTTTATTTATTATGCATTTATTCATTAAACAATAACATTAAATAAGTTTATATAATAAATTCATACTTCACAATTCTCAAAGTGGCCCAAAGTAAAACTGTCACAAGGAAGGGTCAGAGACGGGCGGATCCATTCGCAACATTTATTCCAAACAAACAAACACAAAGCGGCAGGCAGAAATCGTGGTCAAAACAGGCAGAAAGGTAGCGAGAATCAAAACACGGGGAGGAGTCCAGGAATCAAAAACGCAGGAAATCAAACACGGGAATAAACGCTCGGAAATAATGACCAGAAGGAACAATAATGCTGCGTCCCAATTCGCCTACTTATACTACGCCCTAAAAGCATGTACTCTTTATGTGAAGAAAAAGTACATACTTTTGAGTATGTAGCAGAATAGTAGGCGAGTTTTGGGACATACTACTTCGTCATAACTGCTTTTTTAACGGACGCTCTGTTGCTTAATCCTGTCACTGTTTAAACTGCCCTGTCAATCATCACAGTTAACATTTGGTTAACATTATCTACATTTCGTTTAATTTAATTTCCTACCGTATTAGAGAGAAATGAAGAGGCACGTTCTTTCAGAAGTCTTTCATGCCAAGAACTCTTCTGCTCGTGTTTGCATAATTATGCATTTAAACGTTAATGACCAAACCTATCATTATAAAAGTTCATAATGTTGCTGCACATGAAATATAACGAGGGTAACATTTAAAAAATATATTTTTTTTATCAGGTTACACACTGATTATTTATCACTCAAACCCCTTTCTCTATCTGTCCGTTGGTCGCGCATATCCTCCATGTTTGTAGTTAAACACTTTTTATGCGTGTTTGTAGTTCTAATCGAATCCTCGTTCACGGCGCAGTGTGTTGTGGGCAATATTAGCCGTTAGAGTGTGCATTGATCCGCACTTCGAATTCTGAGGTTAAGTAGTAGACCATCCGGGAATCTTTTGAATACTTTTTCAAACATACTACGATTTGGGACATACTAATTCTATTTTCGAATACTATTTAGGACGGATAGTATGCGAATTGGGACGCAGCGTAAGACTTCGCAGAGTGGCTGTGTGTGTGAGTGGCTTAAATGCAGTCAGTGTGATGAGGTGCAGCTGTGAGCAGTAATCAGTAAAGTGAGAGCAGGTGAATGCAGTGTTTAGTGCAGTGGCTTGTGGGGAATGAAGTCCATGATGTGTGTCGCAAGAGTTCATGATGACAGGATGGACCAGATACGTGACAAAAACATTTAAAAAAAGAAAAACATTTTACAAAAAATAATAGTTGACAAAAAAATATTACTATTATTATTACCGTTATTGCATGTTTTTTTTAGTATTTATTTATTCATTAAGCAATAACATTAAATAAACTATGTAACTAAAAGTTATATAATAAATTCTCAAAGTGGCCTAAAGTTGAAAAAACACATTTTGGGTGTTTGAAAATAAAAAAATATGCATAAAAATATACGCAAGGTCTTGTTAGGATGTCAAGGTTAAACCCTGTTACACTCGTCCCTAAATGTTTTTACCCTGTCCCGGTCTCCTCGTGTCCTCTCGTCCCTCCCCTGCTGTATGCCAATTATAATTTCACAGATCTTTTAACTCGTCCAGTCCCAACTGCGGCGCATCCCATGATGCATCACACCTCAGTCAGGGAGGTTCAGCGGCTAAATTGTTAGCCAGACAGCGTCCGCTTGGGCTGATTAGGAAATATTGCTTAATTATTAGGCTTGTAATAACAGCCCGGCTCTATTCACATATCTTATGATACCGAGAGCAAGAGAGCATGAGAAAAGAGGCGTATTTTATTCTTCTGCCTGTTGATATTATTATGCCATACATCAGCTCCTCATGCGCAGGACTGCGTTACGAACGGTCACACTAAATACCCCATTTATCAGACACATTGTAAGCAAGCAGAGTTCACACAAACAAACAATTGGAAGTTAATCTTAGTTTAGACCAAGCGGTCAAGGTTTGGAGAGATAGCATAGCACTGTTAGCTCCTGCTGGATGATGACACAACTACGTAAAAAAGCATATTTTTTTTCCCCATTGAAGGGCATTCAAAAGTAGCCACCTATTCAGACGCAAGCAGATTTCAGTAGGTTCTCTTCACTTATGAGTACTGTAAGTTTGATAACTAGCATCTTACATACAGTATGCAACAAAAACAATAATAATATTAACTATTAATAATATGCAAATATTAAAACAATATACTTATATATGGTCTTCGACATACAGTGTATGATAGTCGCTAGTGAGGAGTTTAGGGCTTTCAAGACATCATTTTGTCAAGACATTATTTTCGTGTAGCTCTAGAGAGATTAGTCACATGACGTTTATGACTCATCAATTATGCAGAACGCAGTACAGTGCTTACTCAACAACTGCCACTGACATAAATGGGACTGCTAGTTTTCTCCAGGTTCAACATGAAGGCAGTTACTCGAACGCTGTTCATGTTCCAACCATCTGCAGAAATGACTACTAAAACACTCCCGTCACCTGCCATCACGTCTCAGAATAGCACATTCAACGAGAACGAAGCATCTCTCAGCCTGACATTGTGAACCGCCGCGCTATATTTAGACATCAGAGACAGCCTCCAATCTGGCAGAGTTAGTCTCTGCGCAGGTAAACAATGCTTAATCAAGGCCACAGGTGAAGCATGAAGGAGCCGGCGTACCTAAACTACCCGATTAAACTATTAAGCTAATAGCTTTTCATTTTCATCCAAAGGCGGAGTAGAGAGATGGAACACCAGGGCGAGAAGGAAAGAGCTTATACGAGAGAGCGCGCCGAGAAAGATGATCTTTCGCCCTCTGAAGAGAAGCGGCAATCTGCCGTACTGTGGGGAATTTGTCTATCTCTGAAATGAGAAAGCGAATGAGTGGTAAACGCAAGCTCTGCTTCTCTCCATCACTGCGGATCTGGCAGACGGTGGAGTCTAATAGGAGAAATCAACAACAGCAGTGGCACCGTAATGAAGAGACGTGTCCTTTATCTGGTCACCTCCACTGTCAATGTGCCACTAAAAATAAGCCCAATATATCACGCTTTGGCTGCACTTGAACCGTCGGTCAGGGGGCAAAGGTCAGACGTTTCGCACTTCTTCATCTGGGATAAACCAGCGGTGAGGCTGGAAACCTCCAAGTGAGCCGATATGATTCGCTCATTTTTACACAGCAGGACTCTGGTTCCCAGCATGCACTTTGGCATGAATAAATCATATATATATATATATATAACCGTGTGCTGGTGATGTTTTCTCTGTGTGCTTTGTGTCTTGTGGCATTAAAAAGAGTTCACTATAAATTGAGAGCATTTGTGGTTTGAGATTAATTATCACAAAAAAAAGAAAATATTTATATATACACACATTTTTTTGTAAGTGAACAGGGGTCAATTTTTGGAGAATTTAAAAGCACAAATGTGAACTTTATAGTTTAATGAAAAACACTATAATGTCGATTACCATAATAATAATAATAATAATAATAATAATAATAAAAATGTCATTTAGCATTGAGTTTATGCTATTATATTGTAATGACAACAAAAGTTCACATTAAAGTCATTTTAACATTGTTTACATCTTGTAGCTGTACTATTGAGATGAGTGAGTATTTGAACATTAACATATTAACCCCATTCACTTTTTGTAGTAATCAATATGCCACAAACACATCGATAGACTGTAAACACAATTCCTTTACCTAAATAAATAGTTCAGCCAAAATGTGGATTGTGTAAAGACTTTTTTTGTTTGTTTATTGTATTATGCTGACTCCGAGTGGTCCAGCCATCAATCTGGGTGAACTACAGTAATACCACTGACCTTATGCGGCCCATGGGACAAACTAATGTTTTCGAGCCGAGGTGAGAAGAGGATTGGGGTGGTCTGAGGGGTGGGGGGAGGATTGGGGTGGTCTGAGGGCTGGGGGGGTGGGGGGGGGTTGGGGCGTTGAGAGGAAACAAAAAAAGGCTGTTCCAAAAAGCAGAAGAAATCAATACGGCAGAGGGGACTAGGTTTCAATTCATTCCAAAGCAGCACGGATGAATTCTTTCCAATTTCCAGCTAATATTGCCTTTCTGCACGCCTGAACTTTGCCTCGCCATCAACGCACTGTGCAAAGAAAAAAAAAAAAGACCTCCAAAAAACTGTCAAAAAATCTGACGAGTGGAAAAAAGAGGGTGGGCAAATGACAAAGAGAAAAGACTGAAAGAGACAGGAAGCGACCATTACTCAAAGTACAAATGTGCCAGATGAAACACATAAGAAAAGAGGAAGGGGGGAAAAAAAGCCAAGTTTCATCCAATTCCCTTGGTGTTATTCACTGGTAGCCAGAGGGGTGAGTGAGAACGAACACGTAAAAGGGATTGCAAAACAATTCCACTCTCTGGGGACGTATGGTAAAGTAAAGGCGATGGCCCTTGACAGGACTAATACGGCGCCAGGATTGTACAGTGTTTTAAAAGGGAACCAGATTGAATTTGAAGGATTATCCAATGTCACACCATTATTTTCCACTTGATTTCTGCCTGTGAAAATGACAACAACAAAAAAGTGGACCCTTTATTTCTGTCAGACCTCTCAGTGCAGCCTGATGCTTTTCAAATGAATTCAGCACAGCTCATTCGGACTCTTTTGCTGCAATGACAACACTTCAAAACCACTTACGAGACGGGCATATTTAAAATCAATCGAGTTTGCTTAATGATTACTGGACTAAAGTGTTTAATAAAACCTTGTATAATTAAACCAGTTTCACCTGATCCTAAAAAAAATAAATAATAATAATAATTTATGGAGGCGTTTAAAACAGCTCGTCTTAAAAATGCTGATGGCGTAAGATGCTTAAAAACAGCATGACTTTATGAAGGTTAATTTAAAGATAACTTTTCTACCGCACACTCTGGTTAACGGCTAAAATAATTAATTCTAAAGGGCAGGTCACATACTTTGCCTTCAATTGACTTCTATTCAGATGCATGTGAATGCTAAAGACTGGAGAAACAAGTCCTTATAAACTAGATTAACATTTGCTACATTGCAAAGTTCACTGAACTCTGAACTGCAAATTTGTATTAAGTCAAGATGCAACTAACAGAATATTGAAATGTCACTTATCTGAATTAAAAGGACACTGAAGATTTCTTACAGCGAGTGTAATGGCAGATGCCACTATAATTTAAAAGATAATACAGTTTTTGTGTCACGGAATGTAGTTTTAAGAGTTTTCTGGGGCGTGAATATACTTGATACTCATGAACCCACCGAGAGCAGCCTTACCTCGGCCAGAACTTCAGGTATTTGCCACTGGCTCTGATGTCTCTAAAATGGTTAAACATGAGACATAATTTGTTTAGGTTCAATCTAACATGCCATTTTTGGTCTCATTAATCTATTATTTGTTCCAGATTAAATAGTTGTCTGAAGGCAAAATCTCATGTTATATTTATATTGTGAACATGAGATTGAGCAGAAGAATGAATGCTGTACCAGATGCAGGTAATCACACTCACTCAGTCAATCTCTCTCTTATAATACTCTACGCAAATTCACTGAGTAGCGCTGTCATCAGAAATCACCCTTAACAGATAAAAGAATATTAACGTTACGACAAAGATGACACTTTCCCCAGCGGACATTCAAACTAATGTTTTATTGTGAATATGAGATTGAGCAGAAGAATGATTGCTGTATCAGATACAGGTAATCACATTCACTCAGTCAATCTCTCTTATAATGCTCTAAAATAAGCTTTTAATGAAGCAACTCAATGTTCCTTTGTTACTAGTGCTAAAGTGACGTTTTTGAATTTGTAACTGAGGCATGGGCTCAGCTGTTAAACTGTCAAACTGAGATTTGAATCTGTTAAAAGTTATTTTTCCTTTTTCCTGCCAGCAAATGTACTGAGCAGCGCAGTCATCAGAAATTGCCCTTAACAGATGAAGGAATATTAACATTGTGACAAAGATAATGCTTTCCTCAGCGGACATTCAAACTGTTTTATTGCGAATATGAGATTGAGCAAAAGAATGAATGTTGTATCTGATGCAGGTAACTCACATTCACTCTCTCTTATACTCTACTCCACATAATACACTACTTTTCATACAGTAATACAATAAGTTTTCAACATTCCATCATTATTGGTTCTAAAGTGACGTTGTCGAATTAGTTAGGCTTGCGCTCAGTGGAGATTTGAATCCGTTGCGGAAGTAATTTTGCATCAAAAGTGTGTTTTTAAAGACATTCCAGTGTTGTTTCTTATGCACTTACACACTCTTGCTATCGAACTGTTGTATAAACGCAATATCACATTTGTAGCCGTGAGATATGGCCATATATCGGCACGCTGTGATGACCTAAAACCGAGTCACAGCCATACAGATATAAAATTCAGCCAATCAAGATCAATCAGCTGTGGTGGTAATACATCACTTCGCTTGTGAACAGTAAAGACAGTTTAAGACCAACTGGATATTAAGACTTATTCTTAAAGAAATGTTGTGGGTTAAATATAATTTATTGATGGCACCTCATTCTGCTGCCCTGTTTGTTAAATATCAAGTTATATTTTCATTGAAACAAAGATTTTTTTTCCCCATACACACTTCATTTCTAAGACATCCCTGTGTAAACACGTCATCGCAAACCCACTCACGCATCACCATATTCAAACAAAGCCTCTATCATGGAAACTAGGAACGACCTTTAAAAGCAAAACACTGTGTTGAACAACTGAGATGTCAATTTTCTGCAAATTTTGCCATCTGAGGATTTTATAATTGGTGGATAATTTCAAACAAAGTGTCTATATAACAGCCTAAAAACATAACCGACAGATGTTTAATGCACCTTATAGTTTAAGAATGCAGTTTGAATGGAGCATTAACTTTAATCATCTGTCCACTGCGAGAAAATTGTGACAGTAGCAAAACCACTGCTGCCTCGTTCACCCTTACACACACACACACACACTCAGTGGGCAGGTACCCTTCAAACTGTGTCAGTCTTTCCTTAATAAAAAATAAATAAATAAAAAAAAGAAGAAATCATGATGGATGAGTCTTGGTACAACAGCTACACAGTTGTTGTTTTTGCTGTTCGTCATTTTATACTTTCTCTTTTTTTTCCTTCAAGAAATTGTGGAATAGGGTGAATTACTGAGTTTGCATCTTAAGCGCTTGGTAACGAGCGAGGGGACAGCAGCTGTCACTGAGCTAGTGTGGCAGCTAACTCTGTAAACATCAGCTCTGCTGTTTACCTCGTTCCCATAATGCACTACAACATCAACTTTTGACAGCTGCTGGAGAAACGGCGCTGTGGGTGGGGGGCCAAAAACATTTGGAGAAGATATTTTCAGATATCAGTTAGCGAGAAATGAAAAGACTTGTAAAGGTTTCGATTTTCGAGAAAAAATGTGAGAGGGGTGTTTTTTTCCTCCCATTGAGAGATTTGGTGCGAATTACCACTCAATATCTTAGACGCTTCTGTGTGCATGAAGAAACTGCTCTTATTGATTTAAATTCTCTGCCGGTGCGTCCCAAGACACTGGCGCTGACAGAAGTTACTGATGATCTCCCCCTTTCAGTCTCGTTCTCTCTCTCTCTCAATACCGAGATCACCCCTTTCAGCTCTGGAATCCCTAACTCTGCTTTATTTAACCCCCTTCAATGGTAGTTCACTTTTAGATACAAAAACTCAAGCTTCATGAGTCCATTTCATACTTCTAACAGATTTTCCAAGAAAATGACAAATCAATACAGCTACTTTTAAACGGCCATCAAAGGAGAAACATGGACAATGCATCATGGTAGTTACTGCATCCACCAACTAGTTTGTACTGGCTGAATCTGAAATGAAAAGTGAGCTACAAGACACTACATAACCACCACACACAACTTGATCAACAGAAGCTGATCAATACAGATTTCCTAATGTGAATGCTCTTAATTGCTACATTCTGATTCAATTCTGAATTCTTTGGGTACATTTCAGTTATGTTTGTTTTGATTCACAAGCTTGTGATTCAGTTACATTGTTTCAATCATGATACAATCGGATATCGTTTAAATTCTCAACCTAATTTAATTCTGATTCAATTCTGAATAATTTGGGTGCATTTCCATTATAATGTTCTTTCTGATTTGCAACTTGATTCAAATCAATCTTATTTTAATTTTGATTCATTTGAGTAGTAATGTTCACTTGATTTGCAAGCTCTTATTTAGATAAAATTGATTCTCCTGATTCAATTACATTCTGATTCGATTTGGATTAATTTGGGCAACGTTGTCATAATGTGCATTTTGATTTTTCAGCTCAATTCGACTACATTGATTAAATTCTGATTCATTAGAGTATTGTTCAGTTACAGTGTGCATTCTTGATTCTCCAGCTGTTCATTCATTAAATTCTAATTTAATTCTGATACATTTGTTTATTTGATTTGCAAGCTTTTGACTAGATTAAGTTCCGATTCAATCCTATTTTATTAAGGTACATTTCAGTTATAATGTACTATCTGATTCACAACTGTTTATTCAATTCAATTCTGATTTGAGTTGATATTTCAGTTATACCTTTTTTATTTGATTTCAAGCTCTTTATTCAATTAAGTACTGATTTGATTCTGATTCATCGGGTACATGTTTTGATTTGCAAGCTCTTGATTCAAATTCTGATTAGATTTTGATTCATTTTAGTTATATTGTTCACTTAATTTGCAAGCTCTTGATTAGATTTGACTCTGATTCAATTCAGAATCGTTCCGCTATGTGTGTTTTAATTCTCCAGCTCTTGTTTCAATTAAATTCTGAATTAATCCAGAGTTATTTAGGTATATTTTCGTTATAAGGTTTATTTCTTAGCATAAGCTGTTGATTCAATAACATTTAGAATCAATTCTGATTTACTTGAGTATATTTCAGTTCGAATATCTTTTATTTGATTCACAAGTTCTTCTCAGTTTGTGGACAGGGGCAGATCTCGACAGCCGAACAGCACTTTCTGATGATTGCGTCATTTTTAGCTCTGAAACAGTATAGGAGTGCTGACTCAACTAATCTTATTGGTCTGCAAAGATCATGTAACCCTGCTGAAATATCATGGACACAAATACCCTGCAAGAAAGTTATCATCTGTCAGACCAGTTGCACAACTTATTGTTGACTTTCCTTTCAGGTCACGCTCTCCACTCCTCTACCAGTGCAGGTCACTTAATAAAACAGTTGAAATATCTGACAGACAGGTCAGCAAAAAGCAAAATCTGCATCTGATGTGCAAAGCACCTCTAAAACATCTTGCCAATGAAGTTACAGATGGAAACATTTCAAATATTTCTTCCTTTTCCTTCAAAGAAACACACCACACTGTAGCGAGCACCTTTGAGCAAGTTCTGTACATCAGTATTCAGATGGAAAAGCTGTTTGTTTGAAACAGACTCTCCCATCAGAACAGCAGGCATCTCCCACTCCAACATCCACATCCGGAATCAACCAGCACTCGCTCCCGTGTGCGCACATGCTGTTTCCTTCATTAAAGACAAATAAGTTTGACGTGATCCAACAGTGTACGACCAGCTGTGTGAGAATTTATTACCTAAAGCAGATATATAAGAACAGCTGTGTAGTTTTTCCATGTTAACGTACTTGCTGTAAATCAGTTTAATATTCAGACTCACTTTATATTACTGATGCAATTAACTAATAATCATTGATGATAAAAGAAAAATCGATAAGGGTCTCCTCACCACACACACAAAAATGACATATCCACTGCATTCATTCATCTACCCTTTCACTTGCAATTATTAGGCAGGTCCCAAATATGATTCAATCAAACATGCACTTGAAAGAGAAAAAGGAAAGCATACTATATGTATGACAGCTGGAGCGGGATATTTCCCAACCAATCAGAGGTTTAATTTTAGTTTTGGATGGGACACTTTCCATATTTTCACTGCACTGTAAATATTCTTCACTGCCAAACATGAACATATTTGTGTATTCATACACAGCTTCAACACTGTGGAAATATTGACTGCAGCAATTTTCAATTCTGATGATCTTTGCAGATGTTTATTTAATCTAGCTGTAATGCAATAATGTTCAATTTAATTTATTCCGCCTCTGCTGTAGACTTGCTATACAGAGAGCCTTTATTGTAGAAAAAAAAAGGCATTCAACACTTAACATGCACATGGACACTCTAATATATAATTTTATATAATATAATTTATTGTAATTTAATGTGTAAATAAGATAGACATTTTTTTTAATAAATATTACTGAATTATATAAACATTGATGTATGGTTTGTTAGGATAGGACAATATTTGGCTGAGGGTGCAAAAAATATTGAGAAAATTGCCTTTAAATTTGTCCAAATGAAGTTCTTAGCAATGCTTATTACTAATCAAAAATTTGTTTTTGTTTAAAGTTTTAAAATATTTAGGGTAGGAAATTTACAAAATATCTTGACGGATCTTTACTTAAAATCCTAATGCAAAAAAGAAAAAGAAAAATGTATATTTTTGCCTATTGCTAAAAATATACCCGTGCTATTTAAGACTGGTTTTGTGGTCAAGAGTCACATAGTTAAACATTACTTAAAGGGATCTGTCATTCATTTCTCACTCTCATGTTGTTCATTCATCTTCAGAACACAAATTAATATATTTTTGATAAAATTCAAGAGCTTTCGGACTCCGCTCTTTTCAAACGCATGTCGAAAAAGTATTCTCATATCTTTATAACACTACGGTTGAACCACTGACGTCACATGGACTATTTTTCGACATCTTTACTACCTTTCTGGGCCTTAAAAGTGTCAGTTGCATTGCTGTCTTATGCAGGGTCAGAAAGCTCTCAGATTTCATCAAAAATATAATTTGTGTTGTGAAGATGAACAAGGTCTGACGGGTTTGGAACGGCATGAGGATGAGGAATGACATACAATGTGTCACAAAAGTACACCCCTCACATTTCAGCAACCTCTTTAATATATCTTCTCAATATATAGTATAGGAACAATCCTATAGAAATGCTCCTCACCAGGGCATCGCCACACATACTGCACACCATCTGAGCCAAACTAGTTAATTTATAGTCTCATCAGCAGACCTGCAAACTCTTTGAAAAAAGGTGACAGTGTCCGGGGGGGTCGGGTGGGTTGGGGCAGAATCGGCCACTGTGAACTCAAGTAAGTGTTAGGCGCATGACACTAAAATAAGAAAACAACAAAAGAACCAAAACACAAATTATATTATACTGAAAAACATTTATTTTTTCCTTCTTAGCCTGGACAAGGATTTCACAAACACACACACACGCAAACGCCATGGAGGGATACCGAAAACAGTATGTTTTACTGAAAAACATTCTTCTTTTTTTTTTTCTTAGCCTGGACAAGGGTTTCACAAGCTCGCTTTCATTGTTTGGCCGCAAGCCTCGTTCTGGCCAGAGCCTCCTCTTCTGCCTTGGTTCTTCTGGCTGTGGCAGCGCTTGAGGATGGCTGGCAGTCGAACACCCTCCGTCTCTCCATCTCATTCAAGGCTGCTTGCAAAAATGGAAAATGAACACAGGATAAGTTAGCCAATCTCATCAAACCAAGGACTGATTAGTGTTTTCAAGATATAAGGCTACTCTAATTCTGAGCTGCCCTGGGTGGGACTTACCATGAATATTCATTACAAGGCTGTAGCACACAATGCAATGCAAAGATTTCAAATGACAGCTTTGGATGCAAAATGTAGCCCTTTATTATACAGAAATTTCCTGTCGGCGAGTTTGGTGCATTAGCCTTGCACGTTCGCCAGATTCTAAATAGACATTGTTTACAAGTAATGCGAATTGTTTATATCCAATGCAACAAGACGTCAAATTGCTTTGTTACACTGTATTACTCTCGCATCAGCTGTTGTCTAAACAGTCACATCTACCCACATCAACACATCAAAAACGCTTTAAAAGTAGGGCTACGCTTGGGCTACATCCAGCTGACTTGAATGACTGCTGCGCACACGACAACCTTCATAACGTGTCGTTAATCAGGGTAGCTCAGAATTGGAGTAGTAGCCAGAACACAGGGCACAGCACCTGGCTTAAGTTAGGGGCTAATGATAAGGTTACAACCTAAGTTGGCACTCTGAAATACTATATACTTACGTAGCAAGCTAAATGGTTAACTTTAGTTAGCAAGACGGTCAGACAATGCAGGAATTAACACTACAACTAGCTAATAATGTTAGATGGCTAGAAAATTTGCTATCTTGCTAACGGAAATTCCAGCATTGGATCCGCTTGTACTGCTTGCTATTAAGCATTTTGCTCAAAGCATAGGCTAACTGTATGAAAAAAAAAAAAAAAACGCTAGCTGACGTTATTTGACTTAAGCAAACAAATATCTGTTGTTTAGCTCCAAAAAGACTGACTTACCTTGAATTCAATTTCCATCAAAGTTTCCACATTAGGTCTCTTGACAGGCGCGAACACAGATGGCAGTGTGTTTCAAGATCCTGAAGCAAGCGCTGAGATTCCGATTGGTCCCGAAAAAAAATGTCATTTATAAGAATTGTCCAATAATGGAACGCAAGCCCACCCCAACCTCCCTCTCTTGACAGGCGCAAGGTCAGTTGAGATTCCGATCAAGCCTTAAGATATACTAAAAAGGTTGCTGGAAATGTGAGGGGTGCACTTACTTTTGTGACATACTGTATTCATTGAATCGAATTGAATCATTTAGATACTGTTCAAGACTATAATTATAGAGAACTGGTTACATTGCAAGCCATTCCAAATAAGCTATCAGCCAGAAATAAAGACTTTAAGCAGATAGTCATTTATTGTCTTCTCTCTTTGGGTGAACGCTCCGAGACCCCGGACACAGGTTTTTGTAGCTTGCGTTTTCTAAAGAAGACCATCATCCATGATCTAATTTTATGCTAATGAAGTAGCATCAATTCCAAACACCTCAGCAGGAATTTAATAATCAGTAGTAACAAGTGAGATTACAGCTTTTGAAGAGCCTGTGATACTAGTCCCGTCTCTCTCTCCTCTAATCTCACACATCAGTGCTTCTAGTGATAGTGTCTAATTGAAGCTCTAACACACATCCACTCACTTGGCTAATTAACTAAGACCCCTCACGAGGTGTCCTTCATCCCCAGGCTAGGTTGAGCTGAAGAAAACCGAAATGAAATGCACTCCCCTTGCTGAGCTTGAATTTAACACTCAAAACGGCCCATATTTCACCCTCTTACTGCCTAACCAATACCAGAGACCCCCAGGGATGTACAATTCTAGCTCAGACAGAGATTGTGATTTTCTCTCTCACTCTTTTAACAGGAAGGTTCACCTTCTCTCTTAGTACGAGACGCGGTCCTCTGTCCTCTCGGCTCCTGTGAGATTGCGTTTCTATCTTTATCCACGTTTCATTAGGTCTATTCGTCTCCAGTGGCGGGGCCGTTCTATGTATATTCACCGGTTATTAGAGAATACTTTCTCGGTCGCCACGGTGGTCTAACGGCGGCCAATTACGAACGCTGTGCCAGTCTCGCGCACTGACCCCTGTTGCATTGTGGGTCCTCCCCGGAGTGTCGTACATCTCGGCCGTTTAGTCGATGTGGATTTCTCACGGCTACACTAAATGTCAATAGTTTGTGTTAAAGCACCTGATTAATGGTGGGGAAAATGGTCAGCGATGTGTAGGGGAAGAAAATGTTGAAGGAGCAGTCATTTAACTCACAGTCATGTCGGTGCAATAGAAAAGGAGATTTAAAGCACAATATTCAGACACACAATGATCTGCAAACAGAACCAAAAAAAAATACTACAAAAAAGGTCCATATGACTTGCATGCTGTGCTCCAAAGCATTTGAAGTCATACATCAATTTCAACACGTTTTATGTTGCAGCCTTGTTACAATGCTTTGAATTACTTTTTCCCCACATCAATCTACACTCCATAAAGACAAAGCACAACACAAATGTGACAACTTTGCAAATGTATTAAAAATAAAACACTGAAATAAGTGCATTGCACAAGTATTCATCCCCTTAACTCAGTACTTAGTTGAGGGACCTTTACAGCCTCAGGTCCTTTTGGGTATGATGCGACAAGCATCTGCATTTGGAAATTATCTGGCATTCTTCTCATCACCTCTCCACCTCTCAAGCTCTGTCAGCTTGGATAGGGTCTGGCAGATATTTCAGGTTTTTACAGAAAAGTTTGATTGGGTTCAAGCCCAGACTCTGGCTGGATCACTCAAGGACATTCACAGAGTTGTTTATAAGCCAGAAGGTTAGAAGGTGAATCTATTGCCCAGCTGAGGTTTTGAATGTTCTGGACTAGGTTTTCATTAAGGCTCTCTCTATATTTTGCTGTGTTGAGCTTTACTTCTACTCTGACTTTACTGTTGGGATGCTACTGTGCAGGTGATGAGCAGTGGCAATTATGCTTGGAATTGAGTTCTTTAGGTGCTTTGTTGCAAATTCGCTAAGGAGAGGATTGGGTTTGGCCACACCGCCATAAAGCCCAGATCGGTGGAGTGTTGCAGAGAAGTTTGCCCTTCTCGAAGTTTCTCCCATTTGCATATATGATCATTGAGCTGGACTAGAGTGATCCTGATCTTCTTGGTCACCACTCTAACCAAAGCCCTTCTCCATCAATGCTCATTTTGGCCAGGAGGCCAGCTCTAGGAAGAGTCCGAGTTGTTCCAAACTACTATTATGGATAATGGAGGCTACATGCTTCTATAAACCTTCAATGCAGCAGAATTGTTTCTGAACTCTTTCCCAGATCTGTGCCTTTACACAATCCTGTCTTTAAGCTCTACAGGGCATGTGCATTTTTAGCTGTTAGACGTTTTATTGAGAGGTGTGTGCACTATTCCAAATCATACTCAAATTATTTTGCCACAGGTTAACTCCACTTTTAGTGCTCCTAATCTCAGTTTGTTACCTGTATAAAAGACACCTGTCCACAGAAGCATTGAATCAGATTCTAAACTCTCCACCATGGCCAAGACCAAAGAGTTGTCCAAGGATGTCAGGGACAAGATTGTAGAACTACACAAGGCTGGAATGCGTTACAAGACCATCACCAAGCAGCTTGGTGAGAAGGTGACAACGATTGGTGCAAATATTTGCAAATGGAAGAAACACAAAATAACGATCAATCTCCCTCGGTCTGGGGCTCCATGCAAGATCTCACCTCGTTGAGTTTCAGTGATCATGAGAACGGTGAGGAATCAGCCCAGAACTACATTGGAGGATCTTGTCAATGATCTCAAGGCAGCTGGGACCATAGTGACCAAGAAAACAATTAGTAACATACTCCGCTGGGAAGGACTGAAATCCTGCAGCACCCACAAGGTCCCCCGGCTCAAGAAAGCACATGTGCATGCATGCCTGAAGTTTGCCAGTGAACATCTGAATGATTCAGAGGAGAACTGGGTGAAAGTGTTGTGGTCAGATGAGACCAAAATCAAGCTTTTTGGCATCAACTCAACTCGCTGTGTTTGGAGGAGGAGAAATGCTGCCTATGACCCACAAGAACACCAACCCCACAATCAAACATGGAGGTGGAAACATTATGCTTTGGGGTTTTTTTCTACTAAAGGGGCAGGACAACTGCACCGCATCAAAGGGATGATGGACGAGGCCATATACCATCAAACCTTGGGTGAGAACCATTGAAAATGGGTCGTGGATGGGTATTTCAGCATGACAACGATCCAAAACACACAGCCAAGGCAACAAAGGAGTGGCTCAAGAAGCACATTAAGGTTCTGCAGTGGCCTAGCCAGTCTCCAGACCTTTATCCCATAGAAAATCTGTGGATGGAGCTGAAGGTTTGAGTTGCCAACCGTCAGCCTCGAAACCTTAATGACTTAGAGAGGATCTGTAAAGAGGTGTGGGACAAAATCCCTCCTGAGATGTGTGCAAACCTGGTGGCCAACTACAAGATACATCTTACCTCTGTGATTGGCAACAAGTGTTTAGCCACCAAGTACTAAGTCATGTTTTGCGAAGGGATCAAATAGTTATTTCACTCATCAAAATGCAAATAAATGCATATCTCTGGATTTTTTTTATTATATTGTTATTCTGTCTCACTGTTAAAATAAACCTACCATAAAATTATAGACTGATAATTTCTTTGTCAGTGGGCGAACATACAAAATCAGCAGGGGATCAAATAATTTTTCCTCACTGTACATATACACTTTCACACTGTATATATACAGTATGTCCTGAGTATGAGTATGTCCTGTAGCTCAACTGATTAAGCACAGTGCTAGCAACAGAGGTCATGGGTTTCATTCTTATGGAATACACATTCTCTTATAATCACTTTGGATGCAAGCATCTGCCAAAAGTGTAAATGTTTAAAACAATAATACATCAAGGGTGTGTTAACTTAATTGAAAGGCTCCAGCCAAATCAGTTTCTTTTCCCTTTCCCATTATCTCTGTCTCTTGTCGCTGTCAGAGTGGCATGACCTTGCAGAGGTTAATTTGTTTTACGAGTCACCCTGCGCATCAATCACGGGCCACGTGCACGTCCCCAATTACAACCCAGCTCTGAAAAACACACATAGTGTAACCACTGTGATCTCACACATTTAGATATCCCATCACGTTAATTCATACAAGAACAAACCCACATCAAGAGCTGCTTAATCAGTCCCTCCATCTCACTCTACTCCCCAACTGAAAAGAGTGAGATGAGAGCAAACAAGTCGGAAAAGAGAGAGATAACTTTCATGTTTATGATAAGGCAGATCGAAAATAATGATCACTGATTGATTGCAGTTCTGTGATGTCAGCGGTAGAAGAAATGTCTCATTAAAAGTGTAGGAGTGAACGGAGGGAGAAATCACGACCTCAGACTAGAGAGAAAAATCATTTTAAAAATGTGAGACACTGATATAAAATTAAATACTTGGAGGAACATGACATTCCCTGTCATCTAAAAAACGGTGTTTAGCTAATTATTTGCATTTAGTCATTTTGTTTATATTAATGGAAAAGGCTACATTGAATATTTAGGATTTTTAAAAAGTATAAAATTAGGCATTAAAGGAATATTTTGAAAGAAGTCTCTCTATCTCTATCTATCTGAATGACAGATAGACAGAGACAGACAAAAGACTGACAGAACAATAGATACAGTTGAAAGAATGACAGAACGACAGAGATAGAACGATAGAACAATAGATACAATAGAACGATAGACAGATGAAAATGACAGAACGACAAAACGATAGAACTATAGATAGATGAAAATGACAGAACGATAGACAATGATAGAACGACAGATAGTTGAAAGAATGACAGAACGATAGAACAATAGACAGTTGAAAATGAGACAACAATAGATAGAATGATAGAACAAGATAGTTGAAAGAATGATAGAATGGCAAATAGATAGTTGAATGACAGAACAACAGAGATAGAGTGATAGAATGATAGAATGATTAATAGAACGATAACAAATGAATATATCTATACATCTATATCTATACATAGCTGAAAGAATGCCAAAAAATAGATAGAACGATAGATAGAATGACAGAACGACAGAATAAATAGACAGTTGAAAATGACAGAACGATAGAATGATAGAACGACAGATACATAGTTGAAACAATGACAGAACGATAGAGAGAACGATTGATAGAACAGACAGATGAAAATGACAGAACGATAGATAGTTGAAAGAATGACAGAACGATAGAACAATAGACAGTTGAAAATGACAATGATAGAATGATAGAACGAGAGTTGAAAAAGAGAACGACAGAGTAGAACGATAGATAGTTGAATGACAGAACGACAGAGATAAAATGATAGAAAGCTAAATGACAGAACGATAGACAGTTGAAAATGACAGAACGATAGAATGATAGAACAGATAGAATTTGAAAATGTGACATTTTACTAAAACCTACCTAAAGCAGACCAAAAAAATTAAAACTAGAAACAGTTAAAAAAATATATTAATATTTAAATTATAAATGGTTTAAAATCTTTAAGATGCTTCATTAGTCTGTAATGTCGACGTTGTACCTTAATGCATAATTCACCACTTTTACAATAATATAAAATCACATTTACATCTATTAATTCAGATATTTACATGTTTTCCAACCGTTCGCTGCAATCCTTGAATTTGGGATATATATCCAGGTATATATGTGCGCACACATGTTTAGAATGATTGAAGAGCACAAATCTTTAGAAGCAACTAAAAAAGGACAATGGGTGCAAGGCTTGACTTTTTTTTTCCCCCTCTCTTTTCTTCCTCAATTCCCTCTCTGTAGACAGTCGAAGTGCTTCTCTGTCACACACACACACGTGCCTGGCAAGACTCTGTCAGAAATCCCAGAGGTGATCCGGGCAGGGCGCTGGGGAGGGTTTGAAGCTGTAATTAGCATTCAGAGTCTGTTTGCTGTCAGACTGTCTGACTCACTTAAACATGCACACACCGCACACACACACACACACACTGCACTTAGCACTTACTACAGGACACACACACCACGCAAATCTCTCCATTCTTACTCAGTACACATCCTAGTGTTTACCAGACTCACACATAGACACACACACTCTCTCACACTGAGGCTCAGAGCACAAGCCCTCTGACCGATCCACCAAACCATCATCTCTCTAAAGTGACTGACTAAACCACGCATGAACTGCCAGCTGCTGCCCTGCTCCATGCCAACAACACACAAACACACAGGAGACAGCCTGACAACATAGAAGCCATTTCTAACAAGTTTCTTGCTGCAAACTGTAGCTATGAACTACTTAAATCATCTGGATTCTGGTAGACTTACTGAATAATAGCTGTTTTTGTGCTTGTGCATGCTTTTTCCAAACTTGATGCTTTATAAAAGCCTATATTGCAAAAGAATGAAATAAAAAATAGGTTTCTAATAAGTTTTCTGTTATGAGTATCCTGTAACAAGACTCCACATCTCGATGCTGCTTTTGGGACGAACACCAAGTTACTCATGTGCACAGTATGAATGATGTAACCTGCTAACTTTACAGCTTTGTTATAATGCCCTTTTTTTAAATAAACGTAACAATCTATTTCAAATAGTTTTAGTAGTTGAAACAAAGCTGAAAAACAGCAACCGAGGCAGAAATAAACAAGGATTTGAGGCAAAAAATGCAAACAAAAGCGCTTCAGAAATATCTATGGGCAAAATTCTCCTGAAGTAAATTGTTATATTCAATATAATATCCTTGCGTTACATTCTAAGTGTGTTTAGTGCTGTATAAAATATGGGTTGAGTGCTCTCACTGATATTGGTTCTGCTGGATAACAGGGGCTGAGAGAAAGCACTGTCTGGTTAACTCTACTTAATGTTAAGTTTAAATTTGAAAATGGTTATTGTGAGTGTGCTGTTGAGAAACATTATATTGATCATCAGGAAATGTAAATTTATATAAAGAAGGGTGGTATTTTATTTATTTTTTACACAGATTGGAAGACAAACCCCAAACTGTAGCTATGAACTGCTTATATCATGGATTCTGGCAGATTTACTGAATAGAAACAGCAGTTTGAATGCTTGTGTGTGCTTTTCCAAACTTGGTGTTGGTTTATAAAGAAAGCCTACATTGCAAAAGAATGAAATAAGTAGGTTTCTAACATTTTTTCTGCTTCATGCATTCTGTAACAAAACAAGAGAGTCCACATCTCTGTGCTGCTTTTGGGATGCAACACTGCATTACTTATGCGCATGGTATGAATCCTTTAACCTGCTAACATAACTTGGTTATAAAAGTGTTTGTCAAATTAAAGTAACAAGAGTTTAGTATTTGAAATAAAGTTGAAATAGTGCAACAACTTTAACGAGAAACAAACATAAAGGCACATGTAAGTTTTTGCCACTAGAGGGCACATATTCAAAACAAAGGCGTAGTTTGATGACGCCGTAATTGAGTGTGGAATCATTGGAACTGTTGTCTTTAACCCCACGGCTGATGCAATCCGTCGGGACTCGGGCAGAAATCATGTCCATAGATGAGCGAATGTAAAGGCTGACACAAGTCAGCAAAAATAGTATTACTGTAGTTGCAGATTATTGCTGCTGCTGCAAGCAAGTACAGAACTTTCTACTTCCAAAGCATATGGTGATACAGTGCTGTGAGTATTTAAGACATACTGCTGCTGCACAAATAGCATAAAATAATCCGTAGTAGATCTATACAGGTGGAGCTGGGAAAGGTGGAGGGTTTCAGAGGAACTCTGAAAGCATGCTGCGAATTGCCCAAGTGAATTCTACCAGCCGTTTAAATAGCTGCAAGCTGATTGGTTGCGTACGCAACATGAACCAATCAGCTTGTGACAGTCATATAACTCTGATATCATCAGTTACGTTAACAACCTGTCAGCCTGCATCATCTAGAGTTTCATGGCACAACTATGTATTTTTTCCACGCAGTATGTATGCAATGGACGTTTGAACTGAGCTCTACCAAATTAATCTAAATTGAATCTGGAATCAAATTGTGAGCTTGTAAATCAAAGACACCATATACTGTACACAGCATGTGGAAAACGGTCCTATTTTCAAGCTTGCCGCTGATACATTTCAGTAGTGAACATTTAAATTGAACAAGCATTAAGATGAATAGACTAAAATCAAAATGTATATCCTCCAAATAATATTCCATTTGTATTCTGTGTCTTTCAGACACACAGTAATAAACTACCAAGTACTAGAAGCCAAACTGCCCTGTATTCATCTCAAGGTCTGTCATACATTTTTCAGAGTTTCGAATAAATGCATTCTGTTAAATTGTGCGTACTTCTGACAACAGACTTTAAACATTTTTTTATAAAGACGACATGAATGCAGCTTAAGTGGCACTTGACCACTCCACCACCATGTCTTGCGATACTCTAAAATATCTGAAGATCTGCCATTAGCTACGTGTCAGGATCTCTGTTGCTGCATTGCTGAACATCTTAATATTGGGAGATTAGTTTCAAACGGCTCTTCTGAAAAGAAAGAGATGTAATTTCACCCAGGCTCATTGACAGGCAGGACGCACTGTATCAGATAATGAAATGTCAGCACAAATGGGCCGCATGTATGTGAGCAACGATATGAGCCATTCTGCAGTGCGTGTATGTGTATGTGTGTTCTAAGTCAAAGATAACCATGCAGAACGATATTGTTGACAGTATCTGATATTATAAACACTGCAGATATGAATGAGAACAACATGGAAATTTAGGCTTCTCGTTGTGTGTAAATGACACCAAGCAGCGGCCATATCCTAACTCAAAAGAGCACAAGCTGACCAACTTTTCAGCGGCCTTGATTTCAGAAGTAGTTTTCAAATTAATTTTCTCAGGGATTTCAAAAACTTCAATGAAGAGCTCTAAGCCTTGAACAAAACCAGACAGCTTTGACATGGACCACAACACTTGATTCAAAGCAAAAAAAAGTATTCAACAATGAGGGGGAAAGCAGACTAAATGTACTAGACTGTGTATTTAACCTCAATATGAAAAAGAGCTACTTATGAAATACTAATATAACTGAATAAGAATCAACTGTATAATATGAAACTAATGACACCGTCACAGTAGCGTAAGCAATTAAATTAAAAGTTTAACATTTCCAAAGCAAAATTGATTTGTGGCCTCTATTATAGAGTATATAATTGGCACTAAGTAATTTTGAGGGTAGTTGTTGGGGTGTTGCTATGCCATAAATATAGTGTTGTCATTTTAGTGTGTTGTGTTTGCTAGGGCATAGCAAACATAAACAGCATGAAGGCATAAATGAATTAATGCATAAGTAAATGCATAAATGTATCAATAAATGCATAAATTGCATTAATAAATTTAAAAAAATTTAAATGCATAAATAAAAAAATAAAATAGCACAAATGCATAAATGAATTGAATTAAAGTATAAATAGCATAAGTAAAAGCATGAATTGGACAAAAAATGCATTAATATAATAAATAGCATAAATAAATTGCAATAAATAAAAAATTAATAGCATAAATGTATAAATAAAAATGCATAAATAATGAATTAATAAATATAATAAATAGCATAAAATGTTTAAATAAATGCATAAACATCAAAATTAATTGCATTAATAAATAAATAGTAGAAATAGGATTAATAAATAGCATTAATGCATTAATAAATGAATTGTATCAATAAATCACATTAACTAAACAGTATGAAAAGCATAAAGGCATTAATAAATTAATGCATGGATAAGTGAATAAATAATGCATCAACAAATGCATTAATAAATAAATAGCATAAATGCATAAATCAAATAATTTAAATAAATTAAAAATGCATAAATTGCATTAATAAGTCAATATAATATCATAAATCCATTAATAAACTGCATTAATAAATTGCATAAATAGCACAAGTAAATGCATAAATTTTCATAAATAGCATACATGTGTAAATAAAAGCATAAATTGCATTAGTATATAAATTGTAGAAATAGCATAAATGTTCTATAGAGGCCACAATTTTACACAATTGTTTTCAATCATAGTCTTAAAAAAATAAATAAAACTGTTGGTATTATTGCCTCACTTATTTTCAACATTTAAAAAAAATATTACATTATTCTCTGATGCATTATTATTACACATTAAAATCGAAATGCAATCAAACAAGAAAAATCGGGTGCAAGATTGCTTTTGCATTGAGGTGGAGAAGAAAAATAAGATGTTTGTGTCATGAAAACAGGAAAAAGCATTAGTATGCTGCAAGGTGACCAAGCTTCATTACAGCTGATGAAAAACAGGCAGCCGATGGATCAATAGTCTTCTGCTCTATCCAGCGGCAGGGCCACTGCGGCCCACGGCCAGCCCAAGTTATGAGTGAGATGCTGAAATATCATTATTTCAAATGTCATACCTCCAGCCAACACGCAGACCCACCCCTTCATGGGCGGGAGCCATCATTTTAACGATTTGTTTTTCTTATTTCTTTTCTGCACTATTGGAAAATTCATCAAAGTTGTTGAGTTCAGGCAAGGTGTAATTTATACAGGTTCACACCATGAGGGGTTTAAATCTGAGCAAGAAAAAGCTGTGTGAGGCGAATGAGCCTACAATGTAATGAGAGATGACTCTCCGCAGCCAGTCATTCATGCTGTGTGCGAGGTGAGAACCGCTATAATATTTTCAAGCTAAGTGGAAAGGACACAAACCACATAATATCATACTATTATCAATTCTAGTACACACAGAACAATGCTGGAGAAAGTCTAACATACATACACAGGGAAATGCAAATGTCCTCTAGTTTCAATGATGCAAAATAAAATACAATACAATACAATACAATGCAATGCAATGCAATGCAAGTAGTAATAATAAAAAAAAATCCATGAAATAAAGATTAAATAAAATACAAAAAATAAATGAAATTAAAAACAAATGCAATAAAATAGAAAACAAAAATAAAATTAAATATAAAAAAATGCAAAAAAAATAAAATACAAAAAAACAATACATTACAAAAATGAAATTGCAATAAAATGCAAAAAATACAAAAATGAAATTAAATAAAATGCAATACAAAAAATAAAAACAAAATACAAAAATAAAAAGATAACATGCAATACAAATAAAATAAATAGGGATGCACCGATCCGTATCGGCCGATCACTTGCGCGTTTTGTCAGTAAAGCCGGTTCTGTAATCGGCGGTAAATCACGCACCTGATGGCATTTACCGCTGATTACAGAACCGGCTATACTGACAAAACGCGCAAGCATGATCGGCCGATTCGTATTGGTGCATCCCTAAAAATAAAGATTAAATAAAAGATTAATTAAAATACAAAAATTAAAAAATATATAAATCAAACAAAATAAAAGAAAACAAAAAAGTAAATACAAAAAAATTAAATTAAAAATTTAATTAAATGAAATACAATATAAATATAATTAATAGAAAAATAAATGCAAATAAAATACAATAAAATAAAACAAAATACAATAAAATGAGAAATGGAATCAAATGCAATTAAAAAAAAAAAAAAGTCCTCAAAACAAGACACACGCAGTTAAGAAACAACAAAATAAGTCTTAAAATAAGTGTGTTTGGTCTTTTTTTTTCCACTTGTCCGCAACTTAAAAAGAAGTGAAAATATTTGTCAGTGTACAAATACCATCTTAAGATGCATTTTCTGAAAACACTCAGCCTTTTTCAATCACAAAAAAATGTGTAAATAAGTTCTATACACATAACAGTCAGTGTTGCCAAGTTCATGGTTTTCCCATGAACTTGGGTTTTGTTGTGACCTGGCAACCCTGATTACAGTGCCATGCCATCACAGATCATATTAAGTTCTTGTTTCAAAGATGTTGATGGCTAAACTGATAAATCACCCAAAAAAAAAAAAAGTATATATGATAATATATACATACATTCTTAATAGGATTTAAGGCAAAAAATGGTCACATGAAACTAAATGTTTTTGTGGAAGAAACCTTAACATTTGCAACTGACTTCAGGGTTAAAAAGGTCTGTTTAAAAGGAAACTAATAATCAAGTCTCTCCATGCTCTGTAGGAGAAGAGTGTTTGCAATTAGCTGGAGTGAAATCTGACTGAGGTTTAGTAAACGATGGCTCTCGACTCCAGGAATTGGAGTAATTGGCCTGTCAGTGTGCTCTCAAGACCTGTGGCCCTACGAAACGGCCCTCACATGTGCCGTAACAAGCTGTGGTCTAAGCGGACGAGCCCTTCTGCCACCTCCCAAACTTGAGGAGGAGGAGCAGGTGGTGTATGATGGATGGTGTTTGCAGCGGTAATGGGTCATGACGCTGAAGGGATTATCAGTTTGTCTGATCTTTAGCTCGGTGCTAATTTAGAGCACAGGTGTAGCCCAGACAGGAAAATGCAAGTCATCTATGTTTAGTATGAAGAGTGTCATAAACACACAGGCGATTCATCTTCTCTAATGATGTTCTTTTCTCCCTTCATTTGTAGACCAGCACCCACTACCTGCAGCGAGCTCTCTAGGTGACTGATTCAATCCAAACTACAGGTGGCTTTTCTAATTAAGTCTATTTCTCTCTCCCGTCCTTCTGCTTTCTCCCAAGTTGACTGTTCTTTCCTTCTTTCCACCTGCTCCATCTATCCATGACCGTTTCAAACCTTCTCTCACTCATTTCTTTTCCAATTCCCTCAATCTATTATTGCGGTTTCCATTCCTCTCTACCCACCTTTCACTTCTGAATTAGACCTAAACAATCAAAAGTTTGAATGGAATGGAAATTTTCCTTCTCACCCAGTCTTTCAAAACTTTCGTTCCCCCCATTAAACACAGTCTTGGCAGAATGCCACAGCTTGTCCTATTTCATACAATAAAAGTGAATTTTTATGTATACTGTACTTCGTCACCAAAACAACACCATGAAAGTTTTATGAATGCATTCTATTTGATGTCAATGACTATAAACCTAGAGAGACATCTAAAAAAAGCATCTTTTAACCAAAAACAAGTGTGAATAAGATTTGAGAGCCCCAGTGGAGGGAGAGATTATAAGAGGTGTCTTTTCTTCACACTAAGCTTTCGCTTGACTTCAGAAGACTTGGAATACTCCTTCACAAGTGGACCACTTTTATATTTTTTTTTAGTTAGTTTTTTGCCCCTATTGGAATTTGGATGTATACATTTCCATTCAGTTAACAGTGGACATTATGCTAAATATTTGATTTGTTTCCCAGAAGAAAATATGGGATCAGAACAAAAAAAAGGGTGAGATCATTTGTCTGAACTCTGAACTGCTTCTTTATAGTCAATATGAAAAGTATGAAAATGTGAATGAGAAAGAAGAGAATGAAAATGTAACCCATGAGTGAGTGAATGACATGAGGATAAGATTAAAAAAAAAAGTATTTGTCTGAACTGTTCCATGAATAAATGTATGAATGAATGAACAAACCAAATGAATCAAACAGAATAAATTGAATGAATGAACTAAATTATATGAAACCAATTACCTAAATGAATGAATCGAATGTATGAAAAAAAAGAGAATGAATTAATGAACAAATGAACCAAAAAGAAAGAATGAACCAAGTAACTGACTGAATGAATAAAACCAATAGAATGACATGAGGATGAGATTAAACATTTTTAGCATTTGTCTGAACTGTTCCTTGAAGGAAGGAATGAATGAACCAAATGGATTGATTGAACGACATGAGGATGAGATTAAAAATGAACATTTGTCTGAACTGTTCCTGGAAGGAATGAATAAAACTAAATGAACGAACAAATTAATAAATGAGTGAACTAACAGAACATAAGGATAAATTATTTGTCTGAACTGTTCCTTGAAGGAATTAATAAAAGTATGAATAAATGAACCAAATGAATAAATAAACTAACCAATGAATGACATGAGATTAAAAGTGAATGTATTTGTCTGAAGTGTTCCTTGAATGAATGAATGAATTAATTAATGAACAACATAAGGATGATTAAAAATGAACATCTGTCAGAACTGTTGACAAATGAAGGAATGAATGAACCAAGTGAATGAATGAGCTGAATGAATCAGTGAACGAATGAACGGACAAAGAATGAATGAACAAATCAACTAGAATTGAACCAAGGAAACAAACAAAGGACCCCTTGAAGGAAGGAAGGAAGGAAGGAAGGAACGAACGAACGAACGAACGAACGACATAACATAAATTGATGTATTTGTCTGAACTGTTCCTTGAAGGAATAAATAAATATGAATTAACGAACCAAATGAACCAATGAATGAATCAACACGAGGATAAAATTAAAAGTGAACATTTGTCTGAACTGTTCCGTGAAGGAATAAATTAATGAATAAATGGACCAAATTAATAAATGAACCAATGAATAAACTACATGACGATGAGATTAAAAGTTAAAGTTAATAATATAAGTATGCCTGAACTATTCCTTGAAGGAATGAATATGAATGAACCAAATGAATTAATGAATAAATGAACAAACTCATTCATGAATTAATCAATTTAATGAAAAAAATAAATGAATGAACCAAGCAAATAAATGAATAAATGAGTAAACTAACAGAACATGAACATGTGGATGAGATAAAAAAAAAAGTCATGTCTAAACTGTTCCTTGAAGGAATGAATAAATAAACCAATGGAAATTAATTAAATGAATGAACGAATTAACAAACAAAGAATGAACAAATGAATAAGTGAACTAACAGAACATGAGGATGAGATAAAAATGATCATATTTGTCTGAACTGTTCCTTGAAGGAATGAATAAAAGTATGAATAAATGTATGAATGAACCAAATGAATAAATTAACAAACCAATGAATCAATGAATGAATGGCATGAGGATGAGATTAAAAATGTATTTGTCTAATTGTTCCTTGAAGAAAATGTATGAATGAACGAACCAAATTAATAAATTAATGAATGAATGAAATGAGGATGAGATTAAAAATGAACGTATTTGTCTGAACTGTTCTTTGAACAAATGAATAAATGAATGAACCAAATGATTGAATTAATCAAATGAATTAAATAGAATGAACCAAGCAAATTAAATGAATGAACCTATGAATGAACCAAACGAAATTAATGAATGTACCAATGAAATACACTGAATGAAATGAATGGGTGAACTAACAGAACATCATGAGGATGAGATTAAAAACGGATTGCATTTGTCTGAATTGTTACTTGAATAAAAGAAATGAATCTACTGAATAAAAATGAAAGAATGTACTAAATGAATAAACCAAAGGGATGAATGACGTTTAAATGATTCAGTAAGCCAAACTAAACGAATGAAACTAAAGAATGTACTAAAAATAAAAAAGTCATGAAATGTACTGAATTCAATGAATGAACCAATGAATGAATGAACTAACAGAACATGAAGATGAGATTTACATTTGTTTGAACTGTTCTTTGAATGAAGTAATGACTGAATCTACTGAATAAAGAAATAAAAGAAACAATGTACCAAATGAATGAATGAAATTTAGCCAAACTGAAGAAATGAAGCAAATAAAATGAATAAATGAACCAAATGAAATGAACGCACTGAATAAAATTAATGAACCAAATTAAATTAATCTAAATGAATGACTCTGAAATCACCTTTCATTCCTGCTGACAACTTTCCAACCTACATTTTTTTTTTTTTTTTTTAAATGTCACACTACTGAAGTAAACAAGTTGCGAATGGCAATTCTCGTTTAAGACATGTTCATCCTCTAGTAAAAGATGGTGGCTAAACCTCTCCTGTCCCACACTGCAAACTTGGGTGAGGAACAAGCTGAATTAGACAGTACTTCAATGGCGGCTGACGCCGTTCCATATATAGTGTGCATGATCTGAAGTCTGCACAGAAGAGCTGCTCCACATTCACGCTTGCTTCAGATAATTATATTGATTTAATGTGTGGACTTTGAACAGCCCTTAAAAGTCATCTGTGTCTAATTCAAGCTTCTGACTTGAGGAGTGAGCAAACAGCGATACTTGGAGAGAAAGAGATCGGTCACACAGACATACACAAAAAGTGTGTGTGTGTATAAGGGCAATCAAGTGTGAGCTGCTTATCCAAGTGTGACTAAACAAAAGAAAAAGCAAGCATTATAACCCTTCGAGGTAATACTATGGACTGGAATACATCATTGGTTATACACAGTTCACATAAATGCACTTTGTCAAAACATTCATGACACAGATTTATTCAAAGTAGAGATTGTAAACAAACACTGGCATTACAAATATGTACTTTTATAATTGACAACAGCCCTAAATATTTAGCAGCAATGCTAAAGCCTCAAGACAACAATGCTGCTAATTTTGTACCATTCAGAACAAACTTCCATTTTAATCTTAAGTCATGAATTTCCAACTTTCTACTTGGACTAAAATGCTACAAAGCTAACTGTAGAGATGCCATTGTATGTTGTTATATGATCATGGTGGCACCCAAGGAAACGTAAAAAGTTAATACCCACTCACTTTTAACTAAAAATGCAAAAACAGAGCCAAAGTTCTTAGTTTACATGAAAATAGAACTTGCTTAGCAAATGATGGAATCTTAAGAGACTTGTTTGCTGATAATACTACAAAGCTATTAGAGCCATGACATTGAATAATCAAAATAAAGATTTATTCTTTATTAATATTAATTAATAAATAAAAGAACAGACTTAATGTATCAAATGAAATTAATTGAAAGAAATGAACCAACATGAATGAATGAACCAACCAAATGATTGAAATGAATGAGTGAGTGAGTGAGTGAATGAATGAACTGCATGAAATGACTGAATGTACCAAACAAAATGAATGAGTTGAACGAGCCAAACTGTATGAATGAATGAAATTGAATCAATGCATGAATCAAGCAAATGAATGAATGGCTGGCTAAATTAACCGAATCAAACGTACTAAGTGAACCAAACTGAATGAATGAAGTGAATGAATGAGTAAATTAAGTGAATGAATGAGTCAAATCAAGTGAATGAATAAATGGCTGGCTTAATGAACCAAATCAAATAAATACATTTACCGAATGAAATGAACCAAACTGAATTAATTGTAGTGAATGAATGATGAAAGAAAGGAGGAACAAGAAAGAACCAAATGTAATGAACTGAATGAACTAAATGAAATGAACCAAACTGAATGAATGAATGAATGAATGAATGAATGAATGAATGAATGAATGAATGAATTGAATGAATGACTAAATGAAGTGAATGAAAATTAATTAATGAACCAAACTGAATGAATGAAACCAAACTAAATGAATTAATGAATGTAGTGAATGAATGACAAATGAAAAAACGAACAAGAACCGAATGTAAGAAACTGAATGAACCAAATGAAATGAACCAAAGTGTATGTATGTATGTATGAATGAATGAATGACAAGAAAAAATGAACAAGAACTGAATGTAATGAATAGAATGAACAAACCAAATTAAATGAACCAAAGTGAGTGAATGAATGTAGTGAATGAATGACCAAAGAAAAATCAACAAGAACCGAATAACTAAAAATGAACTAAAAATTAACAAAAGTGAATAAATGAATGAACAAAACTGAATTAATGAATGTAGTGAAAGAATGAATAATGAACACAAGAACTGAAATGTAATGAACTGAATGAACCAAATTATATGAACTAAACTGAATGAATAAATGAATGAAGGAATGAATGGATGAACCTAATAAAATAAATGTACCGAATGAAATGAACCAAACTGAATGAATGAAGTGAATAAATGACTAAAATGAACCAATCTGAATGAATAAATCTAACTGAATGAATGAATGAATGACAAAAGGAAAAACGAACACATGAAAGAACCGAATGTAAGGAACTGAATGAACCAAATTAAATGAACCAGTCAATGAATAAATGAATGAAAGAACCAAACTTAATTAATGTAGTGAAACAATGAAAGAAATTAACTAAATGAACCAAACTGAATGAATAATTGAATGAATAAATGAATGAACAAATGAACCTCATAAAATAAATGTACCGAATGAAACAAACCAAACTGAATTAATGAATAGTGAATAAATGATGTAAATGAATGACTAAATGAACCTGAATGAATGAACCAAACTGAATTAATTAATGTAGTGAAAGAATAATGAGAGAAATGAACAAGAACTGAAATGTAATGAACTGAATGAACCAAATTATATGAACTAAACTGAATGAATAAATGAATGAAGGAATGAATGGATGAACCTAATAAAATAAATGTACCGAATGAATCTATGAATCTAACTGAACGAATGGATGGAATCAATCAAGTGAATGAATGAAAGAAAATGAACCAAAGGAAATGAATGAATGAATGAATGAATGAATGAATGAATGAAGTTTAGTTTTTGTTGGCAATTAAACCACAGCACTGCTAACGGTAACTATCCACTGTTCTATAGTAGAGTTTTTTTTTTTTTTTTTTTGAAGGTCTCCTTACATAACCAGCTGACTGTTTTCATTCTCATTTCTCATCTAATTTGACATTACTTGGCCAGAACATGTTGAAAAGTGAACTTTACACCAACAGTCCAAGTCTGGCTCTGTGAAACCAAGCGATGACTCACTCCAGTCAAACTTTAGAGCCAATCAGACCCGCGACGCTCACTCTAATGACACTGAGGATGGGCTAGTGGCATTTAGCATCGCTGTGAATTAGCGGCAGTGTGAGCGGAGGTGTCTGAAGGTGAGTGGGATCGTCCTCATCAGGGACGAAGTTGAGCACTGTCTCCATGATAAATAAAACACATTCATTATGGCATTATGGCTAATGGCCTGAGAGATGAAGGAGTGAGATGGAGCCGAGACGAGCAATGATTACTTTCGGTTATAGGAGCAAGGTCGCTGGCCGCCGCCTCTTTCTCTCTCTCTCCCTTTCCTTCGACTTAATGTTTTGTTCTTTGCTACTCACATGAATGAGCATGTTCAAGCACACAGGGATTTTGTCGATTCTCCCTGAACTGTATTGTAAGCCATTTAACACCATCCAATATCCCCATTTTCTTCTGTAATCCCTCATTCCTCCCCTCACTGCTCCTCTTGCCACCTCTATTGGACTCCCTTCCTTTAAAAAGAAAAACAAAAGACCTGGGGCAGTACTGTGTGGCAATGGTGAGAAAAAAAACTTCCTAAGATGTTCAGGTCGATAAGGAAGAAGCCTCATAGGAACCTACATCAACTCTGCTTTGATATGCAATAAATGTTTCTTCCACTTCAGCTTAGGACATGTACCAAGGGTTTAATTACTTATTTCTTAATTTTGCTAATGAAAAAAAAAAAAAAAAAAGGACTCTTGCAAAAAGACTGATTTTTTGTTTATTAGAGATTAAACCTAAACATAAAATCCATCATAAAACTCAAAAGTAAAAAAAAAAAAAAAAAAAAAACCACAACATGTCAGTGAAAAGCTTGATATATGAAAATAAATGTATTTGATATTATTGTACGCCAATTCCAACAAAGTTGGTAATTTAATTGTGTATTCAACAACATAAAATGTTAGATATAAAATAAGTCTCAATAAGACAGTTTGGCCCACCTATTTAATAATATTAAACAATTGCTTTATTAGTAGTAGTAGTAGTAGTAGTAGTAGTAGTATTATATTAACTTGTATCTGAATAAAACCCATTTTAAATCTTGTTATTACTACTACTAGAGTAAATAAGTAAACAAATAAGACAATTACAATAAAATAAATGATTATTATTATACTAACTTGTATCTGAATAAAACCAATTTTAAAAATCTAAAAAAACTACTTGAGTAAATAAGTAAACAAATAAGACAATTACAATAAATGTATTATATTATTATTTATATAAAAATTAACAACAACAACAACGATTAGTATTATATTATTATTATTATTATTATTATTATTAATAATAAATTGTATCTGAATAATTAAAATCTTATTAATTTGTGAACAAAGTAAACAAAAAAATTACAATAAAATAAATTAATATTATTATTATTATTATTGTTATTAACTTGTATATAAATATTTTTTTCCAAATATCAATAATGTTGCTGTTAACAATATTATTATTATTATTATTAATTTTATTATTCACTTTTGAATAAAACAATCAAACAAATAAATAAATGGATGTACATCCACCAGTGGGAATTGTAAGGCAACAATTTTAATTTACAATAATAATAATTTTATAATTATTATTCAATTGTATTTGTCGACTTGGACTTGGATGTACACCCATCATAGAAAATATTTATTTGTTTTTAATATATTTGTAAAAAAAAAAAATCACCATTATTATTATTATTATTATTATTATTATTATTATTATTATCATTATCTTAGCATCAAATAAGTAATTTTATTTTATGAATTTGTATATAAACATTTTTAAAAAATATTGTTGTTGATGTTATTCACTTGTGAACAAACAAATAACTTAAAATAAAACAACATTTCCTATGATGGATGTACATAGAGTCGACAAATCAGAAGTGATTGAAGCAATCAATAAAAAAATTTTTAAATGTGCCATGTTAATATCTATCTTTTTCTGCCATACATGTCCATAAATGAATAAATAAATATATGATATTGTAGTTTCATAATACCTTTTTGTTAGTGTCAAGTAGTGTTGTATGTGTCTTTTATGAGTTTTTTTTTTTTTTTTTTTTTTGTCCTTTAATTTCCCTCCACGTCTGAAAGGTAATTAACCATAACAGAGAGTCAGGCTGACACACGGAGAGGTTGTGGGTAGTGTAGTTTATCTGATTGTGAGTGCCATATGGCACTGAGAATCAAAGACCTGTCGCCCTGAACAGCCGGTGGAGCACAACCCTGTCAAAGTGACACAAAGAGAAGTGAGTCGCAACCTGTCAGGAGACTTTCAGACCCGAATAAACAAGGTTTGATCGGGCCCGGAGTCCAGGCGGCCCTGACACACACACAGACACGCTCCGACATCACTCTGCTCCGAATGAAAATAACCCATTACGGGAAGAAAAAACATACAAAGTAACTCAGCGAGGATTTTGCAATGAGTTTTTCCTGTCGTGTCACAAACATGAGTTTCAAAACACAGCGCAGGAAAGGACACCTCAGAGTGTACTGTCATATCTCTCCTCTCGGTTTTATGTGAAGTGAGTGTCAGCGAGCACCGCTGTTGACAGGCTCGGCACAAGCGAGCGCGCAGTCACACCGGAGTCATGCAGTCAGAGCTGTCAGAGAGCCAGTGACAGCATGCGTAAGGACACCATGACACTGATGAGGTGCTAATTGAAAAACATACATGGGGAGTGTGGTCACCCACGAGACGAGAGAAACAACAACATAAAAACAACTGTGCGTTGCCCTTCATCACACATTATAGATTCACTAGAAGTCTGACAAACAAGATGATGTCTTATTGAGAGTCACTATGATGGATGAAAAGCTGGATGTTAATGCATTCAAAACTTGTTTGAAAACGTATTTTGTAATCATGCAAACTATTTATAAAATTAATACATTGATTAATATAAATGACTATTATTGTTGCTGCTATAATACAATTCTACATGATTATATGAATACGTAAATCTATAGTAATAATAATAATAATAATAATAAATAATAATAAACAATTTAGCATTTTATATAATCACATTTTATAAAATTTTAATTAACTATTAGTATTATCATGCAAAAATATTTATAAATTTGATTTCAAATATGAAATTATTTAGTTTGTCGCCATCGTTGTCATCGATATATTCTTCATTTGCACACAATCATGCAAATAACTTATGAATTTGATTAATAAAAATAGCTATTATCACTGCTATTGTTATATATTTTCGCATGATTAGATGCAAATCTATAATAATCATAATTATGCATCTTATATAATCATGCAAAAAATGCATACATTTGAAAAAAAAAACTACTATTACTATCATCCAAAAATATTTATAAATTTGATTAATCCAAATGCAAAATTGTTATTACTATTGTAATAATAATAACAACAACAACAATGTCATCAATACAATTTTGTATTGACATAATAATAATAATAATAATAATAATAATAATAAATAATATAATATAATATAATATAATATAATATAATATAATATAATATAATATAATATAATATAATATAATATAATAATAAAAACAGCAACTACTATCGTGCAAAAAATTATAAATTTTATTGTCGTCATTAATTTGCATACAATCATGTAAATTTATAAATTTGATTAATAAATATTAATATAGAACTATTATAGTTGCTGTTATAATAAATATTTTTTCATGATTATATGCAAATGCAAATCTATAATAAACTATTTTGCATTTTTCTATAACCATGCATTTGTTTTAGGACTTTAACAACAACAACTGTTACGATTAACATCCTAAATTTATACATTTTATTAGCACAAATGCAAAAATTCTCATCAATACAATGTTGTATTTGCATTATTATTATTTATAATTGATTAGAAATGAAATTTAGCACCTGATTATATTCTACATCCTACAATTTAGTAAATAACACTTTTTATAACACAGTTTTTTGGCATTTAATAAACCATCTTTTAAAAGCCAAGTTTTAACCCAACAGCCGTTCCCAAACAGACAACATCTTTTTCCTGTTCCTCACTTTTGCCATTATAAATTGTTCTGCGAGCTGAATCCGATTGGTCAGAGCGGCACTTAAAGAAACGTCGCCTCAGGCCATGGCTATTCTTTTAAACCATTGCCCTCTTCATTCTCACATGACCCAGATGAGCACGGATGACTGCTCTCAACACTTCCGCCCTGCACCATTTAATTTAACTATGTTTTAGAGAAAAAAAAATAAAAAAATAAAAAACACAGGTCAGGATGGAGCTAATGACTGACAAGGAATTAGAGACTTGAGAAGTTTCTGGAAATTCGTGAATATTATTTTCCATCTTCCAATCCAATTAACATAGCTTCACACTGATTAAGTACTAGACAACAAAAAGTGCACTTAAATTACAGCTGAACACACTAAACAAATGCTTAAAGTGTGATGGTGAAAATCTGATTTTATAGAATTTAAAAAAAAAAAAAAGACATTTTCCAGTCTAATGGCCATCCAGACACTTAATCAAATCTGATTAGAAGCCATTGGTGTGAACGCTAACAGTACGACTCAACAAAAAAAAAAGTCTTACATTATCTAAAAAATTACAATGGTGTTGAAGATGCTTACAAGTGTTTTTTAGCATGTCGCTATGCATTTGCCAGAACATAAATGTAATCATTTTATACTGATCTCTGAAAATCAGACCATCACAAGAAATCAAACTAGCCAATTACATCCAAACCCACACACCAGACAAGCCAATTAGAACACACATCCCACATAACAACCGGCCAATTGCAAAGCGTGACCCACGCTCCAACTAACCAGTTAAAGCAGCTGACTCAGACGCTCAGCAATTAACACACAAATCATACTGACCGTCCAATTACAGCATGCCTCCCACATATTTATTAACCAATTTAGAGCAAGTCCCCTAGAACCCTGCTTATATCGACTTAAATAGACCTACTGAGGTACAATGTCGTTAAATAGACCATCTGGCATTATTTACCAGGTCGGCCGTCCATTATTTATCAGCTCGGCCGTCTCGGAGCGCATACGCGCGCACACACAAACACATTGATTAAAGCATTGTCAGTCGAGGCAATAACTGCTGAAACCCAATATAACCCATTCCGGATGTCTGGACTTCTCCAGTATGTGAGTGGGCTGGGTAATTGATCTTGCAGGCAGCCAAGAGGACGAGGCAGAAACAGAGAATTAGAAAGCACACCTGTAGTCGGAGGAGAATGTGTCACCCAAAAGCGAGGTTCTGGAGACAGCAGTAACTACACGCAATCCCAACATCCTGGTTTTTAATCTAGCTACAAAATTCACAATGTGGTCTCCCACGCAAAAACCCCTCAGCTGTATCCCCACACTGCTATAAACTGCATTTTTGGCTGTCAATAAGTTTCCAAGGCCTTCGGTTTTCACTCGAAACACATCTGAGCAGCGGTGTGGTCTAGTTTTTTGTAGTGAGTATACTGTGATTTTTCCCTCCCAGCCCCATATTCACCCATCCCAGAGCAACACCCCAAATGCCATCACACTCAATGCATACAGGATGCATCTATATGTAATTGAGAGCATTCTGAAACACTGCTTGTGTTATCAACATTTTGATTTATTTTTAGCAAGTTTTATGAGCTGTCAATTTTCAATGCACATTTAGGGGTGCAAGTTGGAACTTTTATTAACAATAAATTCAGGGCTCGAAATTAACTTTTTTACTTGGTATCACTGGTGCTCCCAACTTCAAAAAGTTAGGAGCACCAAAAAAAAAATAAAAAAAATAATAATAATGTACGAGCACCCAATTTCTTTTTAGTAATGTGCCAATCTTGATTCTTCATGGCCGATTCTTATTGCTGATGCTTTACAAGCAAATTGGCTGATTTTGAAAGCCTTTTTTTATTATTATTTTACGCCTTAAGCAAGGGACAACCACTGCATTTTTAAACTATCTTCAATAATCAAAGTGCAAATAGAGACCGAATTTAAGCATGATCTAGAGCTATAGACAATTACACAACCTATTATAATAGCCCACATACTAATAACTGCCTAGATATTTTATGTAGCCTAATTTGCGCACATTGGGGAGTCGCTCTCTAAACGTGGGGTATTAAAATAGCTTTTGAATGCGCGTGCGCGTTTTACTTTTGGTTTCGTTTTAACGATTGCGCGAAACTGTGGCGCTGAGCGTGCATTCTACAATACAGGGGATTATTTTAACAAAACCATTCGAAAGAGGGAGGACACAAACGGGATTTTGAAAAGCGTGTCCCCAGTGGAAATTACATTACATCTTTGCGTGAGTGGAACTCTGCCGCCGAGTTAGCATTTGATGTGAATGTATGCCACGTTGTACAGTATATTGAGACGGACAGGCTTGTGAAAACACTGAAAGAGTGTAATTCGAATCTGTTTTCGTTTCGTAATTCATCTCATTTACTGGTTTGCGTAACTTGATTTCAAACTCGCGCCGAGAATGACCACCAAGCTTGATAGGTCACAGCAGGCTACGGAAGCCTTAATAGTTCATATGTCATTAATCTTCAAATGGAAGCAGCCGATTGGTCTACACATGGCCGCTTCAAGTCAAACAATACGCCTCGCAAGACAGACATGGTTAATTTATGAATGAAAGTGTGAAAATGTCACAATATCATGTTGTTACGTATCCTCGTGCTTTTTAAAGTGGGTATACACAAATCCTTGACCTTTTCTAGTGGGTATACACTAGAATGATGATACTAGCGTATGATACTGCGTATCACGTAGACTGCACCACTGCATCTGAGCAATGCTGAGATAGCCTATAGGATTCCTCTATGCATTCACAAATCCCCCTACGGTTCCAAAGACGGTCAGAAAAGTTGTATTCAGAGAATTAAGAAACCCATTTGTAATAGTAGATATGAAAAACATAGTGAATATGATTGTCAAGCAGTTGCTTGGAAACACACAGTGATCCAGACTCGTTTACAGTTATCTAAAACATTGCCTACAAGGACAGTGTTTTAAGGCATCAAAAAAAGGTCAAAAGAATCAAAAGATCGATTTTGAGGTGATCGACCCGAGTTCGAATCCACTTTCTGCCCTTTTCACATCACTGTCACATCAAAAAAAGCACATAGTTTCAATAAAAATGTAGGAAATAATCGAAAAGTGAAAAATACCATGCCTCACAGCAGTTAGAGTTAAGAGTTAGGTGTAGGGAGGGCTTAATTGTCCCAATAAGGCGGCAACAATTTAATAATTTTAATAAAAATTATCATTTACACTCAATATGATATTAAATGCTGTTTTATAATGTACTCCAATACTGAGGTGCAAATATCTACAACTAAGTAGTATAAAAAGCATAAATAGCACGACTACTGCGAAAAAAATACTGCTATGTAGTGTAAATAGAATCAATCGCTATTTGCATTTAGGTAAATATGTAGTAGAAAACCTATGAAAGATGTTATTAAAAAAACATTTTATACATATATTGGACTATGGGGGTGCTATTATTTCAATTATGTAAAATGGCTAAAAAAAATCTGTGAGCTACTGGCGCTACCTGTTGTTTTTTTACAGAAACAACTTGGAAAATTAAACACTGATACTTTGCTATGTTGTGTGGCTTTTGGTTGTCATTTTCAGTCGAAGAACAAGAGAAGCGATGCAAGTCTTTACTGCTGTTTCTAGCGATAAGAAGAGGAGAAAAGAATGGGAAGATGCCTGTGGACGAATAATACTTTCTAAAAGACCTGCGTCTTTGTTCTCTCTACTTCAGCCTTGATGCCTTTGGGGCTTTTACTAGACCACAGCTACTGAAAGAGCTTACAAATGACAGAGACAAACGCTAGATGCCATCATGGTAAAATGTAAACATGCCAGCGCTCGTCATGACGCCGCAGCCACTGAAGGAATTTTACTCTATATCTGGGGGCGTTTAGACTCCAACATGTTAGCAACATGCATGGTAATAAGCAACTAGTTAAAAGTGAGAACTGGTCCCTAAATTGGTCCCTAACTGTTGGACATTTCAATCATATTAATCAGGAGCTGCATTAAAAGGCAGCTGCCTATGTAGGCAGCTGACAAGTTACTATGGCAAATCTGTAGTGGTAATGATGTGCTGTTATTGTCAGACAGACTCCAGTTTCTGCCCACTCAGAATCAGAAGGATCTTTTCCAATATTTCCGTTATTGTCAGAATGCTCCTACTTCACAAATTCTCTTCGAAAGTTTCTAACCAGCTCATGTTCCCTCATTAGACTACACTCCACTTCTCCACATAGTCTCCTTCCCAGTATCATAGAACACTGCATTCAATAACAGCAAGCATTGGAGTAAGGGCAGGTTTAAAAAAAAAAAAAAAAAAAAAAAAAAAAAAAAAACACTTGTTTCAAAGTGCCCACCCCTTCATTATGGGCTCTTGGAGCAGGGCTCACCTCCACAGATGGATTCTGGGTCAGGCCTCATTGTTAATGCAGACGTAGAAGGCATGTCTGGCTCTCCTGTTGAGATGCTGCCCTATTGAGATGCTTTAGATGCTGTGGGTTCTGTTCTCCGAAAGACCACATCTCGAACCCGGCAACAGGAGGATCTCATGCTGGGTGTGAAATAGGGCAGAGTGTCGGGGAGCCGTCATACAATAATCATCAAAATTCTGCACGATAGCAGCAGCTCAGTAGAGTCTCTCGACAGAGAGATAAACATGATGGAAAATGCTGAGAAAGACAGAGAGGTGGATGATTTGTTTGAAGCAGGACTGAGTTCTTTTAGAGGTTTCATTTGAAGACAGAACCTTAAAGATAGATGGATAGGGAGAGAGTGAGAGACAGACAGATGGATTAGATAGGCAGTGAGTCAGACACATATAGAAAGATTCAGAAATGGACAAATACAACAACTAATAGAGAGACAAATAGACAGGAGAATAAAGAAATAGACAGCCAGGTGGACAGACAGGCAGCCAGATGAATAGATGTCAGAGACAGACTAACAGACAGAGAAATAGATACAGAAAGACAGACAGAGTTGTAGATAGCCAGACTGGACGGACAGGACAGACAGAGATGTAGATAGTCGGACAGATGAACATGGAAACAGACAGACAGATAGATGGATAGCCAGGATGAATGGATAGAGACAGACAAAAAAGACGGACGGACGGATGGATGAAAGCCAAATGAGCAGACAGACAGAATGAATGGAGACAGCCAGGCAGACAGATAGACATGAGAGAAAGACAGCCAGATGGATAGACATGAGAAGGACAGCCAGCCAGCCAGACATACAGACAGATGGATAGACATGAGAGAAAGACAGTCAGACAGATAGATAGACTGCCAAACAGATAGACATAAGACAGCCAGATGGATAGACATGAGAGAAAGACAGCCAGACGGACAGACATGAGAGAAAGACAGCCAGACATGAGAGAAAGACAGCCGGACAGATAGACATAAGACAGCCAGACGGACAGACATGAGAGAAAGACAGCCAGACGGATAGACATGAGAGAAAGACAGCCAGACAGATAGACATGAGAGAAGGACAGCCAGCCAGCCAGACATACAGACAGATGGATAGACATGAGAGAAAGACAGCCAGACAGATAGATAGACTGCCAAACAGATAGACATGAGACAGACAGACAGATAGACATGAGAGAAAGACAGGCCAGACGGATAGACATGAGAGAAAGACAGCCAGATGGATAGACATGAGACAGACAGCCAGACATGAGAGAAAGACGGCCAGACGGATAGACATGAAAGACGGCCAGACGGATAGACATGAAAGACAGCCAGATGGATAGACATGAGAAAGACAGCCAGATGGATAGACATGAGACAGACAGCCAGACATGAGAGAAAGACGGCCAGACAGATAGACATGAAAGACAGCCAGATGGATAGACATGAGAAAGACAGCCAGATGGATAGACATGAGAAAGACAGACGGATAGACATGAGAGAAAGACAGCCAGACAGATAGACATGAGAAAGACAGCCAGATGGATAGACATGAGAGACAGACAGCCAGACATGAGAGAAAGACGGCCAGACGGATAGACATGAAAGACGGCCAGACGGATAGACATGAAAGACAGCCAGACGGATAGACATGAAAGACAGCCAGATGGATAGACATGAGAGAAAGACAGCCAGACGGGATAGACATGAGAGAAAGGCAGCCAGATGGATAGACATGAGAGAAAGACAGCCAGACAGGATAGACATGAGAGAAAGGCAGCCAGATGGATAGACATGAGAGAAAGACAGCCAGACGGACAGATATCAGAAAGACAGATAGACAGACAAACGAATATAAAGATGGATAGAAGGATATAGACAAACAACCAGACAAATGGACAAAGAGACACAGCCAGACAGATGGATGGATGAGAAAGACAGACAGCCAAACAGACAAATGGATGGATAGATGATAGAGAGACACTCAGACAAATGGATGGATAGACAGATGGACGCAGCCAGACAGACAAATGAATACATGGTTGGTTAGAGACAGCAAGATAGCTGGACAGATAAACAATATGAGTGGTTTTCTGGTTGTTTATCTACATGGATAAACAAACAGAAAGTTAGACAAAGAGACACAGTCAGACAGACAGATGGTTAGAAACATGAACACTAACCCATATGGACAGACAGGTAGGGACAGGAAATATGACATTAATCTAATTAGAAAGACTGATTGTTTAAAAAAAAAAAAAAAAGAGAGAAATCATGCATGCTATTTGCTACTATTCAGAGTTGTGAGAGAGAAATAGAAAAAGGCTTCTACTACAGGTGTGTGTGTACCCCTCGCTGTGTGCGCTTCCAGACACCCCTAAGTGCCTCACCAATAGGAAAACAAAATCCTTTCCTACTTTCTTTCTTTCCACTTTGTCGGATGTAGTTTGGCTGCCGCTAAGCCCATGCACAGGCGCTGGCAGACGTGCATATCGATCTCAGAGCGCTGCAGCAACCAACGGGTGCTTATTTAATCTAATCAGCCTGGTAAATATGGCATAGCTGTGGCTGCGGATGCTTCCACTGTGCTGTTTTTCAGCATGAATAATGGAGCAGATTGGACCAGAGGAAAGCACTGCTTAAGGAACAAATATCTCAATGGAGCCAGTGCCAACCGAGTGTGTGTACGTATGCACCAGCAAGTGATTGACTCCTATGGTGGTCCAGAGGGGCCAATTACAGCTGTGAATGAGAGAGGGTTTAGGGGGGCGAGGGTTCGTGCTAAAGCTCTCAATCACAGTATTCAAGGAACTGACACAAAGCACAGCTTACAAATGCAAACAGAGGAAACAGCCATTTTGTTAACAGTTGTTGGACAGGCCAATTTTTCAGTACTTTTCCTGGATAATACTGTAAAGACATTAAAGATAATGTGCTATGTGCTATAATGTAAGCAAAACATTTAAAACATCAAATTGTAATAAATGTAATTGTGAAAATAAATTTGAGTAAACAAACTACTAAATTATTTTTAATTGTAAGGGGAAATAAAATTGTTTTGTATTATAGAAATAAATGGCTACTATTTATGAAACTAAATTGTTTATTTGTGAAAGGAAATAAAATTAAAATAAATAGTTATGTGAAAGTAAATAGTTTAGGTCAAATAAATTAAATTATTTTGTGAACAAAGAGTTTTGAGTAAATAAACAAAATTGTTTATTTGTAAAAGGAAATGAAATTCTGTGTTGAGAAATAAAGTTATGTGAGAGTAAACTAAATGTTTATTTGTGAAATTACATGAAATTGTTTTTGTGTAAATTAATAAATTGTGGGAGTAAAATTATGTTTGTAATAGGAAATGAAATCCTGTTTTGTGGTAAATAAATATTTTGTGGGTCAATTAATTGTGTTTATTTGGGAAAGAAAATTAAACTTGTGGGAATTAATAAATTAATGATTAAATTTAAGAGTAAATAAATGAATAAATTGTTTATTGATGAAAGTACATGAAATTTGGTTTTGTGAAAATAAATAAAATTGTTATGCAAGAGTAAATAAACAAATAAATTATTTGTAAAAGAAAATTAAAATTTGCTTTGTAAAAAATAAATGAGTAAATCGTTTATTTGTGAAAAAATAAAATTTGAGACAATAAATAGTTCAGTTTTGTGTGAATAAATCATGAGTATATATAGTAGAAAAAAGAAAAAAAAAAACATTAAAACAATTAAAAACAATACTGTTTGATACCCAACATCTGGTGAGGGAAAATTTCGTATTACCCAAAAGTTTAACCATTTTCCCACTTTGAATTATTTTTAAATGTACATTTAACCAGTTCATTGCTCCTGCTCAAAAAATAAATGAAATTAAAATAAATAAATTTAAACAAATACTAAATAAAACTGTTTGAGTCAAAATTAAGAGCAATAAACACACAAACCAAAACCTATACGGCTAAACTGACCATCCAGTGTCATGGATCTGTCAGCCATCATGTCACGGACACCAGAGAATGTAGTGTACATTGTGCATGTTGGCTGTAATGCGTCTGTATTTGCCTGACACATTACTGTACACCTGAGACACACTGCAGTGCAGGATACACTCACAGCCATAATTAAGGCTGGAGCTGGGAGAGAGAGTAACATGAACAAGAGAGAGAGGTCAAGGTCTCTAAACATAGTCCAGAGTGTCTATAAGAATGGTTGCTCATGCCCACAAGGGACAACTAGTTCCTAATGAGAGAAAGTGTGTGAGTGTGTGTGAGTGTGAGTGTGTGTGTGTGTGTGTGTGTGTGTGTGTGTGTGTGTGTGTGTGTGTGTGTGTGTGTGTGTGTGTGTGTGTGTGTGTGTGTGTGTGTGTGTGTGTGTGTGTGTGTGTGTGTGTGTGTACTCTGCTTGAGGAAAACACATTGAATCAGGCTTTTGTGGGTCATAGAAATTTTAAAAATCTCATCAAATCTCTTATTTTAGAGCATTGAGATGTCACTGTGGGAAGGGATATTGAGTGCAAGGCCAGAAATAGAAACTAACAAAATGTCCTGTTGCTTATCATGACTTGTTACGACAAAAACTCGGATTTCTATAGAAGAAACGGCTTTAGGACATGGTGTAAGAGAGTTGTCATCAGTCAGACATTGATCAAACAATCTAGCACTGTAAACACGCTCCAGTAATGAGAAGCTCTAATGTGCATCCCGTTTCTACATCCCCACAGCATTATTAGCTTCCATTTTTCCACAGAAACACGAGATAGGAGCCAACAAACAACCGCAGAGATGATTCATGAGGATATATCAAGTGTTTACTGACTCAGAAAAGCGCTTTTCACTTCTTCACAAAGTAATGAGCTGATTCTTAACTGTAATGAGCTTCACTTGATCACTATCATGACAGCAGATCTATAAATACTTGGTGGAATTGGAAAACACGTGTGCGCGCGGGCACCTTCTTGGGCGAAATCAGATTGGAAGCCAATCACGGTAGTCCATGGGAATCTGCATTTGCCCTACAAGTTTATATTATCCTTGAGACAGAAAAACAAAATTCCTACTGTAAGTGTACTAAGCAGTTGACGAAATGCTTTTAATTCCATTATATCGTCATTCCAGATTTCAAGCTATCATATAAGCAAATGAAAAATGAATGAATGAAATAAAAACTAAGCCAATAATTTAAAAAAAATAAAGCAAATACCCAAAACAAATGGCAATAAGCAAACAGCCAGCAAATAAATAGAGCTAATAAATTAATAAATAAGCCAATAAATAAAGTTAACAAAATAAATAAATGCTGAGCCAATTAAAAAAAGCCAATAAATCAATAAGCCAAAAAATAACATGTATAAATAAGCTAAATCAATAAATAAGCTATCAATCAATAAATAAATAAAAGCAAATAAATGTACTAATTCAAATAAAGTATTAAATTCAATTAAAGTACTAAAAGTATTAACAGTATAAAAAAATAAACAAGAAAAAAAGCAAATAACTTAAATGGCAATAAATAAAGGCAATAAATATAACAATAAGCCAACTCAAATAAGCCATCAATAAAACAATAAGCAAATAAATATTCTAATAAAAAAATAACTATTAAAAGAGAAAATAAAGCAAATGACTAAAAAAAGTCAATACATAAAAGCCAATTAATAAGCAAATAAATAAAAAAAATTAAAAAAGCCAATTAATATCAATAAGCAAATAAATATTTAAATAAATAACTATTAAAAAAGCAAATAACTAAAACAATCGTCAATAGATCAATAATAAAAGCCAATGGATATCAATAAATAAGCCATCAATAATAGTATTCTAATTTAAAAATTAAAATATAACGTATAAAAAAATAGAAATAAATGAGAAAAAAGCAGATTTAAATAAATCAAATGCAAATAATTAAAAGCCAATAAATATATCAATAAGCTATGTAAATAAGCCATCAATAAATAAATAAAATACTCTAATACAAACATTAATAATATAAATAAGAAAAAAAGCTAATAACTAAAACAAAAGCTAATAAAGCAAATAAATTAATAAATAAGCCAATAAATAAAGCTAAATAAATGCTTAGCCAATTAAATAAACTAATAAAAAAATAAATCCATAAATAAATAGGTTAATAAATAAGCAAATAAATAAAACAAATGCAAATAAATAAAAAGCCAATAAATATATCAATAAGGTATGTAAATAAATAAGCCATCAATAAATAAATAAATCAAGCAAATAAATAAATGCAAACATTAAAGAAAAAAGCTAATAACTAAAACAAATGCTAATAAAGCACATAAGTAAATAAGCCAATAAATAAAGCTAAATAAATGCTGAGCCAATTAAATAAAAACTAATTAAAAAAATTAATAAATCCATAAATAAATAGATTAATAAATAAGCAAATAAATAAATACTCAAAGCCAATAATTAAAAAATAAAGCAAATAAGTAAAACAAATGCCAATACAACACCCAACACACAAATAAACAAATAAGCCAATAAATAAAGCTAAGCCAATAAATAAACAAGCAAGCAAGCAAATGAATGAATGAATGAATGAATTAATTAATTAAATATAGGGTAAAGTATCCCTCTCATTGGGGGGAAAAATATTTTTATATATTTAATATAATTAATATATTTTAAAACTAGATCAAATTTATGGTGAGCAAATTCTTAGTTTGCCAGGCAAGGGCAGGTATGCAAAATCCTATGATTTCATTTAAATAAAAAATGGAGAGTCAAGCATGCATTTGAATAAAATTAATCTGCTATTGTCTTTCAGCATATGGTTAAGTTTAACAGTGCATTGTTTGTTAAATCAAATGCTGGAGAATTGCTCTTGTCCTTGTTTACATACATCGACCAATCAAACGAGTCCATTTGTATTGCAGCCGAGTAACGGCATGCATAAACAGATCAAAAGTGAGAAGAATGTAAAGTAATTTCATCACCGAAACACAAAGGACTAGAGAAAGGAACATGATGCAAAGGACATCAGTAATCCGACACGGTAAAAGATACAGGGATTGACAGAAAAAGAGAAATGCAAGACAGAGAATGAGTTACGAGACTGCATTTTGTGTGTTTGTTTTTTTCCCTTCTTGAGATAAATGAGTGAGCCAAATCAATGAGCAGAGCCCGAGGCCAAAGCAAATCAAACATAAATCCTGCTCACGCACATATGCAGCCAACACGTTAACGAGACTTTGAGGAGAACATGAATTTCAAGAGGACTGACAGAAGGAGGTTTACCGTGAATCTGAATGGAGAGATGTTGTATTTATCGGGGATTACAAGAGCAATCGAACCAAAGGCCACTGGTGTCTGATATTTCTCTCTCTCTCTCAGTCAGTTCACTCATTTCAGTGTCACATTTCATCATTTTATTACACGTTTCATCATTCTGTTGTCTGCAGCTGTAATGTGCTCTGTTTTCTTGTATTCATCTATTACCCACGCAGTGATAATGTGCCCTGGAAAACATGGTATTTACACAAAAATATGGTTAAACTATGGTTCTTTGATAAATATATATATATATATATATATATATATATATATATATATATATATATATATATACCATGGGAAGGAGTGATTACTATGCTCAGAACATCATTATATCATCAAGATATATGCCCAAATATCCTAGTACTACTAAAATACCAAAATAAATAAATATATTTTTTTTACTTTTTATAAATAAAATAAGTTCCACACACACACACAGTGTAATACATTACATACCTTGGAGTACCATGGTATTACCATAGTACTGTCCAAAACTACAGCATTAACTGTATTTTGATGTACAACTTACTATATGATAATGATTACCATATTTATGTACAATACTATAATTTATTAATTAGTTATTAAAACTGAAAATACAGTTTAAAAACATCAAACTATATATATATATATATATATATATAAAATTATACCACATTAGGTATGTCTTCAAAGAAAACATCACAACCAGTAATACCATGTGTAATACTGGTTTAGATTTTTTTTTCTGTGTCGAAAACTTAATTAAAACAAATAAAAACAAAAATTTAATTATTATTATTACTATTATTACTTCTATTATTATTTAAAAAAATGTAATTGATAAGTAAAGATAGTTAAAATTTAAAATATATAAATAAAAAACGCAATTATGAACAATTCAAATAAAATGTATTTTAAATAAATATAAATAAAACAAATAAAATAACTCAATGTAAATTACTTGATGAAAATATAAATAAACAAATAAAACCAAGCCTTAAAATATAAAATGCTAATTTAAATAAATAAAAATGTAAACAACTTAAAATGTACACAGAATTCAATGTAAATTTAAAAATATATAATAGAGATGCACCGATTGCAATTCCGATTCCGATTTTTCAGTAAGTGTGACCTGCCGATTCCGATTTTTCAGTAAGTGTGACCTGCCGATTCCGATTTTTCAGTAAGTGTGACCTGCCGATTCCGATTTTTGCCGATTCCGATTTTATTTTTTTAAGAACTGTAATGAAAGCATGGGCCTATACAGAAATATTTCTGTAAATTTTATAATAACATACATTTTTAAACATTATAGGATCTTCTTACAACAAAATAACTTTAACAACAAAATAAAAGTGCTTTGTGCCTTCGAAAAAGGTATAAAATTAGATCCTGTAACTAACATAGTATAGTTATACTAACAAAAATCTTTTCCTCAATGTATTTTTTTTATTTTATAATAAGAAATGTATAAACATTACAGCATCTTCTCATATTAAAATAACTTTAACAAAATAAAGTGCTCTGAGCCTGGAAAACATTAGAAATAAAATATAAGTAACAAAGCAGGCATACAAAAATCTACTTTCCTTCAATGAACTTTATATGGATTTTTTTTTAAACATTACAGGATCATCTCACAACAATAACTTTAATAACAAAACGTGCACCGTGTCTTCAAACAGGTAGAAATAACAATGCTAGTACTAAATGCTATTACTTGAACATTAATGGCAAATTTTCCTTGATAAACAGAAGCATTTCTGCCTTGTCACCAGTTAATCCAGCGGTAACGTTACTACACTTCGTAACATTCATTCACATATTTGCGCTACACCACCTCATACAGCGTCTTCACACACAGATGATATTTACTAGAGAAGTGTAACAAATGCATCTGTAAATAAATACAAATTAAATTCACGCCGTGCACGCTTTAATTACCTTCAAATGGAACATACGCTCGCTTCAAACTATTAGTGTGTGAAGAGGCTGTATGCAGGCGCAGCGCAAATATATGAATGAATGAAAGTGTAGTAAACGTCAACGGATTTCCACTGCTCAGGGAGTAATGAACACTTGGCAGGGACCATGTCAATCGGAACACAGTTCATTCACGGAGCTCACTTCTAACGAGCGGGTTATCTGAATCACGTGCGTTAACTAACAGAGACATGCAAAATATGCAGAGCGGGGGCGCGATCTACCACATGTCCAGCTAAGCTAAACATGCAAGTGGTTCGTGGTTGTTCCCTCACGTTGTATTTTGGCCTTATAAATGTTACAAACTGCGATCTTTGTGTCACCTTCACTCACACCAAAGACTTGTTTACACGCGACTGAGAGCGCGTGGCTGTGACGTAATTGCATGCGCCGCTGGCAATAAAAGGATCGGCTAGGAATCAGCAAGAGGAGAAATTAGGTGTTTCTCAATGTCAAGGATACGTCCTTGGCAGGACTGGTCCTTCCAAGTCACTTCCTTCAGAGGCTAGGCGAGGCTCCTCTTAAGCATTCGGAGAACACATAAATGGAACAGGCTAGCAAGTGCACGTTATTGCGTCATTACCTCAGTGAAAGGTCCGCTCTTATCATTTATTTAAAAATAATTACATCCATTACGTCAAATTGACCCTGCACTGTTTAAACACACTTGACAGTCAAAAATCAATATGATTAAAAAGGAGTTTATTGATTTAAAAACGATTATATTGCCTGAGTGAACAGAACTGCGTCCATAGCAACGCTCTGTTTTTCATGGCAACCGTGTGCCGTATAACGTTACTTCGCGGTTGTCTGTTATCAAGAAATAACAGACCGGAATTCAACCAAGCCATTGTAATAATATTTGATATTGAAAAATATTTATAATTTAACAACTATTTGTTAAAGACTTGTCCTATCTCACAAACAAGTTTAGTTTTTAATTTCCCCAACTACACTATTTTTACCCTATTGAGCAAAATGATCCCTTCATTCCCTTCATGACTCCGCTAACGTCCGACATTTGTATTTTTGAACAAGATAGCGAAGCTGCGCGCATAGGATTGTGGGTGATTTTAGAGCGCGAAGAGCGCGAAGGCTACACTTATGCATCCTTTCCTGTGTATGGGATATTTTTCGAACGAAGGACGCAGTCCTTGGTTGAAACTCCGAGGATCCTCGACATTGGAACAGTCCTTCGACGGATGTCGATGACGTAGCATCCTCGAAATTCTGGCTTCCGAGGATCCTTCCTTGACATTGAGAAACGCCTATAGACCGGCCGGTCACCGATCCGGGCCGATCATGCGAAAATCGTCCGATTCCGATCACTAGCCGATCAATCGGTGCATCTCTAATATATAAAAAAAGAAATCAAAAAATTTAAATGAAACAATTATAAATAAATACATAACTACATAAAAAAATACTTCAAATAAAAATGTTAATTTAAATAAAATGTACATGAAAACAAAAACAAAAAAACAAATACATGTAAATATTTAAAACATTAAAAATATAAATCTAAGATTAAAATGTGAAAATTATAAATGAATAAATACATAAAATAAAAAATGCATAAAATAAAAAACGTAAATTAGTGTACATAAGCAAACAATTAAATGTAAATATTTAAAATTAAAAATAAATAAAAATATAAACAATTCTGAATAAATACATAAATGAATATATAAATACTTCAAATAAAATGTAAATTAAAAAAAATGTAAATACAAAGACAGAAAGACAGACAGAGACAAAGAAAAAAGAAAGAATGAAAGAAAATAGTCAAGCATGCAACCAAGCTTAAACATCATTGACCCATGATGCAGGACTCTACACATTTTTGTGTGATTTCCTCCAGACCTCACGCTGTGACCATGTCTGTGCCTGGGTAGATTGGTTGACTGAGTTGTATTTGATCCAGTGGTCAAAGTCTATTAGCTGGAGTCATGTTCCTGTCAGTCATACACACGCTCCCATAACGTTAACCTCACCCAGAGGGGATACACACAGGTGTGGGGGCGCGTTCTTCAAAACTAACTCCCATGATTCCCTAAGGCCCTCCAATCGAACATAGCCTTGAACTCTGTGCTTAATGTGGTCTCTAAACCTGTCGTACAAGCTCATACAAGGCAGCAAAGCATGAGTGGCCTGCAGCGGCAATAAAAACATGCAAAAACACAAAAACATCCAAAATCTCACAATACCGAACCTATACATTCAAAAATATATTAGTTCTATGCATGCAAATTTGTATGGTAAGCTGGGTTTTATTACAGACCTGTGACCCAGTTGCGTGAATTAGGTTTCAGGCCTGCCGCTCATAATTACTGAAATCTGTGTGTTTGTGGCTGGAGAGAAGTCTAAGAATTAGTATTCACAGTCGCTTCTCAGCTAATGAAACAAACATTCAGTCTGATTCTGAAACCAACCAGACGTTTTCGAAAATGTTGTTTGCACTGCACGTCACATATCAGAGGATCTGAAAATTATTAAACTTGTTTTCCGCATGTAGTTGAGTCGATATTTAGTTTTCGCACAAAATCATCCTTCCACTTAGCCGCAAATGTCTATCATTCTGTTATCATTTCCTTTTCTCCCCTATGGCATTTTAGCTGTGTTCAGAATAAATACTAGCACTCGGCACAAAATATGCTGAATACTGGCAACTGTTGAAAATATAAATGTGTAAGAATTCATTATGCAATAATAAACATTTCAAACAATAGTATGCTACATGACTGGCACATGACCTCATTATGTTGCATGTTTAAATCGGCAGATGGGATTCAGCTCATATCTTAGACTAAATGGCAAAATAAGCATTTTTATTTTCATGCAAAAAAGTCTCTTGACTATCCAATCAGATAATGAGCCCAGAGAGCGGTGTTTATTCATTTATATTTAACAAGAAAACACATGTACTCTTGAAGTCTTGTTATAATTACAAACATTCCAATACTAATTGACATTTTTTCCAAGAGATTTTTAAATGTTTTTGGCAGAAGTTTTTTTTTTTTTGTGCTCACCAAGGCTAATAAAAATATAATAAAATAATAATAATGTTCTTGCTCAAAAAGAAAAAAAATAAACAATGCTCTTGCATAATAATAATAATAATAATAATAATAATAATAATAATAATAATAATAAATGCTCTTGCTCAAAAAAACAAATAATAATAATAATAATAATAATAATAATAATAATAATAATAATAATAATAAATGCTCTTGCTCAAAAACAAATAATAATAATAAAATAATAAATAACGCTCTTGCTCAATACATAATGCTCTTGCTCAAATTAATGATCTTGCTAAAAAATAAATAACACTAATGCAGTATAAATAAACAACAACAACAACAACAACGCTCTTGCGCAAAATAAATTAATGCTCTTGCTCATAAAAGATAATAATGCTCTTGCTCAAAAATACAACATAAATGATAATGATAATGCTGTCTCATAAATAAAAATAATTTATCCTCTTGCTCAAAACTACAATAATACTAATAATAATACTAATAATACTAATAATACTAATAATAATAATAATAATAATAATAATAATAATAATAATAATAATAATAATAATAATCTTGCTCAAAAGTTATGCTCTTGCTCAAATATTATTATTATTATTATTATTATTATTATTACTACTACTACTATTATTAATTATTATTATTATTATTACTACTAATAATTTTCTTGCTCAAATTAATAATAATAATAATAATAATAATAATAATAAACAACAAACAACGCTCTTGCTCAAAAATAAATAATAATAATAATAATAATAATAATAATAATAATAATAATAATAATAATAATAATAATAATAATAACAACAACAACAACAACCTTTAAAACTAAATAGTAATAAATAATGTTCTTGCTCAAAAATAAAATATAAAATTCTTAGAGAAACAATCAAATTTAATTAAACTAAAACCATGATTTGTACATTGTTTGCACAACATGAAAACAGGAAATCAATGAAAACCAATGTTCAACAATCAACCCCCAAAAAATAAAATTATCATACTGCTGAGAAACAAATTTAAAGTTGAAAACTCTCTCTCTAATTTACCCATTCAGTAAAGCAAAATTAGTCCTTTATTGGATTTCAAGCATCGCCATTATTCACTCTATAGCCACTGCAGTTCTCCTACACTTGAGCAGATAATCATTACAAGGACAGAAAAAAATAATAATTTGACGTTCAGGATGGAGAACGCAGACTCACAGCTGTATGACCCAGCGTCCTTTAACTCAGAATATTTGCCCGTAGCCAAGCTATTTGCATAAATACATTTGATTTGATAAGACTCGAAACGAATATGCAAGCCTAAATTCTGCCGGTTCACTTTCGCGAAAGTAGCTTAGCTGAACTACGGCCAGAAAAGGCTTAAACGTCCTGGGCTTGGTCCGAACTTGGCCGGCGGATCGCTAATTGACTTCTTGAGTGCTTCTAAACACGCCGATGAGTTTTGAACAGGAAGCGCTCTGATGTCCAATGTTTCATCAAAATCGAATCGGATGGCTGCGTAAAATTCAATGAGGGGCCAGATTTGGCCTCTGGGCCGCCTGTAATTTCTTCCCAGCGCATACTGCCGAAATAATAAGATAAGTATGCGAGCATGCAATTCCAAACAAAGCCTCTTTTCTCTCTGTACTGACAGTTCATGATGTCTTCAGATTGTCCTTCCTCACCATCTGGGGAAATCGTCTGCTCGTCTTTAAGCAGCTTATCGTCCGACCCGCACACACAAATACAGTCTAAGATCCTGCCCTCCATCACCCAGGATAGCATTCACACACATTCACTCTTTGAAAAGATTGATATCCAAACACGATAATCAATAATGAGAAACCATAACAGTTGAAATTGATATAATCTGCCATAAAACAATAATACTTTCCCAAGTACCATGTAGCAGTAAAGGTCACAGGGTTGTTAATATAAAGTTAATGTAGCGTCTAAAGCCTCTTTTCCCCACAGGGAGTTGACGCTTTCAACCTTTGTGCCATTAAAATGGAGCTATGCGTGTGTAAATACACTAATCTGCCGCTTTTTTTTTTTTACAAGCAATAATTACCGTCATTATATGGGGAATGTGAAAGCTGTGATTGAGGGAGAACAGCGGCGCTCATTTGGGCAGCGGCATGTTTTCATAATTAAAGCTAAACATTTCCACAAGGCTGTTAAATGCGACGTGTTTCTATTGAGGGCTCTTCCTCCAAATGTCAGAATCATTTTGAAGGCCATTATGATGTCATAATGGAGGATTGCGGGCCGCTGAATAACACAACCAAAGACAAAGGAACCAAATCCACACTATTATGCCATGGGAAAATTCACATTTCCATTTGATGTTCCTTAGCTGACTGCCTGGCATGCATTTGATTGTTTATCGACTACCTGACTAAAAGGTTTGGCTACATGCGAGAATTCACTGTCTGAAAAAAGGTACAAAAATCGTCACTGGGGCGAAACCTTTTCAAAAGGTACCAAAATGGACCATTTAGGTACTAACATGTATATATTTAGTTACTAATATGTAGTTTTAAGATACTAATATTCACTTTCTAGGAGTAAATAAGGTTTCAAATGTGTACCTTTTTCAAATGTACGACTGTTGTGGCAACTTTTGTACCTTTTTTTCTGAGAGTGTTGTATTGCATGGCAGAATCTTATACTGTATTCTCCTCAAACTGTGGTTTTTGCTAGGATTCTAGACTCTAAATGAACTGAGTCAGTTATGCGATTCACGTAACTTAATAAAACTCACTTGTTAGTGGTTTGAATCAGACTTCGTTAGTCAGTGAATCATTTATAAAACTTTACAAATTATTCCTCTAAATATAAATACATATACACGCGCACACACACACAACCAGTAAAAAAGTTTTTGAACAGTAAGATTGCTTTTTTTTAATCCAAAATACAGCAAAAACAGTATTGCTTTTTACTATTTAAAATAACTTTTCTATTTAAAAATCTATTAAAAATGTAATTTATTCCTGTGATCAAAGCTAATTTTTTTGAGATATAAAAATTGATGATAAAGACATTTATAATGTCACAAAATATTTTTTATTTCAGATCAATTCTGTTCTTCTGAATTTTAAATTCAAAGAAAACCTAAAAAAAAAAAATCTACTTAACCGTTTTTAACAAAAATAATAATAGTTTTTAAGCAGCAAATGATGCTAAATATGCAGCTTTGAAAACCACAGGAATAAATTACATTGTAAAATATACATTTACATAGAAAACAGCTATTTTTAGTACAAATATTTCATAATTTTACAGTTTTTGCTGTACTTTGGATCAAATAAATGCAGGCTTTGTGAGCAGAAGAGATTTCTTTGACTGTAAGGGTCCCTTTTTTCTCCAAAAAAGGCAAAAGCATTCTTACAAAATATGGCACAAATCACAGGATGATCATCATATTGGAACAAATTTATACTCAATACAACTAGAAAACACACTAACTTATCCATCTTTTTACCTGTAAGAAGGGACGCTGCCATTTGTAAATTTTATGGGTTTTGTTTGAGGTCTCATCCTCGTTCAGCTATTTTTAGCTGTACAAAACGGCTCGTTTTGCTGCTTGATATTGCAAATTGGTGTGTCTTACCATATTATTTGAATGTATTATCTTAATTATGAACACACTGGTTTGTAGTGCCATTGTAATTCTTACATACTAAAATATCCTGTTATTACAGCACACAAACTGACAAGCTACTCCTAATATAAATGTAGAAATTTTCATTTTCCATGAAGCTGTTTTGCAACTATTTGCATCGTGAAAACTGCTATACAAATAAACGTGAATTAAATTGAACTGTTGGGGAAAACTGAATTAAGATGCTTTGTACTCAGTGAAGCGCTGCTGAACAATCATCTTGAATCAAGCAATTCTGTAATTTGCACCAAAACGCTTCATTTTAGAGGGCAAATTGCTCACTCTGTATTGAAGCACTTCTATGAGACTCTGGTCCCTACAAATGAATCTTTTCACTCCTGAGTCATAACTCCCGAGTTAAAGCCCTTTCAACTGCAAATATTCAACAATACTTTGAATGGAAACAATCGATTACAAGACTGACAAAAGAAAATTGCACAAAATCCAAACAAAAGACATTCATGTCACAGAACAGTCAAGAACAAAAAAAGGACAGTTTGCAAAGCAGTTGCATTCAGCACCCAAAATGAACAAGATGTATTTGTATAGAGTAAAATATATATATTAATTTATTCATTCAATTCAATGCTTTCTTACATTCAATGCAGTACATTCATTCATTCATTCATTCAATGTAGTTTGTACATTCATGCATTTATTCATTCAATGTGGTTCAATCATTCATTTAATGTGGTTTACTCATTCATTGCAGCTCATTCAGTCAATGTGGCATATTCAAAGCAGCACATTCATCCATTCATTGTGGTTCATTCATTCATTCATTCAGTGCAGTTTGTTTATTCATTCAATGCGGTACATTCATTTATTCAATGCGGTCATTAATTTTCTTCATTAATTTATTCAATGCAGTGCATTTATTAATTTATCAATATGGTTCATTCATTCGTTCAATGTGGTTTAATCATTCATTTACTCATTTTTCAATGTGGTTCATTCATAGATGCAATAGTTAAATCATTCATTCAACACAGTAAATACATTCATTCACTCATTACAGTTCATTCTTTTAATGCAGTACATTCATTCAACGTGGTTCATTAATTCAAATATTCATTCAATGTGGTTCATTCATTCATCCATTCAATGTGGTTCATTCATTTATTCAACACTGCTCAATCATTCATTCAATGCAGTACATTAATTTATTCATTGCGGTTCATTCATTGCAGTTCACCCATTCAATGCAGTTAATTTAATTCACTTATTCAAAATGGTTAATTCATTCATTCAATGTGGCTTATTCATTCATTCAGTATGGTTAATTCATTTATTCAATGTGGTTCATTCATTCATTTTTTTCATTCAATGTGGTTCATTCATTTTTTCATTCAATGTGGTTCATTCATTCATTCATTCATTCATTCATTCATTCAATACTGTTCAATCATTCATTCAATCAATACGGAACATTCATTCATTAAATCAATACGGTACATTCATTCATTCATTCAACGCAGTACATTCATTCATTCATTCATTACGGTAAATACATTCATTCAAATCAATCAATGCGGTACATTCATTCATTGCAGTTCATTCATTCATTGCAATTTACCCATTCAATGCGGTTCATTGATTCATTCAATTAGATAAATACATAAAGTGCATGAGTACGGAAGAGTTCCTCTCGTTTTTCACCATCCGTTTTTTTTCTTCATAGGCTCTGGCAACTGAAAACTGAAGTTTCTAGGTTACTCTGACACCTAAAAGCTTCATTATTAGTTGTGTTTGCCATTATTAGTGTTTGTCCCTGGAGTTACGCATCCAAAATCTCAAGTATTAAACTTTGTTTCTCCCTCACCGTTCAAAGTGGTTCATTCATTCATTGCATTTCATTCATTCAATGCGATATTTATTCACTCCATTCATTTATTCAATTTTTGGCACACATTTTTTTAGATTTTCACCATGAGCAGAAAACGGTCTCAATTACTTGTAATATAATGAATTATTATAAAAAGGCCTGTAACTATTAAGTATTCTGTGGTGCATGATGGGATACTCCACAGGTTGTAACCTTCCTCCATGACAATCTGAGCCCCAGGTTCAGTCTATGCCTGTTGCTTAATAAAAATCAACAGCCACACAGGTGTTATTAAAGAAAACCAATTCCCAAACTCCTTTCTCCACTCCTTTGTGGAGCCATTTCCGCTTCACTCCACTGCAGGGGTTGTTGGGAGACTGAGCGGGTGTGACGGAATCCGATTTGAGGGCCCACAGGACCGAAGCGGAACCTGAATTCCCGTCTGTCATCTTCCCTTTCCCTCGTCTTATAGAGGTAAACCTCATCCATAATTCAGCCCGACATGCGCAATTATATGATTGTAGTAATGTAATGAAAAATGAATTGCAGAGCCAGTCATTGTGATGGCGGTTTAATAATTCAAGCAAATTGGATAAAAAAAAAAAAAAAAAGCCTTTTCTCCGGTGAGACTGGTAATGGTAAAAGGAACCACAGATAAAATTCAATAATGCAGATTCTTTACCGTCCGCCAAAGGGCTTTTATAGCAGTTCATGGGTATGAATTCTTCCCTGGGACGTTGTGCTAACTGGACTATTCATTGAGGGAATTGAAACCCGCTGGTTTATCTCAGTCTCTTCGACCGTGGGCTCACTGGGTTTAAGAGAAATCACTACAGAGAGACTTAAACAGCTCAGGTTTCCAAATGGAGCACAGGGTGATAGCAGCAATACTGAGGCAACCTGACCGTCAAGTAATTCTAATTGGAAAGCTGGCAGTGTGTCAGCGTCTGAAGGCTTAACACTTTACAGAGACAGAAAGCTGAGCTGAGGAACAAAGTGGAGAGAAGTAAAACTCACAGGGCTCAATATTGGTCAATAGAGCGGAAAGAGAAGCCAGTGTTGGTAGTCTTAAACAGAGGGAAACGCAAAGAGACAAAAAAGCTTTACAATAGATTTTGGATAAAGCAGCAACTTATCTGGTGCTTAATTTCTAGATTAGTCTGAAAAGTAGAAAACAGCGGACAGAGCAATAAATAAAAATTGAGAATTAGACTACAAAACACCACACAACAATAGAACTATCCAGACTGCTGCAGGACAGATGTGAGTTTAAAAGACAAACCAAACCAAAACTGAAATTAAAATAAAGAAAATAAAAAGTGTTTTATGTGGGGTCTTTTATTATTATTGTGGATGATGATAATCCAAAATAAATACTAAAACACAAAAAAATACTAAGAAACAAAAAAATAAAAATAAAGAAAAAAAAAGGTGTTATGTGGGACAATATTATCAATATTATTGTTGATCCAAAATTAATAGTTACTTAAAAAAAAACAATAAAATTAAATAATGTAAAAAAAAAAAAGAATCTAAATTAAGTTATTATTATTGAAAAAATAAAATTACCAAAAAACCCTTTTACCAAAGTTAAAATTTAAATATAAAATTGTAAAAAAAATTATACAATATTATATAAATTATAATATATATATATAAATTATAATAATAATAATGAAACCCATATTCTTTATTACTTTCAGACAAATAAAACTAAAAATATAATAAGCAAAATAAAATGCAAAAAAACAAGAAACCCTTTTAACAAAGTTGAAATTTATATTAAATGTATATATTTTTTTTTTAAAGTATAAAACAAAAAAAAGGTGTTTATTATGCAGGGGACATTTATTATTATTATTATTGAACAAATAATTACTAAGAAACCCTTTTACCAAAGTTAAAATTTAAATACAAAATTGTAAAAAAAAAAAAAAATTAATAATAATAATAATAATAATAATAATTATTATTATTATTATTATTATTATTATTCTTATTATTATTATTATTATTATTATTATTAATACCCATATTCTTTATTACTTTCAGACAAATAAAACTAAAAATATAATAAGCAAAAAAAGTTACCAAGAAACCCTTTTAACAAAGTTGAAATTTATATGAAATGTATATAAACAAATTATTAAAAAGTATATTTAAAAAAGTGTTTATTATGCAGGGGCCATTTATTATTATTATTATTGTTGTTGTTATTATTGAAAAAATTAAATTACCAAGAAACCCTTTTACCAAAGTTAAAATTTAAATACAAAATTGTAAAAAAAAAAAAAAAAAAATTACTTATTACTTTCAGCAAGAAACCCTTTCCTTACTTTACCAAGAAACCCTTTTAACAAAGTTGAAATAATTTATACGAAAATTTAAAAATATTACTGATTATTACACTTTCAGACAAATAAATTAATTTTCTGCTACTAAATATATTGTATAAGGGTTTCAAATGTTATTTGGTGGTTCTAATTAAAAAAGGGGGGAAGGGGGGTTGCAGACCAAAATGTTCTGTAATCATTTCAAATGCCACATATTGTACATGTATCATTACAAAAACACACAGTGTAGCTTGATAAGAGGGTTGGCTATTACTGAAATGAGCACAGTGTATCTGGCAGCAGCTGAAGGTTACTGTCAATTTGAGTGAACAACAAACCTCTGCTCTCTCTCTCTCCACTTCACATGAGGGAAATAATTGAAACAGAAAGGTGGGCTTCATTACTGCATTGCTAGGATTCAACAAACCAGTGTGTTGATAAAGAACGAACCAAAGACACTTCTCTTCTCTACACATTATCAAGATGATTCTTAACTTTCATCCAAGCTACAATGGCATGTTCATTCCTGTCAGACTCATTAATTCATACACAGCCTCATATTCATACTGTAAACACCTACCTCAACTAGTGAAGTGTTAAGTGATTTACATTAGTTGTAAAAATAGCTCATGACCTTTGATCATTGGAAGAGCGGACTAATAGTTTAAGCTTTAACCAGAATCCTTGAGTTTTGTTCACAAAGCACAGAGCTCTCTGATGGATGTTTCTCTCATGGGAAAGGAACAACTGTTTCCCTGTAATAGGAGTTTCCTCTCTCTCCTCCCCACAGGCCCTCTGAAATTATGCCTGCTGAGAGTGCAGAGTAATTTGTTACTGTGAGGATAAAAAAACACAACTCTCAGTGAGGGGAATATGATGGTGGACGAGGGAAAAACACACTGAAGAAAATATGACTGCAAAACTCATCACAATACCAGGGTGTTGTAAATGATTGCCAGAGCATTGCTATTAGGTTACTAAGACACTATGAATATTTTGTAGCTGAATTTGTGTTTGTGTACCTCAAATAGTAAGGGAGAAGTTGTGGAAACAAAGTTCAATACTTGAGATTTTGGATATGTAACTCCAGGTATAAAACTAATAATGGCAAACGCCACTAATAACCTAGAGTAAAACTAGAAGACTTCAGTTTCAAGTTTGCCAGAGCCCATGAAGAAAAAAATAAAATGGGTGGTAAAAAACTAGGGGAACTCTTCCGTACTCGTGCACTTTGATTATGGTGATAGATGGCAACAAGATTAGACCAGGCCGTATTAATGGCATACCTGGCCGAGAGATTTTTAACATGACAAAAACACAGGCATTTGCTGTCACCCGATCATTCACCGTTACTGTGGAGGAAATGCACAATCTATCACGTACAACTAGAGAGGATGTTCAACACAGTCAGCACTTTCACACCCTACAGCATCAGCGAGGGAGGAGAAGGAAGAGGGAATGAGAACGGCAGAGATAAGATGAGACACAGGGCCTCAATCTATCATAGTGACAATTTCCTTCATTATGACACTATTTTGAGTGACTGCGATTTCTGATTTTGTCTACTAATGTCAAGACAAGGGCATTTCCGCTCCACGGAATATATGAAACCTCAGTCGTATTACCTCGGGGTACAAAACACCATTCACTTGGTGTCAACAATGCTGTTACAAAAGTTTAAATAGAATTTTTGTAGAATCTAGAAATGTAAAAAGTTTGAACCCTCCCTTTTATATTTACTTCAGTAAAATAATTTATGGAAGCTTGTTTACGCAACTGAATAAGTAAAAAAAAAAAAGGTACGTTTTGTGAGAGTTTACTTCTCACAGTTCTGACTTTTGTTGTGAGCTCTCAAGTCAGAATTGCATAAGTCGCAACTCCCAAAAAAATAAATAAAGAGGTGTCCCACTGTTTTAACTTTATAACTCACAATTCCAAGAATTCTAACTCTATACATCTTGCAATTCTTATTTTTCACAGTTGAGTTAATATTCTGCTACTCTAACTTCATTAGTCACAATCCTGAGTTTGAGTCTTGCAATTCTGACTTTTTTGCAACCGTTTTAACTTTATAAGTCACAATCGTGAGTTTAAAAAAAGGAAAACGAAAGGGCGTGACATGTGACCAAGTATGGTGTTCCATACTCGGAATTTCATCCATCCAGTGAGTAGTGAACAAACAGACACACACACACACACACACACACACACACCATGAAAACACACACCATGAACACACACAGAGCGGAGAGCAGTCATGGTGTTGAGTATTCACTCCCCTACCGACAATTCCTGCCGGACTGGAGACTCGAACCTGCAACCTTTGGGTTACAAGTCAGACTCTCAACATTAGGGTCCACAACTGCCCCCTTTCCTTTTTTTTTTTTTGCTCTGCATTTAACCCAAACCAAGTGCATGCACACACACACACACACCATGAACACACATCCAGAGCAGTGGACAGCCGATGTTGCGGCTGCCCGGAGAGCAGCTGGGGGTTCGGGAGCCTTGCTCAAGGGACTCACCTCAGTCATGGTACAGAGGGTGGAGAGAGCGCTGATTATTCACTCCCCCCAACGACAATTCCTGCCGGACCTGAGACTCGAACCTGCAACCTTTGAGCTACAAGTCAGACTCTCTAACCATTAGGGTCCATGACCGCCCCCATTTCATTCTTTTTTTTTTGTGCTCTGCATTTAACCCAAACCAAATGCACACACACAGTAGTCAACACACACACCATGAACACACACCCAGAGCAGTGGATAGCCAATGTAGCGGCTGCCCAGAGAGCAGTTGGGGGTTCGGGAGCCTTGCTCAAGGGACTCACCTCAATCGTGTTATTGAGGGTGGAGAGAGCGCGGATTATTCACTCCCCCCACCGACAATTCCTGCCGGACCTGAGACTCGAACCTGCAACCTTTGAGTTACAAGCCAGACTCTCTAACCATTAGGGTCCACGACCGCCCCCAATTTTTTTTATTTTTTATTTTTGGCTCTGCATTTAACCCAAACCAAGTGCACACACACAGTAGTCAACACACACACCATGAACACACACCCAGAGCAGTGGACAGCCAATGTAGCGGCTGCCCAGAGAGCAGTTGGGGGTTCGGGAGCCTTGCTCAAGGGACTCACCTCAATAGTGTTATTGAGGGTGGAGAGAGCGCGGATTATTCACTCCCCCCACCGACAATTCCTGCCGGACCTGAGACTCGAACCTGCAACCTTTGAGTTACAAGCCAGACTCTCTAACCATTAGGGTCCACGACCGCCCCCAATTTTTTTTATTTTTTATTTTTGGCTCTGCATTTAACCCAAACCAAGTGCACACACACAGTAGTCAACACACACACCATGAACACACACCCAGAGCAGTGGACAGCCAATGTAGCGGCTGCCCAGAGAGCAGTTGGGGGTTCGGGAGCCTTGCTCAAGGGACTCACCTCAATCGTGTTATTGAGGGTGGAGAGAGCGCGGATTATTCACTCCCCCCACCGACAATTCCTGCCGGACCTGAGACTCGAACCTGCAACCTTTGAGTTACAAGCCAGACTCTCTAACCATTAGGGTCCACGACCGCCCCCAATTTTTTTTTTTTTTTTTTTTTGGCTCTGCATTTAACCCAAACCAAGTGCACACACACAGTAGTCAACACACACACCATGAACACACACCCAGAGCAGTGGACAGCCAATGTAGCGGCTGCCCAGAGAGCAGTTGGGGGTTCGGGAGCCTTGCTCAAGGGACTCACCTCAATCGTGTTATTGAGGGTGGAGAGAGCGCGGATTATTCACTCCCCCCACCGACAATTCCTGCCGGACCTGAGACTCGAACCTGCAACCTTTGAGTTACAAGCCAGACTCTCTAACCATTAGGGTCCACGACCGCCCCCAATTTTTTTTTTTTTTTTTTTTTTTTTGGCTCTGCATTTAACCCAAACCAAGTGCACACACACAGTAGTCAACACACACACCATGAACACACACCCAGAGCAGTGGACAGCCAATGTAGCGGCTGCCCAGAGAGCAGTTGGGGGTTCGGGAGCCTTGCTCAAGGGACTCACCTCAATCGTGTTATTGAGGGTGGAGAGAGCGCGGATTATTCACTCCCCCCACCGACAATTCCTGCCGGACCTGAGACTCGAACCTGCAACCTTTGAGTTACAAGCCAGACTCTCTAACCATTAGGGTCCACGACCGCCCCCAATTTTTTTTTTTTTTTTTTTTTTTTTGGCTCTGCATTTAACCCAAACCAAGTGCACACACACAGTAGTCAACACACACACCATGAACACACACCCAGAGCAGTGGACAGCCAATGTAGCGGCTGCCCAGAGAGCAGTTGGGGGTTCGGGAGCCTTGCTCAAGGGACTCACCTCAATCGTGTTATTGAGGGTGGAGAGAGCGCGGATTATTCACTCCCCCCACCGACAATTCCTGCCGGACCTAAGACTCGAACCTGCAACCTTTGAGTTACAAGCCAGACTCTCTAACCATTAGGGTCCACGACCGCCCCCAATTTTTTTTTTTTTTTTTTTTTTTTTTTGGCTCTGCATTTAACCCAAACCAAGTGCGCACACACAGTAGTCAACACACACACCATGAACACACACCCAGAGCAGTGGACAGCCAATGTAGCGGCTGCCCAGAGAGCAGTTGGGGGTTCGGGAGCCTTGCTCAAGGGACTCACCTCAATCGTGTTATTGAGGGTGGAGAGAGCGCGGATTATTCACTCCCCCCACCGACAATTCCTGCCGGACCTGAGACTCGAACCTGCAACCTTTGAGTTACAAGCCAGACTCTCTAACCATTAGGGTCCACGACCGCCCCCAATTTTTTTTTTTTTTTTTTTTTTTTTTGGCTCTGCATTTAACCCAAACCAAGTGCACACACACAGTAGTCAACACACACACCATGAACACACACCCAGAGCAGTGGACAGCCAATGTAGCGGCTGCCCAGAGAGCAGTTGGGGGTTCGGGAGCCTTGCTCAAGGGACTCACCTCAATCGTGTTATTGAGGGTGGAGAGAGCGCGGATTATTCACTCCCCCCACCGACAATTCCTGCCGGACCTAAGACTCGAACCTGCAACCTTTGAGTTACAAGCCAGACTCTCTAACCATTAGGGTCCACGACCGCCCCCAATTTTTTTTTTTTTTTTTTTTTTTTTTTGGCTCTGCATTTAACCCAAACCAAGTGCGCACACACAGTAGTCAACACACACACCATGAACACACACCCAGAGCAGTGGACAGCCAATGTAGCGGCTGCCCAGAGAGCAGTTGGGGGTTCGGGAGCCTTGCTCAAGGGACTCACCTCAATCGTGTTATTGAGGGTGGAGAGAGCGCGGATTATTCACTCCCCCCACCGACAATTCCTGCCGGACCTGAGACTCGAACCTGCAACCTTTGAGTTACAAGCCAGACTCTCTAACCATTAGGGTCCACGACCGCCCCCAATTTTTTTTTTTTTTTTTTTTTTTTGGCTCTGCATTTAACCCAAACCAAGTGCACACACACAGTAGTCAACACACACACCATGAACACACACCCAGAGCAGTGGACAGCCAATGTAGCGGCTGCCCAGAGAGCAGTTGGGGGTTCGGGAGCCTTGCTCAAGGGACTCACCTCAATCGTGTTATTGAGGGTGGAGAGAGCGCGGATTATTCACTCCCCCCACCGACAATTCCTGCCGGACCTGAGACTCGAACCTGCAACCTTTGAGTTACAAGCCAGACTCTCTAACCATTAGGGTCCACGACCGCCCCCCCTTTTTTTTTTTTTGCTCTGCATTTAACCCAAACCACACACACACACACACACACACACACACACACAGTGCAGTTGGGAGTGCATTTAAGCTGCCCAAGTGCGCGCACACAGTTATTTCTTGATGGTTATATAGGGAGTTTATATACCACTATTCTATATGCATAACTTTATATCTTGCAATTCCAACTTCTTTGCAAATGCGATTTAGTATTCCACTGTACTAACTGTATAACTCACAATAGCGAGAGTTTATATCTCGCAATTCTGACTTAATGACTTAATTTATTTAATTTATTCAATTGCGAAAATGGGCTTCCATTAAATAAATAAAACATTCAATTCGCTCATGCATAGGCACTGCTAGGCCTCATTTAGAGTGAAAAGCCTTCTATATAGACTGAATACACAGTATTTTTTAAAAACAATCATTAAGTTATGAATGTTATCAGAGTGACACCAATTTACACAAATGTTCAAGGGTCCGTAGCACTCCCATCTGTCTCTCACCACCAGTTCACCTGACACATTTGTCAGGCCTTTAGGTGGAGAGTCAGATTGTGGTCTCTCATCCCACCAAAGCCAAAAAAAAAAAAAAAAAAAAAAAAAAAACAAGGGCACTGGTCTGATGTTAAATCGTGGCTGGCTCAGCATGAGATTTCTATTTATCTCTCATCTCCCAAAGGCCTGGTGGTCTTTTTGCCAGTAGGGGGGTTAGGAGGCAGGACCCTGGCTTCTTTGAAACCCCTTACTATGAAGTGCAGCAAGCTGTGATGTCCACGATGAAGTCTATTAATGATTAATGATACGCCAGGCCACACAGAGACAAGCACAGCTATTAAAATAAACAGCTTTAGGAAGCTTAAGATGATAAGTTGGAATGTAAAGTAGCATCCTGAAGATCCGCTTACCCTCATGGAAAAGGGATATATCTTCAAAGGAAACGATGTCAAGTGCAACTAAATGTGCTAAACGTATAAAACATGTGCAATAAGATTAATGAATTCAGCCCAGCAGGTGTTATGCTATAGGAGGTGTTATGAATATTCATTACTGATGCAAAACTCTGATTTTGACTAAATGGCAGAGGAGAGTACATTCGGGGGTACATACATACACACACAAAAATGTGCTTTAATTAATAATCAAATTGCATGCAGATCAATGTGTCCTAATTAAGTCTTAGAAACAAAACAAGTGTGGTGAATAGCATGTAAACTTACCCCAAGCATAAGTGGTGAGCTGCTCACTTTTGAGTTTTTTGCTAGTTTGAACCATTCAGATCAATTAGTAAACTGGTTGCAAACATGAAAGTCAACCACTATTATATTGATGGTCTAATTAGTCAAAAATGAAGGCACTGCCTCCTAACTTTTCATATGCATTTAGCTATTGTCCTCTAAAATATAAAAAGACAACCCACCCAAAAATGAATGAACCATTTTGGGTCAATCTAAATGAGAACACGATGAACTGAACTGTTGTCACATTGTGGCATTTTTCAATCTCATATTTCTTAATATTGGTTGTTTTCTTTACTATACTTCTGTTAGCCATCTAAATCTTTGAGTTGGCACTACCTCCCTTACCACCTCTGAGAAAATGCCTGTGGCAGATATAGATAAAGCCAGAGTGGATAGAGAAAAACTCCAGCTCTTTTCACTGATCTCTTCTTAAGGTGGTTTAGTTAGATGTGTTCTTTACAGATATAAATCATGTTGTTTACAACCTTACGTAAAAGCCAGAGCCACATGCATGATTGAATAAAATAAAAAGTGAAAAGAATGGCAAAAAAGCCATTGAGGGAGAGAGAAAAGCAGATGTTGAAATACAACAAGAGAGCAGTGCTTCAGTAAAACATGAACATCATCCTTTTACAATAATAAAAACGATGTATCTTTGCCCCTAGAAATCCATCACGACATGCAATAATGTGAGAGGCACTCGCATTCAAGAGTCTCAGAACCCATCAACATCTATTCAGAGCTGGATGAAATACTCAATAACTCTGGTTCTATTGCACCTGTAGTGTGCGTATGAGGTTTGAAAGCCTTTTTGAAATATCGTCATGTCCACCGAATGCAATAATTAGCGTTGTTCACTATTATATTGAACAAATCCCTAACTATAAAATATGCCATTTGGCAAGTAACTCGTCACACAATGTTTGTGCTATAAATATGAATGATACCTCAAATCGTGGGCCTCGAGAAGTACTGTGGTACTACTTTTCTAAATCATAATACTTACAATTTTCACCATACGAAAGATACAACATGGGGGGAAAAAACTCTTTGAAAATACATGACTTTTGCTGTATTTTACACTCCAGCGTTTTCAACCCTCAAAAACAAAAACTTTCAAAAATGCAGCAGAGGCCATTTTAGTTTGAAAACCTGGGGGTTGCATTTCAGTATAAACGGACTAAAAATTACAAAATATGATCAGGTGAAAGTGTCAAATCACACAGCAGAACTGTTTTGCGTCTCTGAGCAGAACACACGATGGTGTTTCGTTACTGAATCAATCAGCAGTTTGAATGAATAGGTTGAATGAATGACTCAATGACTCACTCATGCAGTGATCTGCCGCCACCTACTGGTAATTTTAGGTTTCTACTTAAACTATATTTCCCTTTTTTTCTCCAAAATCATTTCAAATATAAATATAATTACAACCTTTATGCATTTGTAACTGCATTCATTGTCCTGCATTCAAGTCTTTGTGAATGCATCTAAATGTCACTTCAGATGCAGATTCTGTGCCACCTCTGCATTGCAAACACTATTCGTTGATACTGATTTCATTTGATTGGTAACAGGGCTACAGTGTCTTACTATTTTAATATGATTAATTTTAAGGGTTTGACAGAAAAGAACCTATAAATCCAGTTATAATTAGCCCAGGTAATATTTGTAGAAACAGCCGAAAAATACATTGTTGGTCCAACTGTGTGTCAAAAATCATTGGGATATTAAGTAAAGATCATGATCCATGAAACTATTTCCATGAATAAATATCCTATCGTAATTATATCAAAACTTCATTAATATGCATTGCTAAGAACTTCATTTGGACAACTTTAAAGGTGATTTTCTCAATATTTAGATTCTTTTGCATCCTCAGATTCCAGAAGTTCAAATAGTTGCATCCCGACCAAATATTGTCCCACCCTAACAAACTACAGATCAATGGAAGGCTTATTTATTGTATAAATCTCAGTTTTACAAAAACTGGCCCTTATGACTGTTTTTGTGGTCCAGGGTGACATGTTTAATTAGGTTAGGAAAAATGCCCATATAAAAAAGGTAAAAATCTAAACTAATTGGAAAAGTTAGTGTTACTCCTGCAAACTAATCACCATACAGAATGAAGAATATTAAAAGCTGTTCACGGCAGTCCTAAATCTGCCAAAACACCAGCACGATATTACGCTCTGCAAAACATACTCTAATTATCGTTCTTGACAAAATTCAGAATCCACTGCAGTGGTGAGCAAGTGATGTAATGCTAAATTTCTTTTTAAACCTTTTCCAATGAAGTAAACTGAAAGAGGCCTGAAGGAGAGTAAATTAAATTTATGGCAAAGGTCATCTTGTTCTTTTCTAAAACCTGCGTAATAGCAGCTGAATACAGCGAACAGTTAAACACCGGTCCTCAACCGCCCTGCGCCTTCCCATCCCACCCCGCAGGGTAAAGAGACCGCACTAGAGCTGCTTTGTCAGCCGTGACCTTGTTGTGCCGGTGATAAACGCCCAGGCGAATTGGGTCAGCTCCCCCTGAGAGAAACCATCAGCGCTGCTGATCTGAGAAAATCGGCAGGTCGCCTCTTCGCTCTCTTTCCACCCACAGAGGAGCGTCTGATGTGTTCTGACACCCTCCTCCTCAACCCCTTCAAGGTAAATGATGATGATGATGATGGCGGAGGGAGAGTGATGAAGGGTGCGCTCACCGTCTCCGCCAGGCTGAGTAATACGGGATGAAAGATGATCGGAGTCTACTCCTCCGGCCGTCAAATTACACGCACGTCAATATAAATGGGGAGGGTGTTATTCGTTATGGTTGCCACGGAGACCTTTCCACCTCACAGGCTGTGAGCGTATGAAGTAGTGGAGAAGTCACTACTAACAACAGCAAAGATGTGAAGCTGCACATCGACTAGGACTGCACAAAATGGGCATCAGTGTAAAGCAAGGTATCAAGCTATTGCCATTAAATCTGCAGCATTTTGACATTTCAAAACAAGAACTGTCCAGTTAAATAAAGAATAGATTATCGAAATTATAAAACACTACTCAGAATTAAAAAGGACACAAGACACTGAGACACAGATAAACAGTGCAATAACCCTACTGCCAGAGCTCAATGTGTCTAATAATGTTTGAACATTTAAAAACGCATCTGATATCCCATTTACGACGAGCATTGGGTCTGACAGCTTCCCTTGGCAGGCTGCCCTGTTTTAATAATTAAGTACTTAAGTGCATCAATTTTCCTTAAACAGAGGCGCATCTGTTTTCACTTTAAAACGCTGATGAAATTCAAAAGATTAGAGCAGAAATAAAATCACAAGCTGGAGATTTAAAATCAGCCACATACAGTATCCCAATGAGGGTTTTATCTGCACCAACCTGTTCCTTAAAACATTTTAATCTGCGTCTAAAACAACCCATGGAACCTTTAAGTGAACATTAAAATGGCCCTGTTCCTTCTGATCACTTAAAAGTACGCACTAGAAGTGCACTTAACTTACCATAAGTGTAAATCATCATGTAATGCTCTTATCTGTATTTTTTGGTCCCTTTAATATCAAGGGACTATGCTAGTATTAAATAATGTTCTTTTATAGGTTAAGCAAGTAAGATCTGCAATTAGTATTAACTGATTTCAAACACATTTCCCAAGCACTCCGCGTCTCCTATTGGTCATTCAAACATAGCCGCACACCCAAACTCACGCCATTGACGGCAGATTTTAACATTTGTCAAAATATGTGGATTTCTCCAAGGAAGAACAACATTTCCCAACACATTTTGTCTTTTGCTATCTAGATTCGGCTCTCGTAGACTTTCGAGGTTGAAATATCAAGCGAACAGTGACCCCAAAACAGAACCTCTTTTCTTCACTGACATCTTTTAACTGTTGCTCTCCTCTCCCCTTCTTCATCCTCTCTCAGCTGTTATCATTTCTTCTCCTGACTGCTAATAAAAACAGATTTTCACCTTGCCGCGGGCTGCCGGAATATGATAGAATATCTGATGGTGCTCATATCAACGGCAGTGGGGTGTCATATCGTGTCGAATGCCGCCCACATAAGGATGACTGACCTTGCTACTCTCAGCCCTTGAGGTTAGCCGGGGAATAACTCTGAGCCGTTGAGCATGCCTTGACTCGTGCTAGCCTGATAGAAGTGTATGTGTGTACAAATTAATGCCAAAAAACTTGGAACAACAACCCAAAACACTTCAAATTCAAACTCTAAAAACAGAAGTGATGCATCTTGATGTAATTATGGAGGCAAACAATTAAATCTAGAGAAATGTAATATAATTTGGTCCTTCGAGCTGGATCTCATTGCTCTTGGATAAAGAGGAACTATTAGTATCTATTAACATGCAGCTCATCAGCATGTTCGCCCTTTCGCCTATTTCGAGGACTAGGACCTCTAAGCCACAAAACATAGACAGGACCATCAACCAATGATGACTTGTGCCGCAGAGGAGTCACAAAGTCATGGTCCATTCAATGTTTCCATGATTGCTCCCTTCCCTTTGGACAAAGCCTCCAGTCCTGTTACTCAGTATTCAAGAAACAGTGGCTGAGTGGTCACAAGAAAGTCAGAGTACCGCCACAGACTAGACTCAAACTCCCATGCCTCCTACTTAACCTGGTCAGTATTTGTTGTGTCAACAGCCTTGAGATTAGTTTAACTTTGAGCTTTTTGTAACTCCTCATGCAGGCCAGCTCAAAATCCTCTTCCAATGCCATTTTCCCACTCACCTGACAAGTCACTGCAGTAAGGCCATATCTAATCTCAAATATCCAAACCTTCAGACTTCTCAGCAAAAAGTCTGGGAATGTCAGCCGCTTTGAATGGCCAAGGACTGGCCATGAGGCCACATAACGGATAGGTAAAGCAATCAATCAGGTTTCGTTTTGTGCAGTGTCATGTTTAGGGGCATGGAAATGTCCCTACAATAACAGACCAGTGTGTAAAATTCTTGGACGTATTTTGATGAGGCTATGCCATGAAGCTTTTCAAAATCCAGCTTTAGTTGATCCAGACAAGCACTCATTGTCACATGTGAACATGACTTCTTCCATGAGGTGGCTTGCTGTCACGGCATCTTTGTTTCCAGGTTAAATGTTAAAAGAACATGACATTTGCCAGAAATCATGTTCATTTCAACCAGATGAGGACTTCATTCTGTCTTGCCCATCCACTTGGAGAGGCGTCCTGGGGAGTCCTTAAGAGAGCAGTAATGTACATTTCCTGGAAACGATGCACAGTAAATTAGTGCTGCTTACCTGCCTCATCCTCATGATATTTTCAAACCAATGAGACCCAGGTATCTGACATCCATGTACAGACCATCAACACTCCAGTTGATGGAAAGAGCACCTACCAAGCCGACCATTCCAGACTTCAGCACAGGGGAGCCTAGTGAGATCACCAGGCTAAAGACCGTTCTAGAGAACCCTTTACATCCTGGAGCTACCAACCTCTCACACTAACATATTGATAAATCATACCAGTTTAATTGAAGCCTGCCTGGTAGCAGATTCCTCTCTCAACTCACCTTTCGCTACCTTCAAGTCCTTCAGCAAACAGCTAATGATCATTTGAATCCAGACAAATCACTGCTGCTGGCTTGCTTTGGAAGCAGTGTAGTATCTTGACAGGCCGCCACCTAAAGATCCTCCACAAGGTTGACAACCGCCAGTAACATGTCGAGAGTTGTCGGTCACCTACCTCAAGAAGCCAGGTCCACTAAGCTGGAGTTGTGGCTCTCCAAGGACAAAGTTGAACAACAAGAATCTTTTTTTTTTTTTTTTTTTTTGGACTGGCACTGCAAGCTGTACAATCTAAGGTTTAAACACAGATTCATCAGATACAATACCTTGATGATGTGGAGCACCTATCGGGTAGGAACTTTCTTGGAGACATCCTACACAAGCCAAGGTGATTGTGCAGCAGCTTTGGGCAAACCACAGGGATTAGGACAATTCACAAATCCCTGTTGAGCTCCGGCAAGAATGGATAACCTAGAAAGATGATCTGCAATATCTACCACAGGTAGTATTCCCTAGACAATATAATCCCCTCCTCTATGGATCATCCAGATGTGAGCCGGGAGATTCACATCTTCAGTGAGGCTTCTGAGAAGGCGTATGGGGCCATTGCTTACCTACATTCAAAAGGTTGTCAATAGGAACTATACCTTGCCTGCCTTCTATGCTGATTGAGGGTGGCTCTACAAAAGAAATTGTCCATACTAAGGTTCAAGCTTTGAGATGCTTTGACAGGAGCTTACAACTGACCTCACTCTGGAGCAGGACAAGGTCACCTGCTGTCCTCCACTGGCTCCTCACTTGTAGGTCTTGTAATGGCAGCCCTGTTAAAGCCTGCTTTCTGTTTGTCAGAAACTGTTTTGAAGAAATGGCATCCCCTGTTCAATTGTCTTACTACCTGTGCTGTACCCATTGAAGTGCTAATCTTTGATTTTTGTACCCTGGTCAGAGGATCCTTCAGCCAACTCAGTGATGATTTGCAGCAGTTGTTAACCAGACAACAGATCAGTTTCCACTTCAATCCTCTGCACTTTGGAGATTTGCGAGAGAGGGGGTTTCCAAGCAATAAAAGCTGCCCTTCATTCAACTTTAGGCTTAAAACCAGTGCCCAAAGAGACAGTCCTGACAGAGAGATTGAAGCCATCCTCTCAGCCTGTGGCATACATTTTATATTGAGCCTGGTAGCATCAAGTCAGCTGATCCTCAGTTACCTCAATCCCTGTGGTAGATCTGAAGTGTCATGTAAGTTTTTTCTTGAGGCTGATGGTCAGAACAGCAGCGATACGGCCTATAGCTCATCTGATTGTGCTTCCTGAAATCCCTGATAAGGATGAGCCTCCTTAAAGAGGCAGACAACAGTAAGCATGCTTCAAATTCATTAATTTGGGGGCAGCAAATGTTGGACAAGTCAGTAAGTCGCTGCCATTACCCTACAAAATGAGCTGAAAGAGAATATTGCCCCAGGATCAGCAGGGGGAAAAAAAAAGCATTTCTATATATGTCAAGACCTGGTAGGCTGATTATTTCATTTTATTCTGTTCCACTGTCGAATCACACTTATCACACTTTCTCTAACATTGTCAGTGCGACAAACCCCTTTGATTGCATCTGACTGCCCCGATTGACCTTGTGTTCTGATTGACACACCAAGAGGATAGATTTAACTACTTAACAGTACAGGTTAGTCTTTCCAGGTCACTAAAGCAGTCAAATGCTTGACTAGAATCCAGTGGCTTCAAAAGAAAAAGACTTCAGTGTAGTAATTAGTAAGTGTATGAAAGGCAACAGTTCTTTCACTTAAATGATTTGCTGACTCGTTTATGAGCGAAACACAACAAATGTACATCTCTAATAGATACTACATAATACTGTATAAGTACATAACACATACTAAATTTTAGGAAAAATTAGGAAGAATTTTGCAGGAAAAATGATCATAGAACTCTTAAAATAACTTTAGATTTAGATTTTGAAATCATGGCAACTTGGTTGCAAAAGCCTGCTCTTATTCCAAATTCACTGCAGAAAATCTATATTGCACTCACTGGAGAAGCCAAAGGCTGTAAACAGAACAGATTATTTAAAGCAAGACACAGATGGACCAACTATCCAGCTACAAGTAAGAGAGTGGTAACGTACTGTGCCAAACATCTCTCCTGCTCTTGTCTCTACAGCCCTCGTGCGTCTGAATATGTGTGTGCTTGAGTTTGATTGGGTGAGTTGAGCATCTCAGATACCCCAAAATCCCTGCAGCTCACCCCAGGCCAGCTGAACTGTGAAATATAATGGAAGCCTGCCAGCGGTCGGGAGTAAACAGAAGAAAAGTTGAGAGAAAAGCAAGCGTAAAAAACTGTGGCGGCTGTCTTTGTAATGTAACAAGCAGAGGCTGAAAATTCCCAAAAATCTATGTTCCAATTGAGACACTATTGAATGCAAGTTTGCATTTGCAATTTTATATTGAGTGTGATGTGATAAAAAATAGTGTGTACTAACTGTGTGTAACTAAATAATGACAAAAAAAAAAAAAAAAAAACGTATCTACATACATTGTGACCAGTGTAGTGTCATTCACAAACCAATGACTTTTCTTTTTAGTGAATCAAAAAAAAAAAAATGTGACCAGTGTGCAATATAAGCAATTGAATCAAATAAAAACAAAGATTTCACGAAATACAGTATCAATACAGTAGCCCTACCTGTGGAGAACAACCTGCAGTTAAAAAAAAACCTGTGCATAATTCAACCAGCATATAAACCAATACAATTCTTTCAGATCCAGCAGGCTCCTTCTTGAAGATTTGTACCTCTGGGGTGTCCTCTGGACCGTTGTCAGACTTGTGGAGGGTAGGGTCTTCCCGTAGTGCCATGCAAACGTATTAAAGCATGTTTGCCCCTAAACAATGCCTGTGGCAACAGATATTACCTCATGCCTTTGTCTATCCTCACGCTCCCCCTGGCTCAGAGTGCAGTCAGATGGTCATACGGCTTTGTACAGGGCCATGCGAGGTAACAGTCCACTTGACCAGCTCACCACAACGTTCCTCTGAGACTCAGGGATAACTGCAAAAAAACAAAACAGATGTTAAGCAATGGGCAACAAGAAAAAAAAAAAAAAAAATGTTTGCAGGGACAGGTTTTTTCCACATTCAGCTCGTTTTTTGGATTCTTTGATAGTGGAATTCAACCTTGATAACCACAACAAACGAAACTAAATTAAATGAGACTGTTCTAATAATAAATTATATTAATCTGTAAGTGGCAAAATATTACAGCAATTAAAAAAAAAAAAAAAATGCATAGTGACAATTCTCCTGGCCAGTTATAATTATAATAGTAGTAGTAGCAGCAGTAGTAGTAATAATAATAGTAACAGTAATTATAATATAATATAATATAATATAATATAATAATAAATAATACAGCAAATAAATATTTTAATTTGACAACTGTCCTGGCCAGTTAAATAATAATAATAATAACAATAATAATAATAATAAATCTTTAACTGTAAATGACAACATATTACAGCAAATGAATGAATGAATGAATGAATGAAAGCAATCTCTTAAAACTATCCAAAGAACTAGTTACAAGGAGGGAAGCTGAACATAAATTGAATAAAAGCTGATTATATGCCGAGGTGTTGAAGATGGCGTACGTCTTCACACAGACACACACACAGAATCTAAAAGTGGTGACAGTGTGTTTCTGCATAAGCACTACCTCGGTGTCCCCTCGTGAACGGGGAAGATTAATTGCATAGTTAGAAGTCAGATCTGTTGACTGGGAATAATTAACCTTTTATATATGCAGGGTGAAAAAAAAAAAAAAAGCTAAAAACACATTTTTCAGACGACTATTTAAAGACAAACCATCTGAATACATTTGCATACGGATGACGGCTGTGCTTGAGAAAATCATTAGCGAATTGCAACCATATTTTTATTTTGGTAGCCAACCGAGCGGACATTTCTACACCTTAATTCCTGACAACATCATCCAAGGCTTTAATCTTGGAGGGAAAACAAACGGTAGACATTTTGCAGTGCGAAATTACATCAGCCACTCTCTGAACTCTGAAAAACATGATGTGACTGTCATAACAGAGTTGAGGATGTGTCATCCAGCGGCTCATCTGGCATATGCAAGAAAAAAGCCTCAAAATGCGTCTCATTAGGTAAATGTACTTCACCAGACAGGAGCTCAGTAAATAACATAAGCGTCGTCGTGATGTATATCTCCATCTCTGTCATATCGCTCTTGTAAATGACTAGAAAGGAGCGTGTGCGAACATCACTCAAGCACCGGTGTCGCTCTGATGAATGCACTTTTATCAGCATCGGGCTTTCCAGACAAATGGGTTTTAAAACAAGTTGCAACCACCACAAATCCATCAGATGTCGACGCTGACCTCAGGGTGAACCCTGGGTCCAATAAAGACCAATAACGGGCCCAATCAACACTGAGGTAGGGAGAGGTCTGCCATTCCCTGTCATTTCTAACACACTCTACCCTCACTCAATCATACACACTGTATTTCCCCAAAGTCCAAGCCCAGTGATGTTTAAAGGGATAGTTTGACCTAAAAAAAAAAAATACAATTCTGGCAATATTCTCTCAACATTGAGTTGTTTTAAATTAGACCTTTGCCTTCAATGAAAGATTATGGTCTCTCTTTTTTTTTTTTTTCCAGCAATTGCAATGAATGGAGACTGGAGCCTTCAAGCTTCAAAAAAACAGGCACAAAAGCATGATAAAATGGGTCTATATGACTCACACACTGTATTCAAAAGTCTTCAAAACATGACAGAACAGACAAAAATGCATTTAACTGAAAATCGTCATCTGTGGCATATTTGTAAGTTCTTGATTCATGAACAAATAATTCAGAGCAGGAAATAAACTCAAACAATTTATGAATCTGGAATAAAAACAAATCTGAGCCAATAATAATAATTTATAACAATAAATTGAAATCAATAAGTAAAATAAAGAATAAAAATATTTGTTTAATGTTGTAATAAATACCAAGTGACTGATAAAAATTTTTTTAAAAATAAAACAGTGAAAATGTCAGCCAAAAAAGAAAAAATATTACAGCAATAATACTAAGTAACTGAAAATCTTGCAGCTAAGAAAATAAAAATGTATTATTTCTTGCTGCAATAAATAAATTCAAATTGACTGAAAAGAATCTCAGACTGAAAAAATAACTAATAAATAAATAAAATAAATACTAAGTGGCTGATAAATAAACAAAAAAAAAATCAAATTCTTACAGCCAAAGAAAAAGTAAAATGAATAAATTCTGTAATAAATACAAAGTGATTGATAAATGCATACATACATACTTGTTAATATTTACTGCTGTAATAAATACTATGTGACTGATAGATAAATAAATAAAATACTAAGTGACTGAAAATCTAAGCCAAAAGAAAGTAAAAAATAAAAATATATGCATTGCTGTAATAAATAAACAATTGACTGATAAATAAATACATTACTGAAAATCTGACAGCCGAGAAAGAAACACTAAGTGACTGAAAATCTTAAAGTAAAAATAATATTTTTTATTACTATAATAAATAAATACCAAGTGATTAATAAATATAATACATATACTTATTACTGTAATAAATATTATGTGACTGATACATAAAATACTAAGTGTCTGAAAGTCTTACAGCCAAAGTAAAAATAAATAAATAAAAATAATTTATTGCTGTTATAAATAAACACCACTTGATTGATTAAAAAAATAAGTAACCCATAAATTAAAAGACAAACAGACAGACAAACCTTTAAAATAGATTAAGTGTCATACAGGTTTGGTACAACAGTAATAAACTGCAGAATTGTTTGTTTTTGGGTGCACTGTCTCTTTAAAAATGACAATACACATATTGGCTTTGGGAGGGCAAATAAATGAGGTATTTAATTTCAACATATTGTCATTTCTCTTCCTTTATCTCTCGCTCTTGATCTCTTTTTCCATAAATCTCACTCACGCTCACACACTCTCGCTTTCTTTCTAATAACATTCGGGCTGTTAGATAAGATGAAGGGTTCGGAGGGACAGGAGAAATGAGAGCCAGCTGGAATTCCCATCGGAGCCCTAATCCATCTTACATCAGCGAGAGTTCAATCTAAACACACACTCTCTCTCTCTCTCTCTGTGGCCAGTGGCCAACAGTATGCCACAGTGGTGTGACCCTCTGTGAGAGAGCTGTGACCGTAGGTTCCTACCACCATTGAAACATCATATTCCATCGTTCCAACTCCAAATGAGGTGAAAGTTCACCAAATTGGGGTGTCTGCTGCTCGGAATTTCTGGAGTTTGCAGAAAACTTAATCAGTTTTACAGACGGCCGAATTCCTAGAAATGCGGGTGCCTTTTTCATGACGTCACATTGGTTGGGGAAATACGTTCACAGAAACACAATCAGACACAGAAAACATAATACTCCAATTTAATCAGCTGATATACTGATATCTTTAGCATCCTACATAATCATCAGCTCAGCATAAGCATCTATTCAAATGACAATCAGGTCTACTGACTTTGACCTTGTAAATCCCTCTTTAACCCTCACTGTTACAAGAAAACAATTACTCTATAGAAGGATTTCATGAAAAAATCTTAAGTTTCAGTAATGCTGAGAAAGTTATGGTGCACACAATATGCAGCTAGAACAGAAAATAACATTGTGTCATAAGTGAAAGCAACTTTTAACCAGGTTTAAATGTAGCACATTTACTTTATAACCCTGCATGCATATACATTTACATTTTTGATCATATTGTGATAATCTGCATTTTGACGTTTGGAATATGTATTTATTTTCTAAATGTTTACATTAAGTCATTTTAATAAAACTGAATGTAGAGAATTACAATTAAGCCTGTTTTCATTTTAATTTGAAAGTTTTAGTAATTTAATTGCATGTTTGTCATTCTAATAAATTTAATAAACTAAATGTCTAGTTTTCTTTAAGTTTTACATATTTTAAATTATTTTAACTTAAACTATGAAAATGAGAAGTTGAAATGAGTTTATATATTTTTAGTTAATATTTATTTTAAATCAAATAGTTAAATGTAATTTATTTGTATCGTTTTAGAAATTATTCTTTAATATATTTTCTGTTTTTCATTTTAATATTAGTTTGAGTAATTTTGTGTTTATCACTTATTATTTGTGTGTCTGTGTATTTTAATCCAACTTAAACTATGAAAATGAGAAGTATTGGCAGCGGAAACTAAATAACTTTACAAATAATAATTTCGTTAATGTTTATTTTAAAACTTTGCTTTTAAGTTACTGTTATTCTACTTTGTTAATATTTTAAAGTTTTATATAATTTCTTTTTTTCTATTTTAATGTAAAAGTAATTTGTTATATTTTTTTATTTTTTTCATTTATTATTTTTTTGTCTATCATTTTTATAGAGTTTGCTTATTTTAGCTTTTTATTTTTAGTTATCTTAAACTATGAAATCTAGATTTCATTTGTAGTAGAAAAGAAATAAGCTTCTAAATTTTATTTTATGTATATTTTTAAAATAAATAGTTCATTAATAAAGAGAACATTATGCTATTTTATTTTAATGGTTAAAAAAAGAATTTTTTATCAATTTTATATTAATATGTGAAATCAGTTTAATACTTTTGTATTTTATTTTAATGTTATAAATATATTTATATTATAATATGTATTCATTTATTTATTAATTTTGTCTGTCATTTTTATTAAGTTTTTAGTTTAATCCTTCAACTTAAACTATGAAAAGTGTTGGCATCGCTAAAATGAAATTTAATGAAAAGTTAATATATTTTTCATGCTTTTTTTATTTTAATGGTAAAAATTTTGAAACGTTGTATTTATCAATTTTATCAGGTTTTTTTTTTTGTGTTTTCAATGTTTTTGTCTGTTTTTTTATTAAGTTTTAGTTTGTTAATCCTTCAGCTTAAACTATGAAAATAAGTGCTAGCCAAATAGCTAATAAGTTTAATTTTATTTCAGTTCATGTTTATTTTAAAATAACATTACATTTATTAATTTAATAATTTTAGTTAAAGTGCTATTTTTGTTAATAGTTTGTGGGGGGGGGGGTTACATTTACACATTTTAGTTAATTTTATGGTTTTAAGTTATTTCGTTTTCTGTTAATTATTTTGTGTTTTTTTTATGGTAATGTTTTTAAATTATATTTATACATAGTAATTTTAAAGATTTTGTATAAAAATGTAAAAAAAACCTAGTATAAAAATGAGCAATAATAAACTATGAAAAGTGTTGCCTTGGCAACTACCTAAAATAAAATAATTTTGTTTGTTCCATTTCAGTAAAAACCCTGGGGCGGTCACCCATCACAAGGTCTTCAACACCAGACAGATACTTTTATTAATATAACAGTAGAATATCACATGAAAGGACAGCGCCATAAAACACAACCGTAGATAAAAGTCTTCATGAAATCTTTTGAAACAAAGTCCAAAGATTACCAAGACTTCACAAAATCCTGTCAAACAAGGTTAAAATGACCTCAGAGCAATACTTTGCAACATCTCTTGTGAGACTTTGCTGCCATATCAGTCGAGATGCTGTCGTATACATTGTCATCCACCCTGATGGCATGACAGTGCAGGCTTTGACCCGTTCTCTTCCTAACCTTCACTTCGAACCCCTCTCTCTCTCTCTCATGTAGCAAGCTTTTTTCCTCCACCTATCGGCCTTTTATCTCCCTCCCGTCTTGAGATGACATGTTCAAATACGACCTTGCAGATAATGAGTGACATTTGGGGCTGTGAGGAGGACCGATTAAAGAGACAAAGGGGATGTGTTAGAAAAACGTGCCTCTCTCTTCAGCTGCCTCAATTAAGTTAGAGTAAAAGGGCAGGTTGACATGTCACCTGTATCGCTTTCTCGCGTTGCGCTATGCAAACGCTTGCATCTAAAGACTTATTCAAAAATGATCAAAGCATAGCTGGGAGTGCATCAACGTGCATAGCCGTGCATGTACATGTGTGCTCTATAATGTTGGTGACTTCTTTGCTGAGGTTTGACAGCAGCTGTAGTTGGTTGAAGGTAAATGGTTGCAAACGGAGATGGAAAGACGTAACGGAGCATGCCGTATTGGCTTCGGGCCCCTAAAGGCACACAACCGCACACAGAACCATTACATTACTGTCTGACAGACCTTGAGCCATAAGACTACACCTGTAGTCAGGCTTCATTTCATATTAGTGTGCTTTAGGGTGCTTTTTGTAACTTCGGTTTATTGATTCCATTTGAAACAGTGGTCTAACATATGGTTTGCATGAACGTTTAGAAGAAAATTGGGGGAAATTCATCCTCATGAGTGCTACTGATGTATAATTTGCACCTTTGCATGTCCTTGGTCACAGTATATTGCAGGGGTTTTCTTGCAAATGGAGAGATGGTATTTATTTTCAAACCTAGCATAATTATTTCCCTTAGATTATTGCAATGGCAATAGCTACTTAATGTAATTGCATTCATAAAAAAGACAGTTTATACTCGTTTTGGTAGCTAACACAAAGACTGACATGACCAGAGTGGCTGTATTATTCACTTACTGAAGATTAATTTCGATGTAGAAATTAGGTTGCAAATAACTACTCTGTTAAAGACAGATTCAGCTCTATGTTAATGCACCATTAACAATAACCAAAAAAAAAAAGCTGTTGAATCAGTAAAATGATGATCAGTTAATCAGTAGCTGCTCTGACAGATTCAGTTTTACATTAATGCATTTTTTTTTTTAATGTAGAAATGGGTGGAGTAAAAGCTGTTGAATCAGTCAAATGTGCTGGAATTGAATCTGTCAGAACGGCTGCAGACGCATGTTAATTCATCTTTATTTTAACATAGAAATAAGGCTGCTAGTAAAATCTGTTAAATCAGTAAAATGTTTGAATCAGTAGCTGCTGACAGATTCAGGTCCATGTTAATGCATCATTTCAAAGTAGAAATTAGACTGCAAATAAAAGTTGAATCAGTAAAATGTTTGAATCAGTAGCTGCTCTGACAGATTCAGTGCAATTTTAATGCATTAAGTGAAGAAATTATAAAATAAAAGCTGTTGAATCAGTAAAATATGTTGGCGCCTAATCTATTAGAACATCTACAGACTTATATTTTAATGTAGAAATAAGGCTGAAAGTAAAAGCTTTTGAAACGGCTAAATGTGCTGGAACTGAATCTGTCAGAACAGCAACTGATTCAAGTTATTTTAGCATTATTTAAATGTAGATATTAGGCTGCAAGTAAAAGCTGCTGATTGTTATATCAGTATAATGTGTTGAATCAGTAGCCACTCTGATATTATTCGATGGAGTTCGATTTTATGGCAAAATTATTTTAATGTAGAAATTATACAAAATTTGCTGAATCAGTAGCCACTAACAGATTCAGTGCCATGTTAATGCATTATTTCAGTGTAGAGATTAGACATAAAATGTTGAATCAAAATGTGTTGGAGCTGAATCTGTCAGAGCAGCCGCTGGTTCATGTTAATGTATCATTTCACAGCGGAAATTAGGCTGCAAATAAAAGCTGTTGAATCAGTAAAAATGTGTTGAATCTGGAGCCACCGTGACAGATTCAGTTTCAAATTAATTCATCATTGGTTCAATATATAAATTAGGCTGCAAAATAGCTGTTGATGTAGTAAAACATGCTGAATCAGTAGTTGCTCTGACACGTCACTTCAAATGTAGAATTTAAGCTGCAAATAACAGCTATTTAATTGGTAAAATGTGCTGAATCAGTAAGCACTATGACAGATTCAGTGCCATGTTAATGCATTATTTCAGTGTAGAGATTAGACATAAAATGTTGAATCAAAATGTGTTGGAGCTGAATCTGTCAGAGCAGCCGCTGGTTCATGTTAATGTATCATTTCACAGTGGAAATTAGGCTGCAAATAAAAGCTGTTGAATCAGTAAAAATGTGTTGAATCTGGAGCTGCTATAACAGGTTTAGGACCATGTTAATGCACCATTATTTCAATACAGAAATAAGGCTGCAAAATAGCTGATGAATCAGTAAAATGGGTTGAAACAGTAGCTGATCTGACAGATTCGGTTCCATGCTAATGCATTTGTTATTTCAATATAGAAATTAGGCTGCAAAAAAGCTGTTAAATCAGTCAAATGTGTTGAATCAGTAGCCACCGTGACAGATTCAGTTTCAAATTAATTCATCATTACTTCAATATATAAATTAGGCTGCAAAATAGCTGTTGATGTAGTAAAACATGCTGAATCAGTAGTTGCTCTGACACGTCACTTCAAATGTAGAATTTAAGCTGCAAATAACAGCTATTTAATTGGTAAAATGTGCTGAATCAGTAAGCACTATGACAGATTCAGTGCCATTTTAATGCATAATTTCACTAAAGAAAACAGGCTACAAAACTGCTGTTGAATTATTAGCTGCTCTGACAAAAATGAGTTCCATGTTAATGCATAATTTCTATTATACATCTGATTCAGTATTAGTAACTCCAAAGAGAGTTTTCTTGTGAATTGGACCAGACAGGTTGCATTATATATCTGAGAGAAACTATAATGTCCGGATCAAGAAATCAAAGCAGCATCAAAAAAATATTTAATGCATCCTAAGAAACCATTCCGGAGTCACTCAGTCTCTCGCAAATTAAGCAAATTCTTCTGCTGTTTTGTGTTACCACTGTATTTCTAAATACTGATCTAAATACTGTGTAATTTAGAGGAAGAGAGCAGGCTGTTTTTCCCTCGTCAGGATTCTGTTAACAGAACAGGCTAATTATGGGTAGAGGGTGCAATGCCAGGCCCTGCTGTCTATAACTCCCACTTGTTGCTTTTTTCAGTTGAGTGATGCCACGTAGACAATAGAAAACATGGCAACCACTGACAGCATCCCCACAGCTGTGCCCACTATTACCATCACTAAATATCCAAAAGGAGAACAATGCACGCAAAAGATGAACATGCAACATGCATTCAAATGCACACGTACAATTACTAACTGCCATTCACACATAAGCAGTCGATTAAATGTTTAACAATGCTTGATTTGAAAATTAAAATTGATTCGAAAATGATTAGCTGCCAGCAATGAGAAAAGTTGACGGATCCCACAAGCTTTGGGGGTTCAACTTAAATGAGGTCTGAAAATGATCAAATGCATTTGAAAAGTATACATTTTTCTTCAAACCACAGAGAAACTTGTCATTAGGCATGGAGTACTTAAAAATGATTTATAAAATACATAACGCCTCGGTAAGCCCTCGGAACGCAGCCGAAACACAGACTTCAATATGACCGTTGTCATGGTTACTGCATGAACTTGAAACAATGGTACAGTGACCTTGAGCAGGACAGCGCATATATGAATGCTTCGCTTCTACCTCACGCAGTCCCTTTACACAAAACGCTCATATGCATGAAATCATCCCAAGCCAAAACTGATTATACCACTGAGATTTTAATCAACACTTTCTGATTGAACTAAACCATGTTAAATGGCTTATGTAATTAAGGGCTTAACCTGAGGCCAATGAGACAGGGATTTCAAATTAGATACATAAGACGAGATATTTCACACAAAAAAAATATTCACCACGGTTTTTGCACTGCCCTAATTGTTAAGTCGTCGGATTTCTTCTCCTCCAATTAAAACGTACTGAAACAATTGTTAGCGAGCACAACCGCGCCACGGCCAAACCTCCGACATCTGCCGCTTCAGTTCACAAACCAGCATAGAGGATCAAAGATCAGCCCTCGCCCGAGGCGCTGGAAAATCTCAGTCTCATGAAAATGGAAATATGTAAATCCTGATTAGGAGAAATTGCAGGCCTCGCTGCACCAGTCATATCAGCAGCGCTAAAATGCCAGGCGTTGGCTCGCGCCCAACATTGGGTGTTGATTGGATGGAGGCATTTTGACACTGACCTATGAACCCTAAAAGCGGAGAGACAGAGCGACAGGCCCTTTTAAACATTTCATATGCTTTTTGTAGCGAGGGTAATAGTTTATCTCCAGCTTAAGAAAGCTTTAGCCTGGCTGCTCATTTAGGATACCAATATCTCAAAACACACATTTCATGGAAAACTGATTCAGAAACTATTTAAAAATAAAGAATTATTACTTGAAAAAACTTTGGAAGATTCAAAGTACAAAATACATTAAAAAAAAGATACACAATTATACAGTTGAGGTCAAAAATTTGCATACACTTATTTTTTTACCAAAATAAGAGGGATCATACAAAATGCATGTTATTTTTTTGTTATTTAGTACTGACCTGAATAAGATATTTCACACAGTCCACAAGAGAGAGAAAAAAACAGCTGTATTTATTAAAATTAAATGCCTGCTGTTCTTCAGAAAAATCCTTCAGGTCCCATGAATTCTTCGGGTTTTCAGCATGTGTGTGTGTATTTGAGCCCTTTCCAACAATGACTGTATGATTTTGAGATCCATCTTTTCACACTGAGGACAACTGAGGGACTCATATGCAACTATTACAGAAGGTTCAAATGCTCACTGATGCTCCAGAAAGAAAAAAAATCACGCATTAAGAGCCAGGGATGAAAACTTTTGAACAGAAAGAAGGGGTGTACATTTTTCTTTTCACTAAATATGATATGTTTTTCCATTTAGTAGCTGCTGCCCTTCAGAAGCTACAGAAGATACTTACAAGTTTTTTCCCCTTCTGTAATAGTGGCATATGAGTCCCTCAGTTGTCCTCAATGTGAAAAGATAGATCTCAAAATCAGAGTTATTGCTGGAAAGGGTTCAAATACACAAATGCTAAAAAGAAAAAAAAAGAAAAAGAATTTGTGGGACCTGAAGGATTTTTCTGAAGAACAGCGGGCAGTTTAACTGTTCAGGACAAACAAGGGACTCATGAACTATCACTTACTATTTTCTCTTGTGGACTATATGTAAACATCTTATGTGAAATATCTAATTCAGGTCAGTACTAAATAACATGCATTTTGTATGATCCCTCTTATTTTTGTAAAATAGTGAACATTTTAGAGATTCTGCAAGGTGTTTGAAAACTTTTGATGTCATATATACTTTAACCACAAATGCCCGTCTTGCACTAGCTTGACTTCACGCAAAAAAAAAAAAAAAAAAAAAAAGGTAAAACAATGGATGTTGGATGATTTTGAAGTTGGAGAAAATAAGATTGAGTTTTTCGCTAGATAAGACCCTTATTCCTCGGCTGGGATCGTCTAGAGCAGTGGTTCTCAATCCTGGTCCTGGGGGACCCCTGCTCTGCACATTTTGCATGTCTCCCTTATTTAACAAACCTGATTGAAATCATCAGCTCATTAGTTCAGTTTATGGATCTCTCTCCTAATGAGCTGATGATCTCAACAGGTGTGTTAAATAAGGGAGACATGCAAAATGTGCAGAGCAGGGGTCCCCCAGGACCAGGATTGAGAACCACTGGTCTAGAGCACTTTGAAGCTGCATTGAAACCAACTTGGACCTTCAACCTGTTGATCCCCATTGAAGTCCACCATATGGAGAAAAATCCTGGAATGTTTTCCTCAGAAACCTTAACTTCTTTTGTAAAAGAAAGAAAGACAGACAGACATTAACATCTTGGATGATGTGGGGGTGAGTAAATTATCTAATCTTTCAATTATTCTTCACTCATTCTGATTAACTGCAATAAAAATAATACTTAATCTCCACATTTGTTGCCTTCTGTGGTGTGAGGGCAGGGGTTCAGCTTAGGTCATCCAACTTTTACAGTTGTACTTGTAAAATACATCCTGGAGCATAAAAGGTATCATTTCCTCAAAGCTAATAACGGAAAACAAAGCATCTCATTCCCACTTCCCTTGTCTTACGAATAACACTGAACTCCTGTGAAAGAAGCCTCCTCCCCCAGGCTGATCACAGTATCCAATTTGTACAACAATTTGGAGGACTCCCTTAAACGGATCGTCTAAGGAAAGCGGTCGATGCGGCGGTCGGAAGAGGCTTTGAGCAGGAGGTGGACGACGGTTTGGGGAGGGAGGGAACGACGCAGATGAGCGGAAAACCATTTACAAATGAAAAACAGCCCACGGAGTCGCACACGGATGACGGGTCATTAACAGACTCAATGGCACGAAACAAAGCACTGCGAAGCATTTGCCCTTAAAGTGTTTACAAGTTATGTAGGCGAAAAAGCACTGGGTCCTTGACTCCCTTCCTCTTCATTATCCGTCTCTTAAAGGAACGTTTCGAACACTTCCTTCCGATTGACCCTTTTGACCAATTATAACACAACGGATCCAGCACTTAAAAGGCTTTGGATGCATCAAGATTTCATATCTGCATTCCGTCCCTGACGACTGTTGTCTGGGCATGTAACCATGGCAACCTGAACTGCCTATAGAAGTGGCGTGTTCAATAGTGAAGCAGCGCATTCTCAGATAACTGGAAGGGCCAAACAATTCAATTTCCCCGCATTTTTCATTTTTTTTGCTCTTTTGAAGGTTCGCCTTTCCTTGGAAAGCTGAGAAACATGTTTAATAAAGGCCTGACGAGTAAAACTTTTTAGAGACCTGTTCAAAAGGTGACACATTTTTATATAAATTCAGCCCTAAATGAAAAGTGTTA
>NC_133364.1:11224136-11323419 GCF_049309525.1 Garra rufa | reverse complement strand
TACAATTTTTATTTTAGAAGTCTTAAATAGAGCTGGATAATACAAATAAGAATAAAAAAAGAATATATTCAGCTTGTGTATTATAAAACTAACAAATGATAAAATATAAATAAAATATAAAAATACGTAACTTATTAAATCTAATTGACAAATATTTACATAATTTACAATATTCAACAGACAAGGAAAAAAACATTGTTTTTATAGCAACTGTTGCTTATTTTTATTAAATCCTGGGCATAAGCCAATTGTTTAGAATTAGAAAGTTTTGAATTACATTAATCTAAATATGATTGTTGTATATACTTTGTTATTGTTAATTAAATCTAATTATACAAATATTTACATAAATATTTACAATATTTAACAGATAGGGAAAACAATTATTAATAAATAAATTTGTGTTGCTGCTGATTATTATATCATTGTTGTTGTTATTAATTTAAACATAAGAATAATAAGCACAAATGTATTGTTGCTTTTGTTTATATTTTAAATGCATTTATAATAATAATAATAATAATAATAATACTACATTTGTGCTTATCGCTTTTGTTTGCTTTTTTATTATTTTATTAGTAGTAGTAGTATTATCATCATCATCATTATTATTATTATTATTATTATTATTATTATTATTGCTTGTTTATATTTTATATAAGTCCATCTATAATGAAAATGATAATGTTTTTGTTTTTAATTGAAAATATTTGGATTTAAAATACATTTGGTTTTTGTTTATATTATTATAATTATAATATTGCCTTTGTTTATCATTATTATTATTATTATTATTATTATTATTATTATATTTGTTATTTAAAGCTCTGGACCAGCCAATTGTGTTTAGAATTAGACTGCATAACAAATAATAATAATATTTTATTTAATTCTATGTAAAGCTCTGGTCCAGCCAATTGTGTTTAGAATTAGACTGCATAGAATTATTAAATAAAATCTAAATATAATCTTTATTATTGTTGTATATACTTATAATAAAAATGCACACTTTATGAACACTTATATTTTATATATTTGGTAACACTTTACAATAAAGTTTCATTAGTTCATTAACTAATAATCTGTAGTTAACCAATGATGAACACTTCTACAGCATTTCTGAATCTAAATGTTAATTTCAGCATTTACTAATGCATCAGTCAAATCACAAGCTGTGTTTGTAGACATTAGATTAATAAATAGTGTAATAAATGTATTGTTCATCATTCGCTCATGTTAGTTAAAACATGTTAACAAATGACAGCTTGTGTTATTTTTCAGATATTTTTAATAGAATATTTTATACATTTTTTTTATTATGATTCTTTGGAAATCAGTGTCCGTAGACGAGATTATTTTTTAACAACATGATTCTTTTTAACGGCTCACAAACATGTGAATGCAATCATTAATAATGTAAACGCAAGCTAATTTACACTGGCTATTAGCCATATTTTCACTACAATGGCACCGAACTGAACACACAGAAGTCACAAAGAAAATCACTGGAAAAGTGCATCAATAATGTAAACGATTACCAGATAAAGTTCAAAACAGCACTACTACATTATGCATTTACACAGAACCAAATCCACACCACAGCCACCTGTTATAATAGCACACGGGGCGTATTGAAGCCTCATATTATACAATATAAACCAGTTTTCAACAGTCCAGACGACAGAGAGTCAAACTGTTTCTTTCACACTCGCTCTGTCCTCCAAGTGGCTGTAATTGGCCATCAAAGGAGTTATTCTTTTTCCAGGCCACCAGTAATGAACTTTATAGGCCACTCTTAACCCTTTAACCCCTCTTTCATCTCTACTGAAAAGAGCATCAGGACACGGCTCCGCTCGGAGCCGATAAACAGGCCATCAGAGCGACGAGACGAGACAGCGAGAGAGAGGGTGACTGAGAATGACATGTTTCTAATGTGATGCCAGTTGAGATTGGATTCTTCATTAGGCCAATTACGGGCCGCTGGAGGGGGAGAGTGCTGCGGCTTGGGACCGGGAGGTGGCGAGACGTTCACCTGATTAAATAGAGAAATGACTCAAGAATTACAGCAATTTACTCAGCCGAGGCACAACCTGAGCAAGACGCTGGAGAAATTAACAATTACTGCACATTCACTGCTTAGCGCAGATGTTAATTAAACATGCTATTCTACTCAAGTGAATGGTGATTCAGACGGACCCACAGATACTGTACTCCGGCCATGCGTCTGATGCCAGCATGAGTACTTACAAAAAGAACTAATAGATGTCTAGAGCTCAATGAGAGCAGGCCAAAAAATTAATAAAATTTAAAAAGTAAAAAGTAAAAAGTAAAAAAAAAAAAAATTAAATTTGTATTTATATATTTTAAATGTTTTATTTTAATCAATTAACTATTTTTTAGCTTCTATTGCATTGTAACAGTACTTTGTCTATTCACTGTAGTACTACTAGATGGTCTATTTTTTTTACTCCATTTTTTACTTAAACTCACTATTGTTAAATTTATATTTTTTATATTCACTGTAGTACTGTGAGATGTGTTTTTTTATATTCTCATTTACACAATTCTTAGTTTATATTACATAAATTTTTCTATTGTAGTATTGTTAGATTATGTAAATTTCAATTTATTTTATTTTTATAATTATTTTAATCAATTAAATTAACCCATTTTTTATTCATTGTAGTGGTGTTAGAATACTTATGTTTGTCATTTTTTTTATTTTACTCCATTTTTATATTATATTGTTACACTTTTCTATCAATTACTGTTCAACCTTTCAAATTTGTCAAGGTTTTTACATTTTTTTATGTTTTATTTAAATTTTAGTTTCTACCACATTACATCGTTACTTGTTCTATTAATTGTTTATTATTTATATTAATAAACAATTAATAGAAAAAGTAAAGCTGTAATGTGGAAGAAACTTTTTTTACTTTTATTTACTGTAGTATTGTTAGATTTACTGTATATCATACATTTATTATTATATTGAGTTCCTCAATTTTATTCCATATTAATTTTTATTACATATCGATTGATTTTTAGCTTCTGTTGCATTACGGTAATATTTATTTACTGTATTACTGTTAGATTTATACTTGTCCTTTTTTTAGTTTCTCCGTTTTTATTCCATTACATTTTTCTATTACTGTTAAATCATTTTAACTTGTATTAATTAAAAAAATATATTACTCAAATCGCATTACTTTTTCTATTAACAGTACTGTTCAATTTTTCTTCAAATGTTAATTGTTTATATCATGTTATATTAACCTATTTACTGTAATAGTACAATTTTTTCATATTTATTATTTTAAATGTTTTTATCTGTACATTTTAGTTGTTACATTATTGTAGTGTTAGATTTTATGAGTTTATTTATATTTAGATATATTTTACTAGAATCAGTATATTAGCTTTTACTATATTACATTAAATGATTAGCTTTTATTCCATTTACTGCAATAGTCAATCTACATTGTTTTATTATTTTAATCTAACATTTCATTTTAATTTAATTTAGTATGTTACACGATTTCTCAATTTTTCCACACCCAACTTGAAAACCCCTACATTCAACAGCCACTTCATTTCAAAGCAAATACACACATTTGTCAAATAAACTCTAAGCCTATCCCTCAAAGTGAACGGTAGACTAGTATAGCTCCTCTGTCAGTTATATGAGAAGAGAACGGGGATTTTATTTCCCAGTTCAGCAGACTAGTGTTTGTATATGGTTATGAGGCTGTGGCTGGCACTCCAGTCATTTGAATAATGCATGTTGGGTAGTTTATGCATAAAAGGACAAACACTTTGAGGTGCTGTGCAACGGCTGAGAAGCCTCACGGGGACAAAAAAAATATTGAAGACTCACCTCGCACTTACGGTACGGCTGGGAAATACATTGAATATGCACAGAACCATAGTGAGGAATTTGCAGGGTGTTATAAAATTTAGCAATATAGTAAATATTGTGATGATTTTAATATGCTTATTATTTGGCCAAACTAAGGTTCGTAAATAAGGTGCCGTTTTGGATTTCTAAGGTCGGGGAAATAGCATCTTAGTAGGAATCATTTCTGTGAACCAGTTCAAACTAATCTAATCAATTCAAAGCACTGAATCGATGATTTATTTATGTCACATTTAAGTGTTCACGGCATATTAAAACGCATATTTTTCATATTAAAACCCTTGTAAAGCACAATTACAGTAATCAAGGCTGTGTTACAGATCTTTACAGTTTTAGTTCTGCCCACAAACTGATTGCATTTGTTCAGTGTTATGTAGAGCTTCTCAAAATATAAAATCAAAAATATTTCCAAAAGTCTACAAGTATATACTATAGAAATCTAACAGCGAAGTAGATTCTTAGATTCTGCAAAATGAAGTGGAAATCATACCTAAAATAATGAGCCACAAACTTAAAATTCAATAAAATATCATCAACCATAAGGCTGTTATAGTGCAATATTGTGAACATTTGAAGTAACTTTTATGAAGAGTAGAGAGGTAGAGATGCTTTTGATTAAACATTTAATGAAACCATAAAAAACAAACAAAATGGAATTCAGAAAATTAATGGGGAAAAAACTAAATTTATGGAATAATAAAGCTAAATTTGAGGGACCTTAAATTTTTTTATTTGTTAAATTGCTGTTAAATGTTTTAAGTTTCATTAGTTTAATTAGACAGGTTTTGTAATTTTTTTTAATCAATTAACTAATTTGTAGCTTCCGTTGCATTATAGTAATATATGTATTCATTGTAGTACTGTTACACTTATATTTGTCCATATTTGTACAATTTGTTTAGTTATTACATTGTTACTTTATTTCTCTTAACTATTTTTTATATATGCATTTATTCAAAAGTTTTATTTTAACCAACTCAACCACGTTTTTATTCACTATAGTACCGTTTACTTATTTTTACACTAAAAAAAGCATTACATTGTCACTTTTTCTATTAATTGTTAGCGTTACTTTATTTATATATGTTAAATGTTCTAAATGTTTTATTTTAATCAAACGTGTTAATACATAAGTTACATTTAAACTCACTGTAGTAGTTAGATTTTTAATATTTCAAAATTTTATTTTTTATAATTTTAAATGTTTTTGTCAGTTAATTCTTTGTTTCATTTCTTGTTCTATTGAAGTGTTAGATTGTGTATTGTTTATATTTTAAATATTTTGCTATAATTAGTTCATTAACTTTTAGTATATTACATTAAAATATTATTTTTTTCCCTCATTCACTATTTTTACCAACAAGCTTTATGGAAATATAAAATATGAAAAAATAAACAAATTAAAGAAAAAAAATCATGGGGCCTTAATTTATTTACGTTAAACTGGTGATGAATTGCTGTTAAATACTGTATGTTTCATGATTTTAATTAGCCATGTTTTTTTGAATAATAAAAATTTAACCACTAAAACAGAATCTAGAAAAATAGAAATAAAAAAAAAAATTTAAAAAAAAAATCCAGAAAAATGTAAACTTTTCTTAAAGCATGAAATAAACATGAATGACCATCAGAATGTATTTTATTTCAACCACAGAAAGACATCAATACACACTATTTATTTTTTTTAAGTTTAAGTCAACCAAAGGTAATCTACTTTCCTGTCTGATTTGTTTGTTGGTCAAACTTTGTTTGTCAGATTCGGCATTATGATTGGTCAGACAAAATAGTTTCCAAAACATGAAGCAAAGTACATGGTAACAAAACTATTATGGCTTGATTACTGCATTTTTCAAGTGCTCACATGATATTTTTAGATACATATTAGAAATCACTAATGTAAGTGCTAAGCTACTTTTCATACTATATTTTTGACATTACATAAAGAGAATCCACAAAAGCTGAAAAGGTAGATTGTGTCTTGTTTCCAGCCAAAATATCTAAAAATTCTTAAATCAAGAAGGTTTTTCTAGACAAGTGAAAATGTTCTCATTTTTTGTTAATAATCCAAATTAAGTGAGCTTTTGCTTAGAACAAGCTAAATAATCTGCAAGTGGGGCAAGCAAAAAAAAAAAATAATTCTTACCCCATTGACAGATTATTGTGGGAACAACAACAAAAAAAAATCCTTTAAAAAAAAGCATTTTTTGCTGTGTATTTTGTCCTGACATGCACATGTTTCTCTTTATTACTGTATTTTACACTGGATTTTGTAAAGAGTTTTTTTTTTTTTTTTGAAAGACAGACGCTATTATTGTACAGACGGGTGATTGCTGTATTCCCGTAAGATGTTTGTCATCAAATGATTGTAACAGACAGGTAAGGACAGGTGTCAAATGTGCAGAATAAAGACAAAAGAATATTTATAGCTCCTACTGGCAAAAGCTGGGAAATGTTTGCAATGTGCAGACAGAACATGAATGGGGATGTTTTGCAGCACATCAGACATAAAACAGGAGAGGAACATTATTTTTTGTAGCTTCATGAAAAGAAATCAACATGATATGGCGGTTCATCGATAAGCTTTAAACCAAAGGCTTTTGGTTATTTAAAATAAACAAGCCCTTATTATATCCCACCTAAACTTCATGGAAACAGCAGAGGAAAAACTGCATTTGTCAAGCCATTTTATTGCATGCATGCACTGACACAAATACAAGCACAGAACGTGCCTCACTTTTTGTGTTGCATGCATTAAGACACACAATTCCAAGTATGAATAGATAAATTGGAAACCATTGAGATGTACTGTACGGCGCAAAATGAAAAATGCACACGCAGTCCTGCATTACTGGCCCACTTCCCTCAAGGTTTCTACTTTTGTCCAGAACAACTGGGTTAGCAGATGAAAGAGACCGAAAAGCAAAGCGGAGGAGAAAGAGAAAGACAGTTAAGTGAAGAGAGATTTGATGCGGAGAAGAAAAGAGCAAGTTTATTAAGAACAGACATTTTCATGTTTTTTTTTTAATTTGAGGTTTCTTCTGGAGAAAAGTGTGAAATCTATTCATTTCGACTGCGAGCTGTGAACGCCTTAAAGCAAGTGTCATTGATCTTATAAAAGAACAATAAGAATAGAACATGAGAAATAAGATGAAAAAAAAAAAAGTGCACTTGGATCCTCTGGTCTGTTAATGGGTTGGACCCATGCGTCATTCCTCCTGGATTAGAATTCCGGCTCTTATAAATAGGAGGAGTATTTTTATCCCTTGGTCTTCTCCTCCACCTCCCTCCTTTCCTTTGCCTTCCTACTCTGAATAGTATTAATTGCAAATCACCCGTTCAGCCTAATAATACACATAAAGGCAACAAAGGCAAGAGCGTGAATGCCATCAGAAGCCATTTATGGTTTTGATGAAGGCTCTGCAATCTCATAGCTCACTGAGTTTAGAAAAAAAAAAAAAAAGTCGTGAAAATCAAGTCAAGATGATCAGAGAGAGCAAAATGAGAGAGAGATGTTAGTGGGCTGGCTATAGTGGTACATTTATCTGCTGCCCAGATGGTCCGAGGGAGGGAAAAAAAAAACAGTGTTAATCACCATCGCAAACCCGCATCATGAAAACGTGCCATCAGGAATATCAATGGCTAATTTTAAGAGCTTTTCATCCTGTGACGCAATGAACCCATGAGGAAGCTTTAAAGGAAACCCTGGGTATTATGACATATATGGCTTAATATAACGTTAATGATGCCTCTTACTGAAATATTTACATTCATTATGTCAAACTGTTGCATTTCGCGCTACCTGTTAATATTTTTACCGCAACACAACTCGAAACATAAAATATTACAACAATGACCACAGCTACTGAAAGAGGCTTAAACCAAATGCCATGCCATCAATTCTCCCCACAAGGAGTCTAAACGCCCATGGATATCCAAGCTAAGAAACTCCTTTCGCAGCTGTGGCGTCATGACAAGCGTCTGCAAGTTTACATCGTGCCAAGATGGCATCTAGCATTTCTCGTCTCTGCCATTTGTAAGCTCTTTCAGTAGCTGTGGCGTATTAAAAGCCTCAAAGGCATCAGGGCTGAAGTGGAAAGAACAAAGATGCAGGTCTTTAGGAAGTTTTATTTGTCCAAAGGCATCTTGCCATTCTTTGAAGACTTGAATTGCTTTTTTTGTTGCCCTCTAACTGAAAATTTAAATCAAAGCTGCACAAAATAAAACGCTTAGTTATGTTGCAGTAAATATAGCAACAGGTAGCACCACTTTAAGGAATTGAAATAATGGTGCACCCCATAGTACAAAATGTATAAAACATGGATTTTTTTTTTTAAATAACACAAATCATTAATGGGTTTTCTACTACATATTTCATTAAGAAACTAACTTTGGAACATATATTTTAAGAGTTTATATTTAGAATACCATGATTTATTAATACAGCAATCATTCAGTACCATGCAGTGTTGTTTTCGTCAACGATGACGAGATCATTTTGTTGACGCCACTTTTCTTTCATGACAATAACGAGACGATGACGAGATAAAAATGGCTCGTTGATGACTAAAACATGACGAGACATGTGTGAGTTTTCGTTGACGAGACGGGAATAGACGAAAATGTTAGTGGGTGGTCCGTCAGACGTTTAAAATGCATGACATTTCTGCTTTTTTCTGCATGCCAATTAAAACCTAAAAAGTATCTGCTGCTATGGCAAGCCGTTTTAGCATTAAATACTCTTTGCCATACTAGTATGGCAAGCCGTTTTAGCATTCTATCCTTGTTTGGTTACGCCCACCACCTGGCGTGCAGCGCACAACGTGCTCAACACGTCACATTGTTGTCACTCAGACAGACAGACGATTAACCATGATGGCGGCAGTTTGCACACAGGGTGGTCGCAAACGGCGAGAGGACCTATGGATGTATTTCAAATATATGTCTTTTATGTCTAAAACCATTCCTTCATTATTGTAATTATTGGTGAAAATAGTCGATCCGGAAGCTCGCATTGTGTTGAACTATAGATCTGCTATTTTCACAACTTATAAGTGACACTACACAACAGCAAAATACTTACTGACCTGCATTAATTTGTTAAAAGACTACTTTTTCCCCTTTTTTTTTGACTAAAACTAGACTAAAATCTTTTTGACTTTGTCGACTAAAATTGGACTAAAACTATCACATATAGAAGTGACTAAAATTTGACTAAAACTAATAAGCATTTTAGTCCAAAAGACTAAGACGAAATCTAAGATGGTTGTCAAAAACAACACTGGTACCATGGTATCTCAAAATGACTATAGTACTTCCATCTAACCTAATGAACATGACTTTTTTTTAAATTGACATTTATACATCAAGCTAAAAGCTGAATAAATAAGCGTTCCATTGATGTATGGTTTGTTAGGATAGGACAATATTTGAGAAGCTGGAATTTGAAGGTGCAAAATATTGAGAAAATCACCTTTAAGGAAGGCCTAAATTAAGTACTTAGCAATGCATATTACTAAAAAATAAAATAAAAAGTTGACATTTACAGTAGGACGTTTTTACAAAATATCTTCATGGATCATGACCCTGGCATAAAAGACAAAAAAAAAAAAGAAAAAAAAAAAAAGAAAAAGAAATTGACCTATACAATTTTTTGCTATTGCTACAAATATACCTGTGCTACTCAAGACTGTCCAAGGTCACAAAACACCTCCTAATCAGTTCTTCCTTTAGGTTTTAGCTAGGCCTTTAACATTTCAAACTCTAAGCATTTGTGTAACAGCTTATGTTTCGATCTCAATAAGATCAATGTGATAAATATTACCGTTATAATAGCATTCACATGATTTCCACTTAAAATTAACCAAAATCAGTTCATGTAGTGTCTGCTGCCACCAAGTGGACAGACGAGTCACGTTTTACACTTTCTGCACCACTTTTTGCATTATCACACATACACTCAAATAAAACGAGATTCCGTAAATACATAAGCGTGCACATATATAAGCTTTGCTATCTTTGTTCCTAGAAAGACATTTACACACAGAGAGCTTAACACATTGCTATGCTGTATCACAGCACCTTAATAATTTACCCCTCCACCTCTTGCTACAGAATTGCATTGCTCCCTGAGTATCAATTGAAATTCCCATTCATGATTCATGAGGAAAAAATTGAAGACAGTGTATTTTTCTATTAGCATGGATTAGGCTGGATGTGACTCCGGCCGAGGTTTCGGCACGCTGTGGGTTCAACAGCACAGACCGTGAACATCACGTGTGTGTATTTTCATACCCTAGCTGGATGCATGACACATATGAATTAATCAGCGTTGCCGAAGGGTGTTTATCCTCGCAAGTACGCTCGCTTTCAAATGTAGACGTGTGCTTAGCTGTAAGTGAAAAAGCAGGTGATGGAAATTTCCCATCATGCCCGCAATCTGTCCTCTCCCCCAGTAAACTCAGCAGATTGCATTTTCTGATAAGACAACCAACCCCCTCCATTAAACAGTGTTGCCATGACGCCTGAGGAATAGTGAGGAAACACTCCAGCATCCACCTCAACACCTACCATTACCATTAGTAGCGCTGTCTTACGGCACACCAGGGCTGAAAGAAGCATACTGCTAATGGTACCTGAAATCCATCATGATGCTTCTAATATAAACACTGTGTAATTATGTTGGCTTGACAAATACTCAGGGTCAGCGGGGTTTTGAAAAGTGCCATGTCTTTTCTAACCACTCAAACTCACACATTTCTAAAACCAGATGGTTAAAAAAAAAAAAAAAACGACAACAACAAAACTACTAAATCCTTTAAATGTCCCGTTTAAATGTTCTTGTAGAGCATTCAAGCAACATTCAAAACGTTCAGAAACTGAAACACCAACTGTCGAGTTGTAAACGCAGAAAATTAGCTGCAGTCCTCGAATTTGATTGACCGGAAAAAGTTCTAGAAGTGCAGAGGCGTAAAAGCGTGTAGGCTTTTTAAATGTTTTAATATCACTCCGCTTGGTGTTCGCACGTTCCATAAAGTTTTTTTTGTTTTGTTTTTTTACGTTAAAAACAATGTTCATGAAATGCCAAAAAGTTTAGAAAAAATGTTTTAAAAAGATTTCAAAGTCGAGGTGCAAAAACATTTAACCACTTACATTACTTAGTTTAACGCATTCTTCATGAGCATTTGAGTGTGCGTTAGAGCGACAAGCTCAAAATCGATTCCAGAGAGAATCGCGATGCATTAAAAAAAAATTGCTGTATCGAACCACAAATCAATGTATCGTTACACCCCTATAAGTATTTGATTTTAGATGGAGCAAGTCATTGAATTATTCACTCAACCGTTTACCTTAAAAACAGCAGTGCAGTAGTTTCAATAGGAATCAACGCAATTGGGTATTTTGAGTGAGGGCGAATAATTTTTCCACCTAAGATGGATTTCCATCCAAAACTGCAAATTTAAATTGTAATGTAAATATTGCATAAAACATTTGCGAATCAGCACCGTTTCCATCCAACGAGTCAAAGATAACAAAATCGTAATTTCCTGATAAACTGGCATATCACTAAAAAAGAATAAATAATTTGCACCTCAGAGCGAGCAGACGAAACAATAAATGGCCGAGAAATGTTTCAATAAAAGCCGAGGTGCAAGTACGTTTAACCACTTAAATTATTTTAATGTACAAGTGTTCTTAGAGTGCCATCTGCTGTTAAAATTTAAGCTCAGAATCGATTCCATAGAGAATTGCAATGTATTTGGATACATTAAGTATCGATCCACGAAACGATTTATTGTTACACTACTAGAAGTATGTGATTTCAGAAGCAGACACTGTCTGCTTTATGAGTCTTTGAGTGAGTCATTGAATTATTCACTTAACCGTTTAGTTCAAAAATCCAGTTTCTCTCGATTTTCACAGGCAGTAGTGCAATACTTTTTACTCCGTGCAAGCAGGAATTTTGAGTGAGGGTGAATTATTTTTCAACATAAGCAACAAAACTACCACGTTCAAGGCCCAGAAAGTTAGTAAGGACATTGTTAAAATAGTCTGTGATTCAACCCATCTGTGGTTCAACCTTAATTTGATGAAGTTACGAGAATACTTGTGCATAAAAACAAAAATAACGACTTTATTCAACCATTTCTTCTGTTCCGTGTCTGTCTTCTATAAAAGTTCTCTTTTCAGATTTAAAATGACTCCCACGTAAATGTGAAATTTAAAATGTCAACCTTCAAAACACTATAGGACTGGCGTTCGTTCTTGTTGACTCCCCTCAGTTTGCGTCACAATGCACAGGAGATTAAGCTCACTTAATCAAACACTGTCAAAGGAAGGACGGTGTGCCCCGCTGTACCTCCATATACCTCCATCCACAGGTGCAAGGTCATTTACGTTGCTAAGCGTTTGTCCCACACACAACCAGGTGTTTAAAATATCTCCCTCTACCTTTAAATGGCTTTCCCTCCTTTCTTGTCCTTTTTTCCCCTCTGTAACAAGAAATCCGTTTGAACGACTCCACTGCGACTCGGTGTTAGAAATATGCAGCTTTAATTCCAGAGCCCCTGAGCCTTTATTGCCATTTACATCCTCATTACAAATGACCAGGAATCCATTAGGTTCCTGTCATCCCCCGTATCTCATTAAGATGGGCTCTATCTAGCCCGCTCCTGCAGGCCGGGCTCAGGGACAAAAAAGAAAAAGTAGATATCAAGCACCTTTCAGGAGGATGTTCACATACTGATGAGGTGACTGGGTGATGCCACTAGGCATCCTATCTATCTTTATTTGCAGAAAGACAGTTCCTGGGATATATGGATGGTGCAAAGGCCGAGAGCATAAGGTGAGTTTTATAAAATGCATATGAAGGGATCAGGGTGACCTTTGAGCCTACAGGGGCCAGTCTTTAACTCCCATAATGCACTTTGAATATCACACATGCATACATAGATAATCTATTTAATTCAGCCTATTTGAACTCTTGCCTCTACAGAGAAAAGCAGTACTGAGATGAAGACTAGAGAGAGTAGAGGGCCCTCTACACCAAGGATGATGGCTATTATGATAACAGTATCATTATCAATAATGATAATTAGGGCTGGGCAAAAAAAAAAAAAAAAAAAAAAGATTTTTCGATATCGTTTTTTTAAATGTAAAAAAAAAAAATATTTGAAAGAATAAGGGTAAACCAACCAGTTGATAGGCCCAATTGACTCAACTTCCATAATATGTAAAAAATATGGGATTTGGTTATCCATATTCTTCAAAATATCTTCTTTTGGGTTCAACAGAAGAAATAATTCATACATGCATAAATGGCAGAATTTTAGATATCTACACCATTCATAGGCTTGCAGCCTACATGTTACAACTAATGCTGTGAGATTTTAAGATCTTAATGTCTGACATAACATAACCTGATCCAGTTTCATCAAGGTATGCAACTGTTCTGACTTGTCCAATTTCCAGCATCAGTTTTTCATCTGATGAAATCAATTCGGTCTATTCACTGTAAACATTTGAAATATAGAGTTGAGCTCTGTTTTATTGAACCCAATTGTAATTAAAATTAAAAAGTGTTTATATACAGGTTTGTGGCTCTTAATTTCCTTTTATTAATTAACCACTTGTAATCTTATGTTCACTGTTAATTTTTTTATATAAATGTAGGATGACGCCAGTAGCCAGATATGGTAAACTTACAATTTTTTTCACTTTTACGTGAAAAATAAGGTGGATAGTTAGTTATATTATCTTGGCGTAAATGGACTTTATTTTGAAGCTTCTTGAAGCTTCAAAACCTTTGCAAATAATTTGTTTCAATACAGTAACTTTAGAGTGCGCATCAAACTGCAAAAATCACGTGATTTCAGTATCCAAAATTTAAATAGTTTGTGAAAACATTATCATTTTAACCTCTTTCCAGAACATTTTTGACATTTTTAATGACATATTCCAATGAAAAAGAGTTGTGGTTATTAGTCTCATTGGCCTAATTAACCAAACTCTGCATGAAACCGAACAAAATGCCTACAAATTAATTAAAAACACATTATGCAGACACTTTGCATTTAACACATTACATAGTTAAAACATTTGACATTGGTAAGTGAAAGGTGTTAAGCATGTTTGACCTAAGTTTCATTGCTTTTACATCATTCTGACTGTTTCAAGTGCTTTGAAAAAGTTCTGAAAAGCTGTTTCTCCCATCACTAGATACAGGTACCTGTATGTTACCTTAAATCTAAGAAAAACTGAAATAGAGGATTTGCACTTATGTCGTGGTTTGGATGTGTGGCCATATTGGAGATACTCAGATGTCAACAACAGCATGGATTGCATGGGTTATGTACTACTAAATACGTTTTTTCACTAATTTATGCCGTCTAAACTGTGGGAAGAATGTGTGGAAGCTCCTAAATCATATAGAGAAGGAATTAGTAAGCAGGAAAGGGGGTGATATTTTAACAAACTAAAGTTAATAGGTGGTAAAGATGCATGCAGTACAAGCAGTATTAAGATATTAGCCTAATATTTCACCTACCAGACCGGAAATGGTAAGAGCAAACAAATGTTGTCTAGATTCTTGCCTGGGAAATCCTGGTTCAGTTTGGCCAACAACAAATGCCTTTTGTTCCTTGGATATATATATATTTTTGCACTCTTCTCCTTGATTTCATTTGGTTCAGTGGCATTGTTTAAGTTCAGTGCTGCCAATATGGCTGATTGATATGGACACTTCATGAAAACACTCAACGACACAGGAACATACCACCTTATTCTTCAATGTGGAAGAAAGCCTATGGGCGAGACTTCTGGTTCATTATCCATTATAGGGAAATGAGAATGAGAACTAAACAACGCCACTGACTAAACCGAACAAAACTCACATATTTTGCAATTATTGCTGCTGAAAATGGTCAACTGTCGTCATGGTTTGAGCTGTACTAATCGGTCGGACCAGAAGAAACATTGAGTACTATAGACTGCCAAAAGTTATACCAATAACACTGCAAAAAATGCTTTTCTTGCTTAGATTTGTCATCTTGTTTCCAGCCAAAATACCTAAAAATTCTTAAATCAAGAATGATTTTCTAGACGAGTAAAAATTGTTTTCAGAAAAGTCAAAAATAAGTGAGTTTTTGCTTGAAATAAGCAAAATAATCTGCCAATGGGTACGAAAAAAAAATCTTATTTCAAACAGAAAACAAGATTATTTCTCTTACCCCAATGGCAGATTATTTTTCATTTTTCAAGAAAAAATGCACTTAATTGAGTAGTTTTTTTCTGAAAACAAGACAATTTTTATTAGTCTAAAAATCCTTCTTGATTTAAGAATTTTTAGATATTTTAACTGGAAACAAGACAAAAAAAAATTAAGAAAGAAAAGCATTTTTTGCAGTGAAGGAGAAGAGTGCAAAAACTGTCTGAGGAACAAAAGGTGTTTGTGGTTGGCCAAACTGAACCAGGATTTCCAGGGAAAAAAATCTTGACAGCATTTGTGTTTGTTCTTATTTCCAGGCAGGTAGGTGAAATATTAGGCTAATATCCTAATTAATACTGCTCATACATATCTTTACCACCTATTAACGTAAGTGTCAAAATATTGCACCCGTTCCTGCTTATTAAGTCCTTCTCTATACGATTTAAAAGCTTCCATGTGGTTCAGACAGCATAAATGAGCAGAAAAACATATTCAGTAGTACGTTAACTGCAAACAATACTTGTTTGCATCGGAGCAGAGCCATAGAGAAACAAGAGTTGCGACGCTTCCATAGGCTTCCTATAGGAACTGAGGAATGCGGAAGTAAAGTGTCTCATGGAGCGGCCAATAGTTCCAAACAACTAATAGTTCCTCCATAGAAGCCCATTCATCTCAGCGCTTCTCGTGCACAGTCGCCGGTAAATTAAAGAAATTACTGCATTTTTTTTTTACATTTTAACGCATCAGTTGACCTCTCGGAAAACTGGCCAGTTGTGGTATTTTATGAAGCGTGTCATAGTTAATGTTTATCGTTAAAAAATAAACAGTTAAACTGTAAACGCAGTTATATAACGTGAGAAACACCGTAATAGCTACCATAACCAGATACTAATTGTCATATTTTTACATTTTTAGTCTTTCTGCAATCTTTCTCTCACTGTAGGAGGTTGAATGAGTTTCAGTGGAGACTGCATTCAAGAAACACGATAATGTATGCTGAACGCAATTCGTTACCTTGTGTTTTTTAATCGATGCTCTTCATCCTCCTCTTCCTCATTGCATCCGATTCCTGCAAAAGCAAAATGGTCATCGATCACTATGAAAGCCCAAACCGAGCAATACTGAGCTCTATAGAATTGAAGTGACTGTAATATCCCAGCTTTTTCATATTTATTAGGACTCTGACGTTATGATAGTTGAGCGGAATATCTGATACAAACCGCGTGCTTTTAACAAAAACAGAATATTGATGTTTGTAGCCAAATAACACGCTTGTCTGAACTGATTGGATTCATATAACTGAGAATATTGCGCATATTCAAATTACGTGGCAGGAAGTTATGAGTTATAAAGTTATGCGTTTTGATTCTGTTCATTAAACTGGAAGCAAACGAGCTTGATCATTTGAGCATTTCACATTCACATTAAAGCACACACTTCAGGCTGTACTGAAGTATCTAATCTCAGTTGGAAGACCATTCCAGTTTTATTTACCTATTTGAAGGATTTTCTTTCTTATATGGTTCACCCAAGCTGTGTTAGTGATGAGGCCAGAGAGCAATCAGATCTCTTTCTCTCTCCAGATATCGTGATACACTTGATAACTGTGCTTATTTTAAATGACTTCCATTGATGTATCTGGGATAAATACTGCTATTTCGAATCTCAATCAATAGTATAATTCAGATGCTGACCTGAAGCACGTTTTCTCCCTGCCAGCTCTCATTGATTGAGCTTGTACTAATCTATCATTAACTGCACCTGGGATTTAACTAGCGTGAGTGCGCCCTCTAGTGGCTGCGAATGCAACAACCATAAGACATACAGACATGAGTAAACGTTCTCAGGCTTTTTCATTTGTCATTTTGGATGGATAAAAGACTTATTCATTTATTTAGTAAATAAGGTTATATTTATAACAAATACTGACATGATATGAAAGTTTCATTAATCCATTATTTTGTTTAATTTTTTAAAATATATATTTAAGGAAGAACAATGCAGGTTGTTTTTTCCAGGTTTAATTTTAAATTAGTTATTTTATATTTTGTATTATGTTTTTAGGGTGATTATGTAACATTATTTCCATGGATTGCAGATTCTTATCATTTTATTTTATTATTATTACCTTTTTGTAAATAAACGTATATTTACTACAGATACGTTATAGAAATTCCATACAGTTTTGTGGTTTATTTATTTATTTAGTAAATAAGGTAAGATTTAAGACAATCATTGATATGATATAGAAACTCTTAGTTATTTTGGTTAAAAATTGGATTTTGTGTGTGGGTTTTTTTGTTTGTTATGTTTTTGTTTTTTAGGTTTATAAAACATTAAATTAAAAATTTTAATATTTTATTTTGTATTAGGTTTTTAGGGTGACTGTGTAACATTCTTTTCATGGATTACAGATTCTTATTTTATTATTATAATTATTATTTTTTGTAAATACATTTAAATTGATGACAAATATGTAAAAGAAATTTAAAAAATATTAAATATAAAGTATATATATATATATATATATATATAATAAATATAAATTATCAGGTTTATAAAATATTTAATTCCTTTTTTTATTTTATATTTTGTATTTTTTTATAAATGTATATTTATGACGAATATGAAATTCCAATAATAATATTATTATTATTATTGAATATTTAAGTAACAACGTTTTTTTTAAAAATATTTAATTTTAAAATATTCAATAATTATTTTTTTTTAAATATATTTTGTATTGTGTCCTTAGAGTGACTATGTAATATTCTTTCCAATGATTATAGATTCTTATTATTTTATTTATTTATTTTATTACATTTATTAGTAGTAGTAGTAGTAGTAGTAGTAGTAGTAGTAGTATTTATACATTTTTTTATTTAAAAAAAAAAAAATATATATATATATATATATATATATATATATATATATATATATATATATATATATATATATCATTATTTTGCTTTTTTTTATATTTAAGGAACAACAATGTGTTTTTTAATGTTTATAAAAAAATTATATCTATTTCTATTTTGCTTTTAGAGTGACTCTGTAACATTCCATGGACTATAGATTTGAAACTGTGCACTGTCCCTGTTATATAAACAAATAACTGTAATAGAATATAATAGAATAGACATGGGCATCAAAAAACAGCACATTAGCAATTAAAACTTTAATATGCCAGCACAGTTTTACCAAACAGTAGATTAAAATATCAAACAATTAGTGTTTCTCCATACATTCCTATTTTAAATTCATACATATAAAATCACTATAAAATGTTGCTCTTAAACAAAGTCACTGTAAAATCTGTGGGATTTCAAACATTCACATGCTGTTTACGGTTTTCGCTACACCGCTTGGTACAAAAAAAAAATCTAACCAATCACACAACCCAGTCTTGCAGGGGGTGCTGGGACACCCGGGACCGCTTTAGACCCACTGTGAGTCTAAACCAGGTCCACTAGGACTTAAATATAAGGCTTTATCTCCTCAAACTAAGCCCTTGATTAGAACCGGCTTCAAACCTAGTCCTGTGTTATTCCGTCATAAAAATAAGACCAGTTTTAGCATTAGTTTAAACAAAAAGATTCAATAATTCAGCTGTTAAATAACGTCTGTAAGTGGTCCGGACAGTAACTTGACTGAAAAACAAGATGGATGTGATTTTCATCATTCATTTCTCCTTCAAATATAACAGAATACAAAAAATAACGGTACATAATGGATTTTGGATAAAGCGTATATGGATATAGAAGAGGTTTTCTTGATTAATATGTCATGAAAAGGCATTGTCGGTGATTCCCGGTCTCTCTCCCAGGACGTTCAGTAGAGTCTTTGCATAGTTGAGAAGGTCTAAAGACAGTTTTTAAGGCACTGTGACGTGGAAAGGGCTTCCGGGCACCATTTCTTCTCCCCATTTGACTATCAGGATGTAGTCGCCTTTTTCTTTCACTGTGTATGTGACGTTGTACATTCGGTTGCCCATGTGTTTGACGTACACTTCCTCACAGGGAGTCTTTGGCCCGTGTACTCCTACCATTAACATGTTTGTCCCTAAAAAGACCAAATAAAAGCTGGTAAGTCATCTGTATGAGAGCATTATAGATAATATTTGTATTACTGGTTAGAAGGCTGTACCTGCTTTACTGCAGTCCACTGTGAAGGTGTTTTTCTGGCCAATGAAGGCTTTGGAGAGTCCGGCCCCCCTGGAGATCACCTTACTGGCGTCGGATGAGAATTTAGGCAGCGTAGAAAAAGATCCGGCCACTGAGGACGATTTCGTCACTGTTTCCACCAGAACCGATGAGGTTTCGTGTAGAGAGTGTCCTCCGGAGAGACGTGCACCTGGAAGAGTGGATTTCTTCTTGTTAATTTGCTTCTTTATGAAAGATGAGTTGGTGGAAAGACATTAGCTGTCTTTTTTTCCTTTCAATCAATAGTCTCAATCTCTTGTAAACAGTTTCACGCATTTTATTGTTGTCATAAACTTGTGTGGTTTCAAATAGACTCTATTATGTTGTATGATAATCCTGTTTGATCGTATAATCTCAGAACCAGATTTTTCTATTTCAACTACAATTTTCTATTATATTTTTATATGGATATTTTGATTTTTTTTTGTACTATAATATAATATAATATCATATCATATAATATCATAATATATTATATAACATAATAAACCATCAACAAATAATAATAATAATATTTAGATATTTGTTTTTAGGGTGAAATGAATATAATATAATATAATATAATATAATATAATATAATATAATATAATATAATATAATATAATATAATAAATAATAAAATAATAAAAATAATATTTAGATTTTAGTTATTATAATGAAATATAATATAATAAAGACATTAATAAATAATAATAATATTAAGATTTTTTTTTACTTTAATAGGTGTAGATTTCAAGGTGATATAATATAATATAATATAACATAATATAATATAATTTAATATAATATAATATAATAAATAATAAAATAATATTTAGATGTTTGTTTTTAGGATGAAATACAGATATTATAATATAAGACATTAATTCATAATAATATTTCAATTTTTTTTAATAGGTATGGATTTCAAGGTGCTATAATTAATATAATAAAGACGTTAAAAAATAATAATTAATAATATTTCAATTTTTGTTTTTAGAGTGAAATATAATATAATATAATATAATATAATAAAGACATTAATAAATAATATTTCGACTTTAGTTTTTTTACTTTAATAGGTGTAAACGTCATATTTAATATTTTCATATTCATAACCGTTTTAATATTTTGGATTTTGGATTATATTTTTATATGAACAATAGTTAAATGTTATATTCTGTGTTTTGGTGGCTGCCGTAGGTGGCCGTTTTTATACCTGATTTTATATTTTCTGTTTAGGGTGGAATACATATGAAAAATACCCTTTGGCTACTCTGGCACATCTACAGTAATGTTTTTTTAATGTCCACTGTTAAATTATTAAAATAAAATACATATATAATAACGTAATATAATAGGGTGGATAAAACATACACTTTGACTAGGTGTAAATCACATCTGTCTCTGTGTCTGTCCTAGAGTATATAAAGAGCATAAAAATCCTAGTGTAATGTACTGTAGTGTGTGATGTCTCACCAGAGACTTTGGCTTTGAAGGGGCTGCCCACGATATGCTGCGGTCCTCCATATTTGATGGAGATGAGGTAGCTGCCGGGGGCCATGGGAGTGTAGGTGACCTTGTATCCTTCTGGACACTCCTGACAATCCATCTTTACCTTCGATGGGCCGTCGATGGTGACTGACAGAGCTCCTGAGCCAGCGTTACACGTGTTCACAATGAAATCTGATGGTACACCTGTGATAGATCAAACAAAGCACGTGAGTTTCTGTCTTTTTTGTGTGTGTTTGTGTCTCAACACTCGTGACTGGCTGCTTGTTGGTGTTGTACTGCACCTGTAGTTCCCCCCTCCAGTCCGGGCCCAAAAGCTGTTACCATGCCTGGATCTCCAGCCTGACCAGGTTCCCCAACACGGATCTTGAAGGGACTGCCGGGGATGTGACTTCCATTGAAGCGGACATCAATGGAGTGGACGCCGTTTTCTCGTGGAATAAACCGTATGGCGTGTTTATCTGCACCAAAAACAGGCACCAGTGTTGAATAAGTTAAATTGTCTAACTATATACATAACCTCTATACTTAAACTAACACCACCATGTCTTGGAATATATATATATGTATAATAAAAATTGTTTAAAAAAAGTTATTTTACAATATAAATGCATATATATGTAGATAATATAAATAATATTATATGACCTACAAAGTAATACATAAATAACAATACCCCAAAATAACTGAACAATATAATATTAATTGTTAACAGCATTATTACATAATTAATAATATATAAAACATAAAATAATATATTACATATTTAATATATAAAACATATAAATAAATAGCAATACATACAAAAAACTAAATAATATAACAAAAATAACAAAATAATACAATATAAACTGTTTAACAACATAATATATTACATAAATTTTTATTTATAAAACATAAATAATAATACATAAAAATAACTAATACAACATAAATCGCTTAACAACATAATATATTGCAAAATTAATAATATATGAATATTGTAAAATAATATATAAAACAAATATTTGCACACACATAAAAGACGTGTGTAAATAATAATATATAGTATAATAATATTAAAATATATTAAACTATAAATAACAATGTATAAAATATTATAAAGAATTATAAAAAATGTTATTGTTAAATAAAATAATAAAATAAATAATGAATACATATTTATTTGGATAATATAAATTATAATAATATCAATAATATTATAAAAATAATTAAATAATATAAATTGTTTAAAATATTATATATGAATTACAAAACACATATTTGAAAAATACTATGCTATTTAAACAATAATATAAAAACTGTATAATATAAACAAAATAGTATAATAAAATGTTTAAACATAGTATATATGAATATTAAATTATACAACAAAAATAATAAATTTTTATATAAATATATAAATTAAATGTTTAATCAAATTTTATATGAATACTAATACATAAAACAACAAAAAAAGTTAATGTAAATATTTACAGGAAATATTTAAATAAAAAGATTAAATTAATGTATAAATGGTAAAATATGAAAATATATTAAATGATACGCACACACACATATACAGTACAGGCCAAAAATTTGGACACACCTTCTCATTCACACACATATACAGTACTGTATATTTTTCTGTTTATTAAAGTTTTTACTCTACATATGTGCAGTTTTCAGTGGGTTAGTGATATTTGTTAAATATATATATAAATTAATAAATAAATATTTTTTTAAATGGGTTTTTGTACAAAAACTGCTTTTTATGTAAAATTCACATTATAAAAGACCCACATTTCTAACTTTAATTTATGGGTATAACATGGATAATTTCACATGGTTTAGTGTAAGATTTTTGCCCATCTTTTGGAAAATCCAGTTTTAAAAGTAAAAAAAATAACTTTTACCAGTAGGTGGCTGCAGAGCTCCACTATTTGCTATTTGACCACCTGAAAGATATTTTTTCACAAGTTTTTTCAGTTGAATTCATATCTACAGTACAGACCAAAAGTTTGGACACACCTGAATGAGAAGGTGTGTCCAAACTTTTGGTCTGTACTGTATATATATATATATATATATATATATGTATGAATTAAAAAATATATATTTGAAAAATACTACATTATATAAATAATAATATATAAAATTATATAATCAAAATTAAATTAATTAAATTAATTAATTAAATGTTGAATAAAATTGCATATGAATATTAATACATAAAACAGAAATATTTTTTATACAAATACAAATTATATATTACATTTTAAACAAACTATATGTGACCCTGGACCACAAAACCAGTCTTAAGTCGCTGGGGTATATTTGTAGCAATAGCCAAAAATACATTGTATGGGTCAAAATTATTGATTTTTCTTTTATGTCAAAAATCATTAGGAAATTAAGTAAAGATCATGCTCCATGAAGAATTTTTTGTAAAATTCATACTGTAAATATATCAAAATGTAATTTGAGATTAGTAATATGCAATGTTAAGAACTTAATTTGGAGAACTTTAAAGGTGATTTTCTCAGTATTTTGATTTTTTTGCATCCTTAGATTCCAGATTTTCAAATAGATGTATCTCGGCCAAATATTGTCTTATCCTAACAAACTATACATCAATAGAAAGCTTATTTCATATGATGTATATATCTCAGTTTTGTAAAATTTAACCTTATGACTGGTTTTGTGGTCCAGGGTCACATATATGAAAATTAATAATAATCATGTCATAAAATCATATCATTTCTAGAGACAATTAGTTCCTGTTTTAACATATTTCTGTGTATGTGGCAATATGCTCACCATTGTCTAGTTCAGTAATGTAACACTCCTCCACTGCTCCAGATGGTGTGTGAACCTTAGCATCAATCGCTCCTCTCGCTCCGTTCAGCTGCACGGCAAACGAAGCCTCTTGATTCACCTTCAAACCCATCTCCTGCAGAGACAGCCACACAAATTTAGCATTTGCATTTTGAATATGATTTAATCTTCAGAAGTTTAAAGTGGAGCATGTATTCCTTTCTCGCTAAGCAAATTCACAATGGCCAACATAAGAAATGATTTGCTACTTGTCGTGCTCATTTGTCTTTCCTGAGAAACTCCTTCTTCACTTTCGTGAAGGGAACTGCAAGTACACTTGTCTCATCTGGTGATAAGCTGTGCTGTGCTCTCCATCAAGTGCTCTCACAGTCTCCGAGAGAGTGTGTTGATAAAGGAGCTGCCGTCGGCTCTCAAGAGTCCCTGAATCTCAGCCGTCCCGCTGCTACAGAGAATAACGATCCCTCTAGACTCGGTGTGTGAGTGTGTTTGATCTGGAATCACTCACCTGCAGGCTGGTGACGGTTAGTAGGCGGGCGTCATCTGACACTGATGCAATGGGAACGATGAAAGGGCTGTCTGGGATGTGTTCGTCGTTAAATTTGATTGACACCTCATAGTCACCTATAATCAAAGAAATAAATTAGGAAAAAAATGTAAATGGAAAATTTGATTACTAAAGCAAACACTTGGCTAAAATTAGCATTAGCACTTACCAGGTTCTTGTACTACATAGGCCACCCCACAGGAACCGTCCTTTCTGTCCTCAAAGGTAATCTCAGCTTTGCTGGGACCCTCAACAGCTATGGACAAACCACCAGCACCGGCTTCACGGGTCCAGATACTGAACTCAGCTAAAAATCACACCAACATTTTTTTCAATGTTCACAATATTCTAGAAAAATAAAGAGTACCTGATTTCCTGTTAGTGTTGTTTTAATATTTTTATATACTATTACTGCATTTATTAGAATTCAAAATTCATCTTCGTATTTTCATTTAGTTTAAGTATACAAAAAAAATTTCAGTTGTACATTCTAGTAATTTAATTTCAGTATTTTGTCTTAATTTTATTACAGTTGCCAAGCATGGTTATAATAGTTAATAAAAAATAAAAATAAAAAAAAAATCTGTTAGTTGCACAGGTAAAAATTCTCATTTTTTATTTAGTTTAACATTTAGTAAAACTAAAACTGAAATGAAAATTTATAAAAATTGTATGTATAAAAACTACATAAAACAAAAGCTAACACAAATGGCAAAACACTCAACTAAATATAAAAAAAATATATAAAAAACATAATATAATATAATACATACACACACACACACACACATTTAAATATGAATAATATTAAAATTAATATATAAATAATAATACAATAAAAAATAATATAAAAATAACAATATAAAATATTTAGTTACATATAGTAATAACCATATATGTAATATTCTAAAGTATTTTTATATTTTCATTTTTATTTAGTTTACGTTTTTTAAAGCACTTTTTTTAGTTTTAGTTTTATTACAGTTAGTTGCATGGATTTAATAGATAACTAAAAAAACATATAAAAATATTTCTGTTACTTTAAATAAAATAAACGCTAACTGAAATAAAATGAAATTAAATTAAAACTTTTTTTCAGCTAGGTGCCAAGGCAAAATTTCTCATTTTCGTTTAGTTTAATATTAAGTATTAAAATACATAAAACTGAAATAAAAATGTATAAAAACTATAATATAAAATATCATAATTGTTTAAAAACATATATAATTAATAAAAATATATACATACATGTGTGTAAATGTATGTATGTATAAATTTTAATAAATAAATAATAAACAAAATAATACAATAAAAATATGTTAGAAAACATAAAATAACAATTTAATATAAAATATTTTGTTATTTATATATAATAACACCAGTAACATATAACATTTTCATGTAGTTTTTTAAAGCACTTTTTTAGCTTTGTTTTTATTAGTTATGTGCATGGACATAACAGATAACTAAAATTAAAACCATAAAAACCATTTCCCTTTACTTGAAATAAAATAAAGTTAAACTAAAATAAAATATAAAGTTTTTTTTTTTTCATCTAGTTGCTAAGGCGAAATTCTCATTTCAGTTTAACATTTAGCAGTGAAACACCTTAAAATCAAATAAAAAATTATATGTATAAAAACTACATAAAACAAGTTTCTTAAATTTTAAAATATTTTTTGTCCATCTACTATTTATATTTTATTTTCTTCCAATTAACAAAAATGATTTTTAATAGTTTTAGTGAACAACAACACTGCTTCTTATCTCTTACCTGGAACTCCAGCCACACCTCTGTCCAATCCAGTACCTCCAGCCCGGACCTTATGGGCCCCTCCCTCTCCCAGGGGCCCCACGGTAAACTGGAAAGGGCTTCCGGGGACATGCTGTCCCCTGTATTTGACATTGACAGTGTGGGGGCCCATCTCCTGAGGCACAAAGCGCACACTATAGGTGCTGTCCTCTCCTTCTATGATCTCGGCGTCCTCTGTGTTGCCGCTGGGACTCGTCACCTGCGCGGTCATTTCTTGCGTACCTGATTCACCTGAAAGAGAAAAGAGAAGGGCACACGTGTGAGACATTTCACATACCATTTCAGGCATTTCTTCTATAAAAGATGATGTTTTGGCTGGGCTGCCCGCAGAGTTGAAGGCAGCTCAGATTTTCCAGCTCGGCTCTCCTGTCATAAACGTCTGCAGTGGAAAGAGTGTGCTCATTCCCGCCGAAAAACCCCATAAACACACACAAACCGTTACATCATCACACACACATGCACGATAACACAAAGAAACTTGTAAAAGCTGCAGACCTTAAAGGAATAGTTCTGTTAGCAATTACTCACCCTCAGATTAGAACATTTCGGGTGAGTTAATTCATTTAGCACCTGAAATATTCCTTTAAAGGAGAAAAAATTACAGATAATTTACTCATCCTCTTGCCATCTAAGATGTTCGTCTTTCTTCAGTTGTAAAGAAATCATGGTTTTGAGAAAAAGATTTCAGGATTTCTCTTTCCATAAAGTGGACTTCGATGGTGCCCGCGAGTTTGAACTTCCAAAATGCAGCTTCAAAGGGCTTTATATGATCCCAGCCGAGGAAGAAGGGTCTTATCTAGCGAAATAAATTTATATACTTTTTAAGGCCAAATGATCATTTTGTCTAGCTCTGCATCATCAACTCTGTGTATTCCGGTTTAAGACAGTTAGGGAATGTTGACAAACTGTCATTTTCTCCTCCAACTTTAAAATCAACCTACATCGCTGCAGAAGTTACGACCCAGTGTTTACAAAGTAAACATGCAAAGAAAATCAAATGCCCCTTTACAATGAAAGGTAAAATAGCGATGTAGGGCGATTTTAAAGTTGGAGAAGAAAATGAGATGGGAGTTTTTTGACATACCCTAATTGTCTTGAACCAGAATACCATACCATGGAGTTCATGCAGAGCTAGACAAGTTAAAAAGTATCTAAATTATAATTTTTTCACTAGATAAGACCCTTCTTCCTTGGCTGGGATCATTTGAGCCCTTTGAAGCTGCATTTAAACTGCATTTGGGAAGTTAAAACTCGAGATAATGCAAGATATAAAGTCGCAATTGTAAGGAAAAGAAGTCAGAATCGCAAGATACAAACACAATTCTGAGGAAAAAAGTCTGAATTGCGAAATATAAATTAGCAATTGTGAGAAAAAAGTCAGAATTCTGAGATACAAACAATTCCAAACAAATAATAAATTTTGAATTGCAAGAAAAACAGAATTGCGAGATACACAATTCTGAGAAAAAGTCTGAATTTCCAGACATAAACTCGCTATTATGAGAAATAAAGTCAGAATTGCGAGATATAAAGTTGCAATTGTGAGAAAAAAAAGTCAAAATTGCAAAATACAAACTGCAATTGCAATTGCAAGAAAGAAAGACAGAGTTGCAAGATACAAACACAATTGTGAGAGAAAAGTCTGAATTGCGAGATACAAACGCAATTCTGAGGAAAAAAAGTCTGAATTGCAAGATATAAATTCGCAATTCTGAGAAAAAAGTTACAATTGACAAATACAAACTCAGTTCTGAGAAAAAAGTCTGAATTGCAAGATATAGACAAGCAATTGTGAGAAAAAAAGTCAGAAATGTGAAATACAAACAACTTTGAAAAAGTCTAAATTGCCAGACAAAAAAATCGCAATTGCAAGAAAAAAAAGTCAGAATTGCAAGATACAAACACAATTGTGAGAAAAAATTTAGAATCACAAGATACAAACACAATTCTGAGGAAAAAAGTCAGAATCGCAAGATACAAACACAATTCTGAGGAAAAAAGTCTGAATTGTGAAATATAAATTAGCAATTGTGAGAAAAAAGTCAGAATTCTGAGATACAAACAATTCCAAACAAATAATACATTTTGAATTGCAAGAAAAACTGAATTGCGAGATACAAAATTATGAGAAAAAGTCTGAATTTCCAGACATAAACTCGCTATTATGAGAAATAAAGTCAGAATTGCGAGATATAAAGTTGCAATTGTGAGAAAAAAAGTCAAAATTGCAAAATACAAACTTGCAATTGCAAGAAAGAAAGACAGAATTGCAAGATACAAACACAATTGTGAGAGAAAAGTCTGAATTGCGAGATATAAATTCGCAATTCTGAGAAAAAAAGTTACAATTGAGAAATACAAACTCAGTTCTGGGGAAAAAGTCTAAATTGCCAGACAAAAAATCGCAATTGCAAGAAAAAAAAGTCAGAATTGCAAGATACAAACACAATTCTGACAAAAAAGTCAGAAAATGATCCCAGTCGAGGAAGAAGGGTCTTATCTATGCGAAACGATTGGTTATTTTCAAAAAAAAAAATCTACAATATATATACTTTTTAACCTCAAATGCTCGTCTTGTCTAGCTTTGCATGTACTCTGTGTATTCCGGTTCAAGACATTTAGGGAATGTCAAAAAACCTGAAATGTTTTCCTCAAAAAACATAATTACTTTACGACTGAAGAAAGAAAGACATAAACATCTTGGATGACAAGGGGGCGAGTACATTATCTGTAATTTTTTGTTCTGGAAGTGAACTTCTCCTTTAAACAGCAATCAACACACACAAACACACACACACACACACACACCCTCTGATTGTCGGCCCTGGACGCTGCTGAAGGTTCCCCTGCTCTCCCTGCCCAGAAATCCACCGAAAACATCTCTGAAGGGGTCGCCCCCCACCTGGGTGCTCTCTTCCACCCGCACTTCCCGTTTGGTCTCGCCCGCACGGGTCTTGCTGATCTCTGTGCGCTCGGTGCGCGTGTAGGTGTGGCTGCTGCGGGTGAAGGTACGGGTGAGCCGCTCTTGGGCCGACACCATCTGAAACCAGTTCCCTAGAGATGTGGAACCCGAAAGAGAGAGGAAGAAGGAAAGAGAAGAAGGAAGAAGAAAGGAAGCGATGAAAAGGGAGAAACAGGAAATGCATGCTTCCAAGCAGAATGGAAACACTTTGTATTCTTTTTTTTAAATCAAAACGGTTTATATTCTATACAGTTTCATACAGAAACACTCTGATTCAAGAGACAGGAAGCGACATGTCTGACAGTGGGAAACAGGTGGAAAAAGAGACAAACTGTATGTCTGAATATGCCTATAGTAGTAGGCGAAAAATAGTTTGAGATGAGTAGTATGTCAAAAATAGGCGAAATGTACCCTACTTCTGGCGAGTACGCATAAAGACTCTCCTATGAAGCCACGGAGGAGTATTTGTGAATAGCAGTGAAGTGACTCAACTGTTGCTTGTATGTCATTTTTCAGTGACAACATGGTGAATGTAGTACCTCAGAATTTCATTTATGCTACCCATATTCATACTACATCAGACATACTTTTTTAACATTCGTCGTGTAGTACCTACTTGACAGCATTTGATTTTATAAAGACTTGACACCTCATTCATTTTCTCCTCACCTGGAATCTTAAGGTTGAGATCGCAAGTGCTGCCCACTGTGGCTATAGATGGTGCTTGCCTCTTTCTGGTGATACTCTCCTTCATTCTTCCCTCACCCAGAACCTTCACTGTAAATGGACTTCCTGTGGAGCAACATAAAGTGTTTAAAAGAGTCGTCCACCTCAGAAGGAAAGCATCTTAACCAGACTTGTATGACGTATTGTATCGCAAATGATGTCTCTTATTAAAATATGTAGTCTATGTATGTCTATTTAAACATATTTTGGATTATGGGGGACAGTGCACTCTGCGTTGATGACGTCAAATGTGCCATACCTGGCACATGTTGGTCAGCGAATTTTATGTTGATGATGTAAGTTCCAGGTTCGGTTGGGCAGTAGGTCACTTTGCATGTTCCGTCGTCCACATCTGAACAGTTGATGTCAACTTTGCTGGGCCCCTCAATGGACAGACCAAGACCTCCGTAACCTGTAAAATATCGACCAGAAGCAAGTGGGTTTTATGATTAAATACAGTTCAGAGAAGTATAGCAACTACAGAGTCAATTCAGTCTTCATAAATCACAATTTTGAGAGAAAAAAGGTCAGGATAGCGAGATATAAACTCACAATTGCAAGAGAAATGTCAGAATTGCAAGATACAAACTTGCAATTTTGAGAAAAAAGTCAGAATTGTGAGATGTAAATTCGCAATTGCAAGAGAAAAAGGGATAGAAATGCACAGCTTTATAACTCGCAACTGAGAGTTTACATCTCAAAATTCTGAGGGAAAAAAAATGTATTGCGAGATATAAACTGGCAATTGTGACAAAAATTTAATTGTGAAATACAAACATGCAATTCTGAGAAAAAAGTCAGAATTGTGAGATACAAACACAATTTTGAGGAAAAAAAAGTCAGAATCGTGAGAAAAAAAAAGTTGGAATTACAAAATATGAACTTACATTGCAAGTTATCAAGGAAATTATTTTTCCCTCAGAATTGGACTTTATAACTTGCAACTGCAAGTTTATATCTCAAAATTCTGAGGGAAAAAAATGAATTGCGTGATATAAACTTGCATTTGTGACAAAAATAGTCAGAATTACTTATTTCAAACAATTCTGAGAAGAAAAGTCATAATTTTGTAAACTCACATTTGCGACAAACAAAGTCAGAATTGCGAGATAAAAACTTTCAATTTGAGAAAAAATCTGAATTGCTAGTGGTGGAAACGGGCTTCAATGTGTATGTGTACAGTGTGCATGGCATCAAATTCACATATGCGCTCAGATAACACTAAGTGTTTATGTCAAAAAGATTCTGAAGTATACTGCTCATTTACCACTGTGCTGCAAAATTTCGTTGGTGAATTTCATTAATTTTATTTGGAAATTACTGAGAGTTTTGCACAAGTGCCAAAAAGTTCCCATGCATATTTTGCTCATATTTAAGTTGGTCATACAAATTTACCATGCTGACCAATGGAAAAGTGCTTGTAAAGTAATCATGAAAAAATGCGAAATTTCACAGGCAAAACATGCAAGTGCAATTTTGTTTGTCAACAGTGTTGTGTGGCTGCACTTTAAGCACATTATGAAAGTCACAAGTTTACCAGCACTTCTGGTGTCCACGATGAACTCAGCCACTTCAAAAGTGTGTCCTTCAATCAGTCCTTTCCCAAACACCTTCACCTTACTGGCGTCTCCAATCTCAGACTGGCCCACCATGATCTTGAACGGGCTGTTGGTCACGTGCTTTCCATTTTTCTTCACGCTGACCACATGCTCACCCACTTCTTTAGGAGTGAAGGATATACCTAGAGGCAAAAAGCAGCGGGAATAAATTCTTTGTTAAATTAAAAAAAAAGACAGGCCTCTGGGTTCGGTGCTACATCAAAAGCCTTCTCTGAGCTGATAGTCGATTCTCTATGAAATCGCAGGAAGGAGCTCTTAGTCTCAAATCAGGTTTTTGGAGGCATCACCTCATCAGAAACTTTCTGTTTGATTGCTCACATCAGTCAGAGGACTAAGACTTTCTTGTTATGAGTTTATCAAGTCTCTAAAAGTGTTAATTACATTCACAATCTCACAGTCTTTCTCTTCTGGGAAAATGTGGCTAAATATTAGTGACTCATCTTGTTTGCAGGGGTGTACACAAACTTCAAATTCAAGTCCTACTTGAACCTCCTGTGGGGAAATTCAAACTTTGGGGTCTTAGTAACTGAATCCATTTAAAAATAATATGATCTGGCTTATTTATGTGCTGGCAGGCCTGATGAGTGACTTACCGATGTGGCGGTTTGGCAGTCTCTTCAGCAGACAGGGCTCCTCGTTGCCAGAAGGGGCTCTGATGCTCGCGGTCAGGGAGCTCAGGTCCGTCTCTGTGATCTTCAGTGACACGTCTGTGGCCGTGCCAACGTTCAGCTGAGACGTCCTCATGGAGTCATCACCTTCATCAAGAATGAGACAGAAATATATATGTGTGACCCTAGACTACAAAACCAATTTTTTGAGATTGAGATTTCTACATCATCCGAAAGCTGAATAAATAAGCTTCCGTTGATGTGTGGTTTGGCCGAAAATTTGGCCGAGATACAACTATTTGAAAATCTGGAATCTGAGAGTGCAAAAAAATCTAAATATTAAGAAAATCAACTTTAAAGTTGCCCAAATGAAGTTCTCAGCAATGCATGTTACTACCCAAAAAGTAAGTTTTGATATATTTATGGTAGAAATATCAAAATATCTTCACGGAACATGATCTTTACTTAATATACTAATGATTTTTGGCATAAAAGAAAAATCGATAATTTTGACCCATTCAATGTATTTTTGGCTATTGCTACAAATATACCCATGCTGCTTAAGTCTTCATAAATTCTTTATTTAACCAAAAATACAGAAAATGTTATTGCAATTTAAAATAACAATTTTCTATCTTAATATACTTCAGAATATAATTTATTTCTGTGATGCAAACCTGTGATATTTTTTCAGGACTCTTTGATGAATAAAAAGTACTGCATTTATTTAAAATACAAATATTTTCTAAAAATACTATCACTTTTTATCAATTTAACACATCCTTGCTGAATAAAAGTATTAATTTCTTTCAAAGAAAGAAAGAAAGCTTTTACTGACCCCAAATTTTGAAACGGTAGTGTATATCCTAAAAGAAGTATCACAGGTTCCCAAAAAAAAATATTAAGCAGCACAACCGTTTCCAACACTGATAATAAATCAGCATATTAGAATGACGTGTGACACTGAAGACTGGAGGAAAGATGCTGAAAATTCAGCTTCGCATCACAGGAATGCATTCTATTTTAAAGTATATTAAAATAGAAAACTGCTATTTTGAATTGCAATAATATTTCACAATATTACTGCTTTTTCTATATTTTAATCAAACAAATACAGCCTTGATTAGCAGAAATGACTTCTTTCAAAAACATTGAAATTCTTATTGATCCTAAAACCTTTGAATGGCAGTACGTGTATGTATATATATACATAACAAATATGATCCAGTTACTAAAAATAAACATTTACTGTGCGGGTGCAACCCCAGTTCCGTTGCGGAGAGCAGTGTTGTGAGGGGCAAAGTGAGAGTGAGACTGAAGGAGGGGGGAAGCAGCTGCTTCCTGTTTCTAAAAACTCTCAGGAAGTGCCTCCTACTTTTAGAAGCACTTCACAGATGTGGTTAAATTCTCCAGGTGTGACGGCACGCGCACACACATAAACACACACGGCAGCTAATTTAGTGATTTAGTGAGACATTATGGAGAGACATAACTTTGCCCTCTCTTGTTCATCCTCTCTTTCGCTCTCTCTCTCTCTCTCTCTCTCACACACACACACCCATATTTGGGCACATATAAACACCTACCTGTGATCTTGGCTGTAAAGGGGCTTCCAGCGATGTGCTTGTCATCGAACTTGACGATTATATTATAGTCTCCCGGGGCCGTTGGCAGGTAGGACACAGTGCAGGTGCCATCTTTATTATCCTTACAGCTGATCTCTGCCTTAGAGGGGCCTTCCACTGCCAAAGACAGACCACCTGAGAAGAGAAGATGAGAGAGCAGTGTGGGAAGGCAGAAGTCTAATGCGATGTGACTGTGAAGCTGCCAAGCTTGGTATGTGTGTATTACCTTCTCCAGCGTCTTTTGTGACGATTGTGAAGGTGGCGGGTTTGTTGACCATGCCGTGACTCAGACCGGGGCCGTATGCATTCACATGCCCGCTGTTAATGGCATCCACATAGAACTGAAGTGGACTTCCTGTGGGGAGATATTAAAAGAGTGTGACTTCATGTTTAAAATGATAGCATAATTATTAAATTTACAGACTTTGTTTTAATACCTGGTATGTGATTTCCATCATATTTGATGTCCATCTCATGCAGGCCCTTCTCAGTTGGGGCGTATTTGACTGTCACAGTCCCGTCTTTGTTATCAGTGATGTGGGGACGAGCAGTCTTACCAGAGGGCATACGTACCTCACCTGAAATGATAAAATGTCATCTTTTCAAATACAGAATTTCGCAGGCCTTTGTGAAAAGATGCACCTTTATTACACCTCTAATAATTAGGGGTTCAAGCGCATAGTGTTGAAGCCCAATTGTAATTGTTACAATGGCCACAGATCAGCGTTCTCCACGTAAAACTGATCGTAGAGACTTGAAACTTGGAGGGATGGTAGTAACTCTTCATTACGGACAACTTTGCCTCTAGAACCACTGCTGTCAATCAAATCGTTTGTTAAGTGATTGAGATGTAAAAACCTACTTTTGCGAACTAATCATAGGTTTTTGCTCAATCTGAAAAAAAAAACCTGCAGTACAATTTTTCTGGACACTCTAGGTCAGGGGTGTCCAACCCTGTTCCTGGAGATCTACCTAGAAAGTTCAGCTCCAACCTTGATCAAACACACCTGAACCAGCTAATTGATCATTTAGGTAGCACTTGATAATTACAGACAGCTGTGTTGGAGCAGGGCTGGAACTAAAGTCTGCAGGTAGGTAGATCTCCAGGAACAGGGTTGGACACCCCTGCTCTAGGTCAATAATTATCAAAAGAAAATGTTGAAAATTACCCTTTGGGAAGCTATAACTGGGTCGTTTAGAAGAAGGACCCTGTCCGAATTTACCCAAAAACCTATAAAGCCTAAAGGAAAACTCAAAACTTCATGAAACCTGGTAAGCACATGCGACAGGTAATTCTTAACAAGCATGCAAAGTTTTTTAGAGATTGGACCACAGCTGGCGCTATAACAGTAATCTAGAACCACTGCTGTCAATCAAATTGTTTGTTAAATGATTGAGAAGACGTAAAAAAAACTACTTTTGCAAACTAGTCATAGGTTTTTCACTCAATCTGGAGAAAAAACACTGCAGTACAATTTTCTGGACTCTCTAGGTCAATAATTATCAAAAAAAAAATGTTGACATTTACCCTTTGGGAAGCTATAATGTGGTCGTTTAGAAAAGGGCCCTGTCCGAATTTACCCAAAACCCTAAAAAAGCCTAAAGGAAAACTCAAAACATCACAACACCTGGTGAGCACATGCAACATGACTCTAAACAAGCATGCAAAGTTATAAGGAGATTGGACCACAGCTGGCGCTATAACAGTTATCTAAAACCCTTGCTGTCAATGAAATTGTTTGTTAAATAATTGAGAAGATGTAAAAAAAAACTGCTTTTGTGAACTAGTCATAGGTTTTTCACTCAATCTGGAAAAAAACACTGTAGTACAATTCTCTGCACTCTCTAGGTCAATAATTATCAAAAAAAATTGAAATGTATCCTTTGGGAAGTTATAACAGGGTTGTTTAGACAAGGGGCATGTCTGAATTTACCCAAAAACCTATAAAGCCTGAAGGAAAACTCAAAACTTCACAAAACCTGGTGAGCACATGCGGCAAGTGATTCTAAACAAGCATGCAAAGTTTTAAGAAGATCGGACATAAATGTCACAAAACATATTTACCTGTATTTGCAAAAAAGGCTTGCTACATAATGTGTTTTTGCATATGTGTTTAAATGCCTCAAAACACTTGAACCCCGGTTTGTTCAGTAATAATAACATTTGTTTAATAAGTGTTAATACCTGTAATCTCCCCTTTTTGCACAGTAAATGGAATGACCAGATTGAATGGGCGAAGCATTGGCTCCATGGCATCCACTGCTGTGACTGGTTCCTCCGTGGCCTAGAAGAAAAAGCCATTTTAGCATCACTGCACTGCTAACTCGGTACAGTGAGAAGATCTCAGTGCATGCAATGGGTTAATGACTGAAAACTGAAAAAACAGACAAAGGCGCAAACTGGTTGGGCTGGAGTGGATGAAATCAATTCATAGAAGCAGCAGCAACAAAGCACAAAAAACAACCCCTCTGCAATAGGAGCTCAACAACCGATTCATTAACTCTACGAATGCATGATCAGCCAACTAGCCATTTAATAACTTGTTGAAAAGACTTCAGCAGCAAAGCTCATGGGAAATTAAAGCAAAGGTGGATGAAATGCAAAGATGTAATGATAAAGGCGGAGGAGCAGAGAGCTTTTAGGATGTTATCTGATGACTAGGGGGTGGTGGTGTGTACCCAGTGAGGGGTGTAGCCCTGGTAGGGGGCGTAGGGCTGCTGTAACTGTAGTTTATCACACGGTTCCTCGATTATAGGGATGGTATCGGAAGCCTGGAGAAGGAGGTGGTCACATGTTTAAGGCTTCACACAACACACATGACATGCAGCTAATTCAATTCGACCCACTGAACTGGAATTGAATTGCTAAGTTAAACATCAAAAAATGTTTTGGAAGAATGATTATTTTGTAAAAACACACCATGCACTGGTAGACATATTTTGAAATTATGATCATCTGCATTTAAAAAATACAACTATAACACACACTGTCATTCAAAAGTTTGGTATCAGTAAGATTTTCAAAAAAGTTCTATTTATTTGATTAAAAATACAGAAAAAGGTGATATTATGAAATATTTTACTGTTTTCAAATAAAATTTATTTCTGTGATGCAAAGCTTAATTTTCATCAGCTATTACTCCAGTCTTCAGCGTCACATGATCCTTTAGAAATCATTCTAATATGCTGATTTACTATCATTGTTGGAGACAGTTGTGCTGCTTAATATTTTTTTGGAACCTGTGATACTTATTTTAGGATTTTTTTAATGAAAAAAAAAAGTTAAAAATAATCTTTTCTAACAAGTCTAAAAGCATGATGCTGGGTAATGATGCTGAAAATTCAGCTTTACATCACAGTTATAAATTCTATTTTAAAGTATATTAAAAAACAAAATGACATTTTTAAATTGAAATAATGTTTCACAATATAATGCAGGCTTGATGAGCAGAAAAGGCCTCTTTAAAAAAAACATTAAAAAACTTACTGATCACAAACTTTTGAACGACAATGTTTTTTACTACTGATCAAAAGTCTGGGGCCATTTCCTTTTTTCTTTTAAAGAAAGTAATATTTTGCACCAGCAAGGATGCATCAAATTGAACAAAAGTAACAGTAAAAACTTTAAAATAAAAAATAAATGTAAATTTATTTTGCGTGTTTCATTCGTGAGGAATTCTTGAACAAAATCATTGTTTCCTACAGAAAACATTAGGCAGCAACAATTATAAGAAATGTTTCTTGCACATCAAATCAACATATTAGAAAGATTTCTGAAGAATCATGTGACACTGAAGAAATTTGAAATATATACAAACAGAAAACAGTTATTTTAAATAGTAATAACAATATTTTACAATTTATATTGTATTTTTGAACAAATAAATGCAGACTTGGTAAACATAAGAAACGTAAAAAACTTAAAATATTTAACATTTTTTGAACAATAGTGTACATTCACAAACATACGCCAAATATTTAGTATCCTTATGAGTTGAAAAATCACTTCCCATAATGCATAACAACAGAAGGTGCTTACCACCACATGGAAGGGGCTGTTGGGAATATGCTCGCCTCCAAAGCGTATAGTTATGACGTATTTCCCAGGTTCTGGAGCAGTATAGTAGATATCAAAAGTCCCGTCCGCGTTCTCCACCACATCCACGTCTAGCTCTGCTCCGTCTGGAGTGGACACTTTGCAGGTGACCTTCCCCTTCCCAGCAGCCTTTGCATCCACAGTGATAACGGTCTCCTCGCCGATTTGAATAGTGGGTCCGAGCCCAGAGCCTGTCAATGGAACAGCAATCACAATAAAGCTTTTTCGCTACACTATTCAGAGTTATAGTTTGTATGCATACACACTAGGCCACTTTTTGACATTCATATCAATGACAAAGAATGGCCTAAAATGATCCTACTGTACATAAAAGGCTTGCAAAGTTCACTATAGGTAGTGTAACTGATGATGGTTTCAAAAAACGTACCCAATCCGTGTCCACCAATCGACACTAGAATTAGACAAAAACAGCTGTTAGAATTGATCATAAAGATGCATAAGATGCTGTTTCACACAAAGATGTATTGTAAAACTGACCTGTCACATGGCATTTGCTGGCATCTCCACTGGGCAGTGCATGTATACGATAGGGTGAGTATGGGATCTCATCCCCACCATATTTGATTGTAATAGTGTAGCGTCCTGTCATATCTGGGACATAGGACACGGTGTATGTTCCATCTCTGTTATCCCGAATGTTGGCTTTCTTTGGTTTTCCTTCTGGGTCCTGCAAAATGAATGAGTTCATGCAAATGAATGTGTATGTCTGTCTATATATATTCAAGCCTGCATACAAGATCTTATTTCTTAGTTGAATATGGCAAAGTTTTGCCTAGTTGTAGAAATTAATGTAATATTCATCATACAGATTAAATAGCAAGCATCTTTGACTGTTAGTCATGTAGTGGAAAACCACATCTAAATCTAATGACAGGTCAGTCCACAGAGACCACTAGGGGGCAACATTAAGGGTAACAAGTCCCCTTGACTGGTACAAAATGATCAAGTATGGCTGCTCTGGAGAAAGGTTCACTCTTACATTCAAAAACGCCACTTTTGTGCAAGACAAAGATGTTTTTGGATGCGTATGCATGTGTGCATGTGTTGGGAATACTAGTTTAGGTTTGAGTGAAGTTTTCTCCCTTCCTTTTGAGAATGGAAAGTAGTATGATTATAAAAAACAAGGATTACCCTCACGAGAAGTCACTTCTGGCACTTGTGTTATATACAGTTAAGTCAAAATTGTACATACACCTTTCAGAATCTGCTAAATGTTTTTTATTTTAGCAAAATGAGAGGGATCATACACAATGCATGTTATTTTTTGTTTAGTGTTGACTTGAATAAGATATTTCACATTTATAAAAATAACCCTGTTCAATAGTTTACATACACTTGATTCTTAATACTGTGTTGTTATCTACATGATCCACAGCTGTTTTGTTGTTGTTGTTGTTGTTGTTGTTGTTGTTGTTGTTTTTTTTTGGTTAAGTGATAGTTGTTCATGAGTCCCTTGTCCCGCTGTTCTTCAGGTCCCACAAATTCTTTGTTTTTCACCATTTTTGTGTATTTGAACCCTTTCCAACAAAAACCGTATGATTTTGAGATCAACTGAGGAACTCATGTGTAACTATTAGAGAAGGTTCAAATGCTTACTGATGCTTCAGAAGGAAAAACGATGCATTAAGAGCCAGGGGTGTGAAAACTTTTGAAGAGAATGAAGAGAATTATTTTGCCTAAATATCTTTTTTTTTTTTTTTCATTTAGTACTACCCTTCAGAAGCTACAGAAAACACTTACATGTTTCCCAGAAGACGAAATAAGTTAAATGTACCCTGATCTTCAAATGCAATAGCAATACAAAAGCTCTTAATGCGTTGTGTTTTCTTCTGGATCATCAGTGAGCATTTTAAAGCTTCTGTAATAGTCCCTCAGTTGTCCTCAGTGTGAAAAAAAATAATCTCAAAATTGCTGAGTCATTGTTGGAAAGGGTTAAAATACACAAAAATGAAAAACCAAAGAATTTGTGTGACCTGGAAGGTTTTTCTGAAGAACAGCGGGCAGTTCAACTGTTCATGACAAACAAGGGACTCATGAACAAAAAAAACAGGATAATTTCAGTAACAACACTGTATAACAAAGTCATTTTTATAAAATCAACTATCATTTTCTCTTGTGGACTATATGTAAACATATTTAATGTGAAATATCGTATTAAGGTCAGTAATAAATAAAAAATAACATGCATTTTGTATGATCCCTCTTATTTTGGTCAAATAATTAACAGATTTTGCAAGGAATGTATTCTGGAAAAATTTGAAGTGTATGAACCAAGAGGACACTAAATAAATAAATAGGCATTCTTAGGGAATAAATTCATAACTAGGGAATAAATGAAGGAGAAAAGCAGCCAAAGGAGCAGGGGAACTGGGGTAGGGAGTACAGTAGCAAGGGGACACTCCATGAGGAGGGGCTCAAGGCTAATGGGAGGGACGCCAGACATGGTGAGTTATAACAACCAGAGGAGGCCGAAAGGAGGGGCCGCCTTACACATCCTTTCCTAAGAATATGGAAGGGGATGGTGCCCTTTACAATGTGGTTCTCCCACACCCTCCTACCCCAGTCCTCCACAAACACAGAGGCCTCCTGCCTGCACCCATCCGGACCCTACAGCGACAGCAGGGAAGGGGTCAGAGGTCAGGGCAGAGGGAAGCGGAGGGGGGGACAGTGGCCGTTAAAGCACATGTGATCACCTCTGTCTCAAAACATGTCAAAAAAGAGGGCGAGTGCTGATGACACTAACCAGTATCTGTACGGTGAGAAGACCCTCGCCTGCGTCACGGGCGTCGATGGTGAACTCCACCGGCAGGCTGGCGGGAACGCCGGAAGCGTTGAGGCCGGGACCGCTGGCACGGACTTTACTGGCATCGTGAGCGGGCAACACCTTGATCTTAAATGGACTGAAAAGAGAAACAGAGTCACATACTTCTCGTTACTAAATTTCGACTCATTAATATTAAGAGTTTATTAATAGCCTAAGCAGCCTACTCACCTGCGTGGGACTTCTTGTTCTGCATATTTGACACACACGGTGTACGGTCCATCTTTAGCAGGGGTGTACATCACTGTGTGAGTGCCATCACCATTGTCTGTGATATTCACCGGCTCAGTCATCCCTAGAATAACAACACAGTTTATCTGCATGCCTGTCATCTAGTCTAGACAACTGTAAAACACTCTTGATGAATATGTCTGCAGGCTTCATATGGGCATTAGTGAATGCAAATCCAGGACTTTTTACAGCACCAGTATATCATTTTCAAGGGCATCATAACTATGACTATGATCTTTGTGTCCTTTGTGTCCTCACTTACAGTCATGAATCACCTAAATATGAATTGCATTTCTAATGTACATACTACTGTTCAATTAAAAGTCTATTATGCTCACCAAGGCTTTATTTATTTAATCAAAAATGCTTTAATAGTGTGAAATAATATTACAATTTAAATAACTGTTTTCTATTTTAACATATTTTAAAATCGTTTGTGTCACATGATCCTTCAGAAATCATTTTAATATGCTGATTTGGTGTTCAAGAATCATTTCTTTTTATTATTTATGCTGAATAGCAGTTGTGCTCCTTAATGTTTTTGTAGAAACTTTGAAACATTATTTAAGACTCTTTTTTTAAAATAGAAAATTCAAAGAACAGCTTTTGAATGTGTCTTTCATTACTTCAGGGTTAGGGTTTATAAATGTCTTTACTTTCACTTTTGATCAATTTAATCCTTCTTTTCTAAATAAAGTATTAATTTCTTTAAAATTCTAAAAGTTTAATGGATGTAATACATTGCACTTTTTGACTAAATCTATTTATTCAATTCAAAAGCCACCAAAGTTGCATTAAAACATACAAATGTAAAAATTTAAAGTGATTAAATCTTTAAATCCTTACATTCTGAAAGACAAACACTGCTAAATCACTAACAATTTATAGATATTAAGTATCAATGTGCATTTAAACCTCTTCAGGTTTGCTAAACACATACACTACCAGTCAATTTTTTTTAACAGTAGGATTTTTTATGTTTTTTAAAGAAGTCTCTTCTGCTCACCAAGCCTGCATTTATTTGATCCAAGTGCAGTAAAATGTTGAAATATTTTTACCATTTAAAATAACTGTTATATTTTAAAATGTAATTTATTCCTGTTCTTTCAAAGCTGATTATTTAGCATAATTATTCCAGTCACATGATCCTTCAGAAATCATTCTAATATTTTGATTTGCTGCTCAAAACAATTATTTTTATTATGTTAAAAACAGCTGAGTAGAATTTTTTTCAGGTTTCTTTGATTAATAGAACGTTCAGAAGAACAGGATTTATCTAAAATAGAAATTATTATAAATGTTTAAATGTATAAATGTCTTTATTATCACTTTTGATCAAGTTAAAGCATCCTTGCTAAACAAAAGTATTAATTTCCATAATTTTTTACTAATGACAAATAAGCAAATCAGCATATTAGAATGATTTCCAAAGACTGATGTAATAATGCTTAAAATTTAGCATTTTTAAATATTTTCAAATAGAAAGGGGTTGTTTTAAATAGTACAAATATTTCACAATATTACTGCTTTTGCTGCATTTTAGATCAAATAAGTTGGTGAGCAGAAGAGACTTTAAAAAAAAACATTAAAACTATTACTGTTCAAAGAATTTTGACTGGTAGTGTGCACATATTCTGTTTACATTTTCAGTCAGTCTTCCTAGTATTCTAGCACTTACATTTCTTAAACCTGAAATGCACTTACACTACTTGTCCAAACTGTCTGCATTTTTCCAGTCTATTTTTACCTGTAGGTCCATACAGCAGCACCTCCAACGGGGCGAGTCCAGCTTTGCTGCAGTCCACAGTGAAGGTTTGAGGAACGTGGGCTCTTACTCCACTTCCCAGACCAGGACCAGAACACTTCACCTTACTAGGATCCACCAGCTCCCTCACAGGCACCCTGAATGGACTACCTAAAACCCAAAGAAATCGTACGGTTACAGCTTTCCTTCGTAAAATGCTAAAACAGACTCTGAGGTACGAAATATTCAAGCATTAAATCAAACTGTCGTGATTATTTGCTTCCAAATGTCTTAACACGCTCATATTCTCAAACTGCTGAAATTCAATGTCAATGCATAATTAGTGTGTTGGGTTCACTTAGAAACAAGCCACGGAATGAGTTAGACAGAAGGAAATTGCATCATACCTGGGATCGGCAGACCTCCGAAAGTTATGTTAACGTCATATTCTCCAGGAGTGAAAGGAATATATTCTACGCTACAGCTGCCATCTTTGTTATCTTTACAAGACATCTTAGCTTCTGACGGACCCTCGATGGCCAATCCAAGACCACCTGTGCCAGCACCCCTGAAAGAGAGGAAAACAGGCCTGTTCACAACCAGTCTAAAGCATGCAAACACAGGTTAAACTAGCAAACCAGATTTGATTTACAACTATTCATATGTGACCCTGGACCACAAAACCAGTCTTAAGTAGCACAGGTATATTTGTAGCAATAGCCACCGATACATTGTATGGGTCAAATTGATCGATTTTTCTTTTATGCCAAAAATCATTAGAATATTAAGTAAAGATCATGTTCCATAAAGATATGTTGTAAATATATCATGCATTGCTAAAAAATCTCAATTGCACAACTTAAACTCTTATTAAAGGAGATTTAGATTTTTTTTTTGCACCCTCAGATTCCAGATTTTCAAATCTCAGTTTCAAAAAATGTACTCTTATGAATGGTTTTCTACTCCAGGGTCACATATACTGCTCAATTTTTTTTAATTTTAGGGTTCACTCTTTTCCCTAAAAAGCATCTTCAATTGCATAAAACAATGGCTCATAGCATGTGTTTCAGACATGTTTTTGACTCAATGTTTCCAAATTAGCCCATTCCAGAACATGTTCATGTTCAACAACAAGATTTTGTAGAAATATGCACCTGGTTTCCACAGTAAAGCGGTTGGGTTTGTTGACCAGACCCTCTTCCAGACCAGGACCATAGGCACGTACACGGCTGGGATCACAACCTTCGGTTACCGCCACCCTAAATGGGCTCTTGGGCACAGGTACGTCATCATACAACACTTCTATCAGATGCACACCTAGACAAAGACAAATATAACATCATATTACATCTCTTTGATCTATAAATATGATGCTGGACGTACTTTCTCATTCTGGCAAGCTCTAATCTGATTGGCTGATTTTAAAGGTGCCTCAATGCATCTTGTCCTGTCTCAGAACTGCCTAAGAACTATGGCCATAAAAGGAAAGGGCCTGTTTTTTTATTTTTCTCTTAATCGATAGTTGTGATGGAATATTATCAAGACATCAGGGGAAAACAGACATCAGCAGTCTCTGCTGAAAACACAATGAACAATGAATGAATTTCCATCTTACAACACTGACCTCCACACAGAATGATCAATACAGCAGCCGTGCTCAGAATAAAAGACAGCTCTGCGTGCGTGTGTGTGTGTGTGTGTGTGTGTGTGTGTGTGAGTGTGTCCCATGATTCTCAGAGAGAAAAAGGAGGTTCAGTTTATAAATGCCAACATGGCCTGTTAAATTAATGAAGACGGTGAACAAACAGGCTAGCTTCAGTCAGCATTAAGTTAAGCAGTGTGAAAGTAAAAATGACAGGCTTTATGCTTAATGTGTATGAATAACATTTTTTTGATCAGGCCCCTTGCAATTTCTACTAGGGCTGCTCTCGACTAAAGACTTTTCTGGTGGACGAGTAGTCGTTGATTTCAAGCATTAGTCGACTATTAGTCAAACATTTATTAATAAACCATATAAATCAATAGAATGAGCCTTTAATTGCCTACATAGTCTAATAAGCGCTTAAGTGCATGCAAATATAGTAATTATGACTTTGTCAGGGAAAAACAGCAAAGAGCCTGCATTAACGTTTTAATAATTTATTGATAAACTAGTGCTTTCTTAATTTTTGGCTTAAGAGATGAAGCAAGTATACAGTCGTGGCCAAAAGTTTTGAGAATGACACAAATATTAGTTTTCACAAAGTTTGCTGCTGAACTGCTTTTAGATCTTTGTTTCAGTTGTTTCTGTGATGTACTGAAATATAATTACAAGCACTTCATACGTTTCAAAGGCTTTTATCAACAATTGCATGACATTTATGCAAAGAGTCAGTATTTGCAGTGTTGGCCATTCTTTTTCAGGACCTCTGCAATTCGACTGGGCATGCTCTCAATCAACTTCTGGGCCAAATCCTGACAGATAGCAACCCATTCTTTCATAATCACTTCTTGGAGTTTGTCAGAATTAGTGGGTTTTTGTTTGTCCACCCGCCTCTTGAGGATTGACCACAAATTCTCATTGGGATTAAGATCTGGGGAGTTTCCAGGCCATGGACCCAAAATTTCAACGTTTTGGTCCCCGAGCCACTTAGTTATCACTTTTGTTCTTCACCAAACTGTTGTTGGATTGTTGGAAGAAGTTGCTGTTGGAGGGTGTTTTGGAACCATTCTTTATTCATGGCTGTGTTTTTGGACAAAATTGTGAGTGAGCCCACTCCCTTGGATGAGAAGCAACCCCACACATGAATGGTCTCAGGATGCTTTACTGTTGGCGTCATGCAGGACTGATGGTAGCGCTCACCTTTTCTTCTCCGGACAAGCCTTTTTCCAGATGCCCCAAACAATCGGAAAGAGGCTTCATCGGAGAATATGACTTTGCCCCAGTCCTCAGCAGTCCATTCGCCATACTTTTTGCAGTAGATCTGTCCCTGATGTTTTTTTGGAGAGAAGTGGCTTCTTTGCTGCCCTTCTTGACACCAGGCCATCTTCCTAAAGTCTTCACCTCACTGTGCGTGCAGATGCGCTCACACCTGCCTGCTGCCATTCCTGAGCAAGCTCTGCACTGGTGGCACTCCGATCCCGCAGCTGAATCCTCTTTAGGAGACGATCCTGGCGCTTGCTGGACTTTCTTGGACGCCCTGAAGCCAACTTATCAAGAATTGAACCTCTTTCCTTGAAGTTCTTGATGATCCTATAAATAGTTGATTTAGGTGCAATCTTAGTAGTAATATCCTTGCCTGTGAAGCCATTTTTATGCAACGCAATGATGGCTGCACGCGTTTCTTTGCAGGTCACCATGGTTAACAATGGAAGAACAATGATTTCAAGCATCACCCTCCTTTTAACATGTCAAGTCTGCCATTCTAACCCAATCAGCCTGACATAATGATCTCCAGCCTTGTGCTCGTCAACATTCTCACCTGAGTTAACAAGACGATTACTGAAATGATCTCAGCAGGTCCTTTAATGAAAGCAATGAAATGCAGTGGAAAGTTTTTTTTTTTTTCGGGATTAAGTTCATTTTCATGGCAAAGAAGGACTATGCAATTCATCTGTTCACTCTTCATAACATTCTGGAGTATATGCAAATTTCTATTATAAAAACTTAAGCAGCAACTTTTCCAATATTTATGTAATTCTCAAAGCTTTTGGCCATGACTGTACACAGAGTTTTGAAGTTTTGTGCTCAAATTTAGACAGACGAAGACAGCAGAAAGCGCATCCTATTTGCTTTAATTATTTTATAAAAGCGCAAAGTTTCGTTGTTATTGTGAGTGCATGCAAATAAACAGAGTCTTTACCGATTCAAAGATGTATTTATTTTATCTGTATGAGCAAACTGGATATCTTACCATCCTCATATGCTGTGTACTCCACTCTATAAGTCCCATCTCCTTTGTCGGTGATGTACGCATCAGTGTTGGCACCAGAAGGGTTAACAATACGAACTTTGATATGGTTTCCACCAATCTTGCTGTGAACCCGAGTGTCAACGACAAAGTGTGTAGTGACCTCTCTGAGTACCCCTGTGAAAATACACCAGGTTTGAAGCACAATGGTACTAAACACAAGAACATTTACAGTAGATGGGCCTTCTTACCTCTGGGTTCCACTCCTGGACCGTAGACCTTGATTCCACTTGTATCCAGAGCAGGATCTACTTGCACCCTTGCAGGGAACTTTGGCACTGCATGTCCTCCGTATTTAATTGTAATAGTGTACATTCCATGGAAAGGAGGGATGTAGGTGATAGAATATGTTCCATCGCTATTATTCTGGACGTGAACCTCAGCCTGAGCCCCTGAATCTGAAATGATCTCGATGGTGAGCTCTGCCTCTCCTGCTTTAGAGCAGTCCACTGTGAACGATGCCGCTTCATCAACCTTTCCTTTTTCCAGGCCCGGCCCGCTAGCTGTAACCTTGCTGGGGTCGAAGACAGACTGCACCATGGCTTTGAAAGGAGAACCAGGGATGTGAGCATCAGCAAACAGAATGTTGATGGAATACTCTCCAGGCTCAGTGGGGAGATAGGACACCGAGCAAGATCCGTCTCCATTGTCCTGGCACTCAATTTTTGCTTCGCATGGGCCCTCCACAGTCAGGCCGAGACCCCCTGTACCCGCGCCTTTGGTGTCGATGGCAAACGGAGCAGGTTTACCCACAATACCTCCCTTCAGGCCAGGGCCATAGGCTCGCACCTTGAAGTAAAAATAAGACAAAGCTACTGTCAAGAAAGGATTTCGATAGCATACGAAATGATCAGACTAAATTTCACATAAACAATGTTTACATATAGTCCACAAGAGAAAATAACAGTTGCATTTATAATTTACATACGCTTGAATCTTAACGCTGTGTTGTTCCCTGAATGATTCAAATGCTGTTTTTTTTTAATAGTTGGTAATGAGTACCTTGCTTATCCTGAAGAGTTAAACTGCCTGCTGTTCTTCAGAATAAATCCTTCAGGTCCCACAAATTCTTTGGTTTGGCAGCATTTTTGTGTGTTTGAACCCTTTCCAACAATGACTGTGTGATTTTGAGATCCATGTTTTCACACTGAGGACAACTGAGGGACTCATATGCAACTATTACAGAAGGTTCAAACTCTCATTGATGCTCCAGAAGGAAACACAACGCATTAAGAGCTGGGGGTGAAAACTTTTGAACAGAATGGAGATTTGTACATTTTTCTTATTTTGCTTTAATATCATATTTTTCAGTTAGTACTGCCCTTCAGAAGCTACAGAAGATACCTACACGTTTTCCAGAAGACAAAATAAGTTTAACCTGATCTTTAAATCCGAAAAGTTAATGAATTATGTTTCCTTCTGGAGCATCAATGAGCATTTGAACCTTTTGTAATAGTTGCATATGAGTCACTCAGTTGTCCTTAGTGTCATAAATCATACAGTAATTGTTGGAAAGGGTTTAAATACACGAAAATGCTGAAAAACCAAAGAATTTGTGGGTCCTAAAGGATTTTTCTGAAAAACAGCAGGCAGTTTAACTGTTCAGGACAAACAAGGGACTCATGAACAACTATCGCTAAACAAAAAAACACAGCTGTGTATGTGTATGTAAACATTTGAACAGGGTCATTTTTTTCAACTGTTATTTTATATCGTGGACTATATGCAAATGCCTTTATGTGAAATATCTTATTCAAGTCAGTACTAAACAAAAAATTGCAATAATTTTGTAAGATTCCCTTTGATTTTGCTAAAAAAAAAAAAATCATTTTGCAGATTCTGCAAGGTGTGTGTAAACTTTTGACTTTAACTATACATGTGGTACATGCTGTAAGAAGAATAATAGATTCCAGAGCTCTGGATATTAAAAATTCATGCACATCTAAGGTGAAATGGCCACTCCGGGTGTGCATCAAAATTTTAATAATTCACCAGTCCAACATGCTTCAACATTACTAGAAGACAGTCCAACATTTTTCAATCATCTCTATCCATTTATGGTCAGAGATTTGTATCTGTTTCATTAATTAGCAGGCAAACTACCTAATGATTCTCCGTCAGATCCAGTGACAGAGAATGGAACAGCCATTCCACATGTGGATAAAGTACCTTGTTTGGCACACTACACTCGAGTTCACCTTTTTCTTGACAGATTAATTAAACACAACTTGTCCTGTAATAATTTCCCTCAATGGCTAAATGGATTCTTCACTGACACAACTCATAAACAACCTAGAGCATCTGGCTTAAGGAAAAGAAAAACCCTTACTGGAACAATCCAGCCCTGTAGAGAACAGGCAACAAACAAAAATTAAATTAAATTAAATTAAATTAAATTAGTTGACATTGGAATCAGCATTCCTGGAATTGACTACTTCAAAAGGAAAAAAAATCTTGCACTGAGAATCAAGAAATGTTGTTTTACAAAATCTGGCTTTAGTTTAGTTAGAACATTCTGACTCTGCTTAGTGGCTCATAAACTCTCTGAAGGTCTCTCTGATTTGCGAAAATCCTAAAATACATTCCATGTTTCTCCTCACAGCAGCTCTTAGTATGTTTGTAGCCCTAAGCTTGAGAAAGAATCTTATTTGTGACTCCTACCTTTGAGGGATCTGGAGGCATCACTCCCTCCACCGTGAAAGGACTCCCAGGCACTGGGTTCCCATCATAGCTGATGTCCACTTTGTAAGGCCCCTCTTCCGGAGGAATGTACTTAACAGTATGCACCTCATTGGATGCTCCGGATTCAACCTTGCACGGGATTGGCCGGCGAGAAGGTGAGGTAATCTTGACATCCAACTTTCCTTGACCTCCCGCTCCACGAGTATTAACGGTAAACTCCTCATCTTTTCCTACATCCACTTCTAAACACATAGGCATACAAAAGATGTCCAATAAATACAACCAACACCGCTAGAACTTCATTTTTAACACATTAACTATTGTGAACTTACTGTTGTTGAGTCCTTGAACTTTGACTTTGTTGAGATCCAAAGGAGGAGCAACAGAGATGGTAAAAGGGCTTTTGGGGATGGGGTCACCACCATGGCACACAGATATGCTCATGTTACCCTGAATTAGAAAATTAAGTAAAGATCATGTTCCACGAAAGATATTTCGTAAATTGCCTACTGTAAATATATCAAAACTTAATTTTTGATTAGTAATATGCATTGCTAAATACTTAATTTGGACAACTTTAAAGGCGATTTTCTCAATATTTAGTTTAGCCACCATCAGATTCCAGATTTTCAAATAGTTGTCTAGGTGTCTATTTATATGAACGGCAACCCAGTGTTGAAGTGTCTCACCTGCTGTAACGCAGTGTAACGCACAGTAAAAGAATAGTCATGGTTATCAATGATCTCAAAGTCACTGACGGCTTCTCCTTTCCCGGCTGCTGTGAATTGAACCTCAGGTGTGGCCTTGCCTGCTCCTTTAGTGTAGATCGTGAAGTGGGTCGGTTTGCCCACTTCCACCCCTGCGACAAAAACACATTACATGAAGATGGATAAGCATTTCCCTACTATTTTTTTTTTTAATTTCAGTCATTGACAATCAAACTGACCTGTCTTGTTGAGTCCGGGACCCTCTGCTTTCACCTTATTGGCATCATGGGATGGATCGACTTTGATACGGAAGGGGCTGATTGGAATTTCCTGTTAATTCATTGAAAAGTGCATTTATAGATCTCAAATTGCATAGAAAAAATGTTAACATTATTGACTGAGACTCACTTGATCAGCAAATAGCACCATGATGGTGTAGCGTCCAGCTCCAGGGGGCGTATACTTCACTGTGAATGTGTCATTGTCATTTTTAATGATGTCAAAATCAATATCTGCTTCGGCAGGTCCAACCACGCCAGGAGCACACTTAATCCCAATGCTGACATCTCCTAAAAAGCCAGAACAGAAGGGCGAAGAGAAATTGTGAGAGTAGTTTTGAAAGACGTTTGGATAACGCCAACAACCGTGTTTGTTCTGACCTTGTCCGGCCTCACTGCAATCCACAGTGAAGTATGTGGGTTCGTTGGCCTTCAGGCCAGTCTTCTCCACTCCTGGTCCATGAACCTTCACGTTCTCTGGGTGACTGCCTTCTCCAATGGTCACCTGAGAAATGTAGAAAGACCGTAGATGCATCTTGTAAAACCGAAAACTTAAAGCTTTTGGAGAACAGTGGTTCTTGTAAAGCTATGATCCAATATGGAATCTATGATCTAACATAGTTGTGTAAATAGAAAGTGTGAAACCTAACGCTGGAAAAATGTGGTCATGGACTTTCATTGAAAAGCAGAGCTTGTTGTAGATCCAGTTTATGGAAGTTCTTGACAAACAGCAATGTAAAAATGTCATCAGCTGGCTGAAGTCTCACCCTGAATGGACTGTTGGGAACGTTGACCTCTCCCCAAGTGATTATGATAGTGTGTTTAATGGGTTTGGTGGGTATGTAGACGCAGAAGTATGTGCTGTCTCCATTATCTGTGATCTGGATGTCGATGGGGAAGCCCTCTGAGTCCTTGAATAAAAGATGGACAGAAATGTTTTTGCACCAGTGAAGTGAGACATAAGACATCTTAGATTTGAATAAAAAACTACCTGAGCGTAAATCTGAAGATGTCCTCTTCCAGCTCCACAGGCGTCGATTGTAAACTCAGCAGGTTTGTTTACAATGCACCCAGTTGGTTCTAACCCGGGTCCGTAGCACTTAACCTGCATAAACATGTTCGTTTAGGTTAATTTAGTTATGGAAGCCATTTAATATTCCCAAGGAATGTGCAATCACTACTGGCGTACCTTCTCAGGAAAGACGTCATTGGCTGCAGGGAGGATGTGAGCCATAAAGGGGCTGTCTTTGATATCTTCATCATCGCATATGACATGGACCGCATAGTCGCCAGGTTCGGTAGGCCAGTATAAAACATCACAAGATCCATCTCCCTTATCATCACACTCTATCTTAGCCTGCGATGGGCCTTCGATGGAGAAACCTGTGCATGGAACGAGTTTTCAACCATTACCCAAGCATCTTCTCACATTGTAAACAAGGTGTTGATAGCTCTAGCCCTCGAGGTCCACTTTTCTGCACAGCTTAGCTCCAACCTTGATCAAACTCACCTGCCTGTAAGTTTCTAGTAAGCCTGAAGGCCCTGTTTAGCTTGTTCAGGTGTGTTTGATTAGGGTTGGAGCTAAACTCTGTGAGAAGAGAAGATCTGCATAAACAGTGGCTCAGTGATGTTAAAGAAGATTCTTACCAAGAGTTCCAACCTCAGTGCCGATGGCCTCGACCACAAAGTCAGCTGATTTGCCCACCATGCCCGTCTCCAGGCCTGGACCCCAAGCCCTCACCTTTTGAGGGCCTGCATCTTCGCTTACGATCACCTCAAATGGGCTAAACACATTTTTGAAGAAGACATGCATATATTTATGTAGTGTGAAGACCGATCTTTGAGAAAAATATAATATAATTTTTTACATTTTTACTGAACTGTACCATAAATTTGTCCATTGCCCATTGTCCATTGACACATTTGCATAATAACATTCAGTTTTTAATTAAAAATATATAATTTAGGGATGTCACACCAAAGGATAACAAAACATAACACTTCTGTAGTGGTTCCAAAAATCTTAAACATTTGAACAATTCTGAGACAAAAATTGACCATGTGCACATGTTATAAGCTTGGCAGGGGGCTTCAGTAATATGATCATGAATGGGGTCCTTATACTAATTAAAGTTTTTTCTGGAATTGGCCGATTTAAAATCAGGATATGGTGTCACACGGAGACAAAGAGACAAAATGTACCAAGTTCCCACGCTTTCAGAAATATATGGACGAAAGAAAATGACTGCCATTTACTAAAATAGGCACTTGCACAATTATGCCAGAGGTATTTGTGAACACTTTTATGCATTTCTTTTTAATTTATGAAAGTTGTAATTTTTTGAACCATGGTTGAGACAGTCGCACCATTGGACAATTGTGAGATTTGCCTCAAAAATAAAAAAAATCGACAACAGGTCCATGTAGGACAAAGAAATGTTTAATCACTTACTGCATTTTAAATAACGTCATGTCAACAACCCCGGCATAATTATCTTTCTCACGTAACATTTCCAAGTATACAATGCCACAGTAAACTGTATACAATGCCACAGTAAACTGGTGGAGGTTTATAAGTGCCCTTACCTTCGGGGAATGGCGTGGCCACCCCAAGTAATGGTGATAATGTATTTTCCAGTGAAAATGGGGTAGTAATCACATTCATACACCCCGTCTCCCAGCTCTTGCACCTTCACAGGCTCATCGCCACCTCCTGCAAATGCAAAATTTAATTCAGACTAACTTTACAATGCAACATTCATTAAAACCAGTCAACAAATCAACAACTGATGCATGCATACTTGGCCCTTTGACTTGAACGCGTAGTTCTCCACTGCCTGCTCCCTTCGTGTACACCTTAAAATCAGCCACCTCCTTCACACGCACACCCTTAGGCTGCAGGCCTCGCCCGATGGCCCGACAAGCATTCGGGTTACTCGCTACAAAAAGGAAAGCGTGGTTATTCTTGATCTCACAAGGTAATACGTACAAATGCGAAGCAGGCTTACACACACATGAATGTTGATGAAGTTGTCAAAGTTAGTTATGCATATGGACCCAGCCAAAGGTACAAGCAATGAAGAATGACCAAAGAAAGAATGTTTCCTTTAAAAGCCTATGACAAAGCAATTAGTAATCTCATAAAGACCCCATTAGGAATGTAGCGAGAGCACTATAATGAAAACTACAGGCAAGCTGATCAGAGCTTATAAAAAGGCTTAAAATAAACACGATATTTGCAGTTAGAGACAAGAACCAGCTGTTAAGGATATAACCAAACTTTAACAATATTCTGCTTGAATAATAATTTTAATATGTGGCTTACTGTTGGGGTTTGGTGTTTAACACTAAGTTGGCTAATGAGCTCTGTTAGAGCAATAAAATGGCTATTAAAACAGTCTGGTTTTAACGGCCCTAAGTGCTTTCTCAGAATTGATCAAACAAGTGTCTGTTTCTTCCAGCGGGGGATAAAAAGGCAGACAAAAAGTCTACAAGGTAAATCGTGTTACTTGAATACTTAATAAGTTAAAGGTACTTAATTGTATAATTGTTTCGGTTAAGGAAAGTCATGTTAAGATAGATAATCAAAGCATTCCCATTCACCAAGTTAGTATTTATAAAGCGACACAGGCAAGTCGAGCAACTGAGAAGATGATGACGATGATCATGATGACAATGATTGGATGAGGATGATGCTCTTTGAGATGAAGAAGACTGTATTAAACATCCAGACGGTCACTCAGACATTGGCTCTCTGATGCCAAATAAAGGTCTGGCATCTTAAATTTGAGATTTAGAATGCGGTTTAACAACTGTAGGTGTGAAATAGATCCAATGTCAGTTTGGGTTAAAGTGAATAGTTTAAACAAGGGCTGATATGATGCATTAAAGACTTGTTTGGTTTAAAACAATGTAAATTATGTCTCTTACTGAAATATGTAGTAGAAAACCCAAAAAATATTTACGTTATTTAAAAAATCTACTTTATTTGCACTCTGTGAGCTACTGACACTACTTGTTGGTATTTTTACCGCAACACAACTTTTTCGCCACAAGGAGTCTAAACGCCCCAGATATCAAGTATAATCCATGCTGAGAAACTCCTCCAAGTGTCAGCATCTTTACATGCTGCCAGGATGGCATCTAGCGTTTCTTGTCTCTGCTGTTTGTAAGCTCTTTCAGTAGCTGTGGTCTACTAAAAGCCTCAAAGGCATCAGGGCTGAAGTGGAGAGAACAAAGACGCAGGTCTTTAGGAAGTTTTATTTGTCCATAGGCATACTCCTATTCTTTTGTCCTCTTCTTATCGCTTGGAAAGCAGTCTTGCCACCCTTCGACTGAATATTACAACCAAAAGCAGCACAATAAGGCATTGTATCAGTAATTTATTTTCCAAGCTGCGGTTAAAAATAGACACAGGTAGCGTAAGTAGGTGCAACTATTTGACGTAAACAAAATAATGGCGCCCCATTGCTTTCCACTGATGTATGATTTGTTAGAAAAGGACAATATTTGGTCCGAGATACAACTCTCTATCTGAGGGTGCAAAAAGTGAAAATATTGAGAAAATTGAATGTAAAGTTGTCCAAATGAAGTTCCTAACAATGCATATTACTATATATCTTCATGGAACATGATCTTTACTTAATATCCTAATGATTTTTGGCATAAAAGAAAAATGTATCATTTTTTTTTTTTTTTATTGCTACAAATATACCCATGCTACTTAAGACGGGGTCACATATTTCAGTAAGAAACATCATTTATGTTATATCAAGCCATACAAGCCTTAATACCAAGGGTTTCCTTTAAACACACATTTAACACAAATAAAAAATAAAATAAACCATTTACAGTTAATTGTTTTGACTGATTTACATCTTCAGCCCTAATTTAAACCAGTTTGTTAATTTATTTCATTAATATTTTTAAACAATTGACTTGGTTAAATTTGTTAAATTCTGAATTATTACTAAATTCTACAAATTAGCAGAATCCAATTAAAAGCAATCCTGTTGCGCTGAGCGTCTGTTAAGTGATCGTCCAGTACCACCATTAAACAGTGGCTCTTTTTCTGCATCGGTTAAAACAAGACCAACAGCAGCATTCGCAGTCCTTGTCTAACCCTCTTCTTAATTTCATTCACACCCTCACGTCTACTCACACACACTTTCATCCCATCACTTCCTGTCTCTATCTGAGCATCCTATTGATTTTAGCTGCCCCAGAGGGCGAAGCGCCAGCGCATGCCAACGAGCCAGAGTGTGCGTGCCCGAGAGAGGACACGTCCAGGGTGAGGGGAGGAGAAGAGGAGACAAGAGGGAGGGGACCAAGCTCGAGCAGGCATCTGCCACGCCCCCCGGGTGGCCCGTACTAACTTGGTCGCCTGGGTTTGGGTGGTGTTGGGGGAGGCACTTTCTTGGCCTTTTCTGAGGGTGGCGTGCGTATAGACTGAGGGATTATGTGAACCGGGGAGCCGATCTGCCGGCCGCTCGGAAGAGCTAGAATGACACATACAGGCGAAAGAGGAGAAAGGAAACACAATAAAGCGTTTCGTCATCATCGGGAGGGTGGTGGATCCCTGGAGCAGTGAGCAACCGAGCTCAAACCAAACAACCTGGTCTCAGCCAGTGCCACAGAAAGCAGGTCTCTCTGGGACTTATCCAGTCCAGTATTAGCATGCTGTCAATCAAACTCTAAACTAATTAGAAGGGGGAAATAAGCTTTTTAGGTGCAATATGCCACAGCTGAAAAGATCAGCGTACTAAACATACTTGTCTTTTGATGCTGGCTTTAAACAACTTCTCAAAGCTGGTCTTTTCAGCAGAGGCAGAAAATTAAAATACTTGGCATGCTTTTAATGCAGCAAAAAACAACAAGGCTCAGGCAAAAACACACTTGTTGTTTTCTTGGTGCATTAGGAGTAGTTCACTTCCAGATCAAGAATTTACAGATAGTGTACTCACCCCCTTGTAATCCAAGATGTTCATGTCTTTCTTTCTTGAGTTGTAAAGAAATTATGCTTTTTAAGGGAAACCATAAACAGAGATCTATGGTGCCCCTGAGTTTGAACTTCCAAGATGCAATTTAAATGCAGCTTCAAAGCGCTTTAAACGATCCCAGCTGAGGAAGAAGGGTCTTATCTAGCAAAACAATCGGTTATTTTCTAAAAATAAATTAAGATTTATATACCTGTTTACCGCAAACACTTGTCTTGGTCAAGCTCTGCATAAACTCTGTGTATTCTGGTTCATGACAGTTAGGGTATGTTGAAAAACTCCCATCTCATTTTCTCCTCCAACTTCAAAAAATGAAGATTGGAGTTTTTTCGATCTACCCTAACTTTCAGAAACAGGAATACATAGAGTTTACGCAGAGCTAGACCAAGATGAGCGTTTGCGGTTAAAAAGTATATAAATTGTCTTTTTTTTTAAATAACTGATTGTTTTGCTAGATAAGACCATTCTTCCTTGGCTGGGATCATTTAAAGCCCTTTGAAGCTGCATTTAAACTCCATTTTGGAGGTTCAAACTCAGAGGCACCATAGAAGTCCACTATATGGAGAGAAATTCTGAAATGTTTTCCTCAAAAAACATAATTTCTTTACAACTCAAGAAAGAAAGACATGAATATCTTGGATGACAAAGGGGTGAGTACATTATCTGTAAATTTTTGTTCTGGAAGTGAACTACTCCTTTAACTGCCTTGGTGTTAAATAACAATATGACTGTAAAAAGATTTACAGAACATCTAATTTATCACGTAACATATTTTTTTTCAAGGAATTAAGATTGCAAAGTGAGGACATGGGTCTCACCCTCTGATATGTGGACAGTGAAAGGGCTTCTAGGTATCTGCTGGCCAGCGAATGTCACATATATAGTGTGAGGGCCCTCCAAAATGGGGCCGTACGTGCAGCGGAAAACACTGTCGCCCTTGTTTTCCAGAATGATCTCCACTGTGTCTCTGCGGCCCTGAGAGTCCACAATGATCACACCGACATCGCCTGCTCCCGCACCTGAGGAGTCACAAATAACATACAGATCTTTGACTAGTTTCTAGTCTCAGAGTAAACAGCAAGAGGCATCATTTCCCTGACATTACCTGCTGTGTAGATGTCAAAGTAAGTGGGTTTGTTGGCCACATTGCCCACCGGTTCCAAACCTGGCCCACGGGCCTGAACCTTGTTCGGGTCTCCCAGTGCTTTAGACACATTTACCATGAAAGGGCTCTTGTCAATGTCCTGTCCAGCAAACAACACCTTCACCTGAAGAAGAAAAGGTACAATTACAAGCTGTACAAAACTGGTCTCTGCTATCAAGACCTAAGATAACCTTGGAAATATGACAGCAAAATGACAACAAAAGCCACTGTGCGGTCATTGCTTATTATTAAATCGGTACCTTATGCAGACCCTCCACCTTCGGGACATAGACCACAGAGTAGCTCCTGTTCCTGTCATTGTTGGGAATTACTCTTGCCTGTGAAAAAGGACATATTAGTAAGATATTCGCCAGTTAGATGTTAAAACAGTTTTATTTTCTTGTGTATCCCTGCAGCTATATTAATAAGACTCAAGTATCTTATTCTCATTCAATAACAAAAAAAAAAGAAATGTGTTATTATTAAATGTGACCCTGGACCACAAAACCAGTCTTAAGGAGCACAGGTATATTTGTAGCAATAGCCAACAAAACATTGTATGGGTCTAAATTTTTTATTAAGTAAGGATCATATTTTGATAATTCCCTACCATAAATATGTCAAAACTTAATTTTTGATTAGTAATATACATTGCTAAGAACTTCAACTGGACAACTTCAAAGGTGATTATCTCAATATTTAGATTTTCTTTGCACCCTCAGATTCCAAATACTCAAATAGTTGTATTTCGGCCAAATATTGTCCTATCCTAACAAAGATGATGTGTCAATATCAATAAAAAATTACCCTTGTGAGTCGTTTTGTGGTCCAGGGTCACATATATCATCTGAAAACTGAATAATTTGAAGGATGGGACAATATTTGGTCGAGATACAACTATTAGAAAATCGGGAATGTTGCAAAAAAAAATGTAAATATTAAAAGAATAGCCTTTAAAGTTGTCCAAATGAAGTTCTTAGCAATGCATATTACTAATCAAAAATTTAATTTTGATATATTTATGGTAGGAAATTTACAAAATGTCTTCATGGAACATGATCTTTACCTAATTGTTTTGTAATTCTTTTTATTCCATTTTAAACAATATAATCTTTTAAAAACAATGAAATAATCAATATATTAGGGCTGGGACACGATTAATCGCGATTAATCGCATCCAAAATAAAAGTTTATGTTAACATACTAAATGTGTGTTTACTGTGTATATTTATTATGTATATATAAATACACACACATACATGTAAAGCCTTTAAAAATACTTATATGTGTGGATAGTTATATTTGTATTTAATTTAGATTATATATAGAATTATAAATATTTTATTTATTTTAATTTAATTTTTATTTTCAGTTTTCTTTAATATACATGTTTGTGTGTGTATTTATACATACATTATATATACACACAGTAAACACACATTTAGTATGTTAACATAAACTTTTATTTTGGATGCGATTAATCGCGATTAATCGTGTCCCAGCCCTACAATATATTTAAATCCATATTCGTTTTAATAAATGTATGTTCATTTTGTATGTTTATTTAGTGAAGAGATAAACAGCTATGAACTTAAACTGTATGAAATATAGGTTCATTTATTTCATTTTATTTTTATTTAGTGTCTATTTAGTAAGGACACCCCATATATACGTGGTACTCTTGCGCACAAAAAGTATTTTTAATGTCACCATGGATGTCACAATAACTATTTTAACAAAGTCCTTCATATCTTTCTGTTTCTTGTCTATGCAGGGTCAGAAAGTTCTCGCGTTTCATCAAAAATATCTTAATTTGTGCTGGAACGACATAAGGGAGAATTTAAATTTTTAGGTGAACTATCCCTTTCAACTTATTTTGACAATAAAAGAACTTTGATGAGTTCAAAAATGACCTCTTCTGTGTGGCCCTCTGGATCCTCGATGTACACCAACACCTCTCCAAGCCCGGCCTCCACGGTCTCCACCACAAACTCAGCCGGTCTCAACACGACGTTACCTCTGGGCTCAATACCTATAGAGATATGCAAAGATGCAGAGGTTATTTCCTAATCACTGTCTGTCATTCAAAAGTGTTAACATCACCATCTCTCAGTCTCACCTGGGCCGTAGGCCTTGGCTCTCTTGGGGTGGAGGGTTTTAGACCGGAGTGGGGCACCAGGCTTGAGTTTGGCTTTGGGGAACTGAGACAGGTAGGTCATCACTGAGTGCTCATCCACATTAGGATCCACAATCTCCTCTGGAGCAATCACCTGGATGGACAAAGTGCAACTTTAGAGGTCAGAAGTCACATCTCTGAACTCTGGATGCCATTAGAGCAATATTTCTCAATTTAGCTCCTGGAGCAACTAGTTTAGAATGTCGTCCTCTACAAAAACACCTGATACAAGTCATTTTTTGAGTAGTACATTGACCTGTAATAGCTGCATCAGACAGCAAAACACCTATAATGTGCATTGCTGTTGCTCTCAAGAACAGGACTGAGACTTCGTTTGACATTTTCTTTGAATACCGTTACTGGCAAAATCGATCGATCGTCAGATATAAACACAACTCTAATATGTCATGGTCTAAGGCACAAAACTGGTGAAGTGCACTTAATGTTTTTAAAGCTGTGGAAAATATTTTCTGTCTCTCCTCTCCCCTCAGTCCCGTCTTTCATGTCCTACTGGTTAAGTGTCCTGCTATATTTAACGCTAGGCTGGAAGGTTAAGAGCTAACTGCAAATAGCTCTAAATGGTATTTAACACAGCAGAAAGACAGAAGTGGAGAAAGAACGAGAGACCAACAGGGACAGGAAAAGAAATATGCATCTTGTTATTAAAACCCATAATTTATCCTCTCCTGCTGCAGTGATAGTCTACACCAAAGCATTTGATTACCTATTGTTTTCTATCAATAGAAGTTGACTCTCTATTTATCTCAATAACACAAATTTATATTCTACTGTATTCTTTAAAATTTTTTAAAGTTTAAAATGTTTCTGCATTAAAGGCAGGGTTACTAAGGCTTTCAAAACTGATCTTTAGACCTGACTGTCTGTACTGTCATTTCAATATGTGTTTTTCAGGACAGATGCCGATACCGATTATTACAGATCAAGTAGACTGATAACCGATATTTTTAACCGATGTCTGGTGTAAAATGAAAATTCTTGTTAAAATTAAGACTAACAAGGGCTTTGACAAAAACTTTCTTTAAATGCTTTTAAATTGTTATTATTTTGAAATGAACAATACCGATAACCATAAAAATGCTTAATATCGGCACCGATAATCGGTCAACCCCTAATAAAAATAGATCTGTTTCCTTAATTTTCTGCTGTATCTGATGTTGACAGTGCAGTAAATATCTCATATGCACTACCTAAAAAAATGGCTCACCAAGACTACATTTATTTGACTAAAAATATGTTAAAAGCAGTAATATTGTGAAATAGTTTTACAATTTAAAATAACAATTTGCTATTTTAATATACTTTAAAATGTTATTTATTTCTGTAATGTCAAGCTGAATTTTCAGCATATGATCCTTCAGAAATCATTCTAATATGCTAACATACATTCTTTAAGAAACTTTTCTTATTATTAACAATGTTGAAAACAGTTTCATATTTTTGTAAAAACTGTAATATATATATTTTAGGATTATTTGACGAATAAAAAGAACAGCATTTATGTGTTATGAGTTATGTGTTTTTTATAGGTTACAAAAGTATTTACTGTTGTTTTAGATCAATTTAAGACATATTTGCTAAATAAAAATATTAATTTTTAATGTATAGACTACTGTGTATTATGATGTTTAAATAAAAATATTTGAATGAATGTAAAACATTTCTTACATTTAAGGCCTTTAGATGTCAAGCATACGGAAGAAGCAATGCAATAAATAATGTTAACAAACACGACTGCTGAAATTAACATTAACTAAGATTAATAAATGTACTAGAAGTATTGTTCATTCTCAGTTCATGTTAACTAATCCAGTGTTTCTCAACTCCAGTCCTCGGGACCCACTGCTCTGCACATTTTGTATGTCTTCCTCATTTAAGGCACCTGATTTTGATCATCAGCTCATTAGTAGAAAGATTCATGAACTGAACTGAGTGTGTCAGACTCAGAAACATACAAAATGTGCAGAGCAGTGGGTCCCGAGGACTGGAGTTGAGAAACACTGAACTAATGAACCTTATAAAGTAAAGTGTTACCAAAATGTGTTTTAATCAGATTTCAAACCACCTAGAAATGTGGCACTACCATTTTTTACGGTTCAAACTGCAAAATCTAACCAGCTTAGTGTTTAATATGGCAAAAAATCTAATTTGTACAGTCTGTGTGAACAACGCCCCAGATTCCTTTACACTCTCTGACTCACACACACTCACTGGATCATTCACAATAATGAGGTCATAATATTATTTCAGTAGCTAAAAGCTACTTCTTGAAGTCAACACTGGCCTACAAAACAGCCAGTCTCGCTTCAGTAAAGAAGAAACAAACTCAAATCAGGCTACATGGCATGAGTCCTAATAAATATGACTACTTCTTATTACCTGAGGCACACCGAGCCAGTCGTCGGCTTGTTGCATGGCTTCTCTTGCATTCTCCACTGGCTGACTTGGGTCCCATGTCTCCCAGTCCGGACACAGGCCTTAGATAAAGACAAAGATAGAGTTAGCAGACCGTCTTTCAAATTGCTTTATGCCCATGGATGAACAGAGATGGGCCAGATCTGTGCTTTATCTTGGGCTGCAGACCCACTGTTCCACAGAGAGGATCTATTAATCCATGTTCTTCAGTTCAACTTGACCTTAAATGCTCTCAAATGAGCAGTTTTCCCGTCACTTCACCCTTTTTTCCAACCTTTAATAAGCGCGGTCAGGCTCGTAGTACCGAACGCTTCCCTGAAGGGAACACACACCAGTGCCCTCTGGGGTAAAACTGTTATTATATGCTGGATAACTCTCAAAGAGCAAGAGGTGTTTAGTTCAAATGGAACCAGAGAGCCTTGAAACCACAAGATTCCTCAACGGCTGCCAAAAACGTTAATATCAGATCTAGGATTGTTTTCCAAGATTCTCCAGCACAGCGGCCCCATACTTGGGTTGGACAGTGAGTGTCTGTAACAGGCACCGTCCTTTTGCGAACACTGATAAACCTTTAATTTTAGGGCTTTAATGGATTTAAACCTGCCAAGAGTGGTATTTACAGTTCCCGGCAGATCCAAATGGTGGTAGGAGAGTAACATAACCACCATTAATAGCGGAAAACAAATTAGATGGAGGAAACGACAGGGGAGGTAAACAAAGTGTGAATGTGGCCACTGACACAGACTGTATGCAGTTGTTTTTTGAGGAAATCTTAGTTTAAATAGCTAGAGGCTTATCAAATACAGTTCAGTTTAGCTGACATTTAGATTTACAAGGATTTGATCATTCTTTCTGTGCAAGAAACTGAACCAGTCAGCATGAAAAGCTGAATAAATAGACTTTCCATTAATGTATGGTTTGTTAGGATAAGACAATATTTGGCCGAGATACAACTATTTGAAAATATGAGGGTGCAAAAAAATCCAAATATTGAGAAAATCGCCTTTAAAGTTGTCCAAATGAAGTTCTTAGCAATGCATATTACTAATCAAAAATTAAGTTTTGATATATTTACTGTAGAAAATGTATATATCTTCGTGGAATGTGATCTTTACTTAATATCCTAATGATTTTTGGCATAAAAGAAAAATCGGTAATTTTGACCCATACAATGTATTTTTGGCTATTGCTACAAATATACCCATGCTACTTAAGACTGGTTTTGTGGTCCAGGGTCACAAATATAAAGTTCATATTTTAAAAAAATGAATTGCAATAAAATGTAAATAAAAAAAATTAAGGGTTTGTGCAATAAACATATAGACACTGAAATATTGGAATAAACAACTTTTCTGGCTTCCCTCCTGCTAAGAGATGCTTTTCCACACATGCACACGGGGACAAATATAATGAAATGCATGTTGGCAGGAAATGCATATAGCAGCATGTGTTTTCACTTAGGCATGTTTGCTGTCTTAGCTTCTGACACTTTCCATTCAGTTACAGCAGAGACCAGGGGCTCATTAGCAGCTGAGCCAACAAACTCACACACACCTGAAACATGCAAAGATATCTTTCACCTCTCACAATGCTTCTCCTCAGGGTTACAATGTCAGCCCTACCTGGTTTTCCTATGCTAAAGTAAGGAAACTTTGCTTCCTTTGCTCCTGTAGACAAATGTTGGTTTTTGACTCATAGGTGCATATGCAATGCATCCACCTGGAATGGTTTCTGTGTACAAACAGTTGGCACAAGCTAGATTAAAGTGATTATTACGTTTTAAATATGGATATTTTTCTTACACAAATGCATCGATTCACCACAGGAGGCCTTTATTCACCCCCTGGAGCCATGTGAGGCACATTTTATTATGGATGGATGCACTTTATTGGACTTGTTTTGGACTGTTGAAGAAAAACACCCACCCACTGCGAATATAAAGCTAGGGATAATTTTTTAATATAACTCCAGTTGCATTCGTCTGAAAGAAGCAAGTCAAATACATCTAAAATTGCCTGGATGGTGAGTACATAATGGGTTAATTTTCATTTGATAGTTCACCCCAAAATGAACATTCAGTCAATTATTACTCACCCTCAAGTTGTTCCAAACCTGTAAGACCTTTGTTCATCTTCAGAAGACAAATGAAGCTATTTTTGATGAAATCCTAAAGCTTTCTGACCTTGTGTAGACAGCAACGAAATTCAGGGCCCAGAAAGGTAGTAAGGACATCGATAAAATAATCCATGTAACATCAGTGGTTCAACCATAATTTCATGAAGCTATGAAGCTATTTTTCTGTCCAAAGAAAACATAAATAACTTTATTCAAAATGACAGAGTTTTCGTTTTTGGGTGAACCTTTAAAAGCCGGGGGGTGAAAGTGTTTTATCGATGAATGTAGTAGTTGCATTGCCGTCTATGCAGGGTCAGAAAGCTTTTGGATTTCATCAAAAATATCTTAGGTTTAGAACAACATGAGGGTGAGTAATTAATGACAGAATTGTATTATTGGGTGAACTATCCCTTTAATAAACCGCATTTAGTTGTGGCCCAACATGCTTGGGTGTGAAATGAACCCTAAAACAAGATTGTACAGCTGCTTTCCACCCACCACCATGTTTACACCTGTTCTCTCTACACTAAGCTGTCTAAAGGACAATGCAACTGCTGTTTGTGTTTGTCAAACATGCTGAAGTCTTCTAAACACACCTCGAAATGTCCTGTCAGGAGAAGGAAACATTTCAACACATGTTAATGTTTTAGCAAAAGACAAATCAAGGCTTTTAGTACTAACTCTGATTTCTAAATGCATGCTATTTGTCTTGTGAATGACTTATCCAAGTATGTGTTTCATTGCATTACAGTGACCCTGGACCACGAAACCAGTCATAAGGGTCAATTTTTTTGAAACGGAGATTTATACATTATCTGAAAGCTGAATAAATAAGCTTTCCAGTGATGAGTCATTTGTTAGGACAGGACAATATTTGAAAATCTGGAATCTGAAAAAAATATATATTTTTTAAAGTTGTCCAAGAAGTTCTTGGCAATGCATATTACTAATCAAAAATTAAGTTTTGATATATTTATGGTAGAAAATGTACAAAACATCTTCATGGAACATGATCTTTACTTAATGTCCTAATGATTTTTGGCATAAGAAAAAGTGATTATTTTCTAACTCCTGATTATTTGATTGAAAAGCTGTTGCTCCAAGAGCATGTTGTAGGTAACCTCTCCTACTCGTTTCCCAAAAAATATATAGCCAAGTCCAGAATTCTGAGAACATTCAAGCTTTGATTACAGAGTTGACGAGAATGGACATGCACACTTTTTTTAACAGACTTGACCCGTCCATTAAACTCTGTCTGAACTGCATAGAGTTCTGGATTTTCCAGTACTGTAAGTCCAAACTTACCCAGAGGTATTCGATTTATGAATCATGTTTTGGAAAGCAGTAATCGCTTGTTTTGAGGTCAGCAATTGTTCTCTTCTTGTCTTGACTCTGCTCTTTCCACAGTGAGATCATATGCTGTAATTATCAAACCAGCTTCCCATCATAAAGCAAAGCAGATTCTGCATGATTGCTGCATCTCCCCAATGAGCATTACTACTTAAAGAAGAAGTCTGCTTCTAGAACCAAAATTTACAGATAATTTACTCACCCCTTTTTCATGCAAGATGTCCATATCTTTCTTTCTTCAGTCGTGAAGTAATTATGTTTTATGAGGAAAACATTTCAGGATTTCTGTCCATATAGTGGACTTCTATGGTGCTTGGAGTTTGAACTTCCAAAATGCAGTTTAAATGCAGCTTCAAACAATCCCAGCTGAGGAAGAAGGGTCTTATCTAGTGCAACAATTTTCTAAAAAAAAAAAAAAATTACACTTTATATACTTTTTGACCTAAAATGCACATCTTGTCTAGCTCTGTGCGTACTCTGTGTATTCCGGTTCAAGTCAGTTAGGGTATGTCTAAAAACTCCCTTCTCATTTTCTCCTTCAACTTCAAAATTGTCCTAAATCGCTGTTTTACCTTTTTTTTTTTTTTTTTGTAAAGGGTGTTTGATCTTCTTTTCATGTTCACTTCGTTAACAGTGGGTCGGTACTTCTGCAGCAATGTGGGAAGATCACAAAGTTGGAGGAGAAAATGAGATGGGAGTTTTTTGACATACCCTAACTGTCTTGAATCGGAAGACACAGAGTAAACGCAGAGCTAGACAAGATGAGCATTTGAGGTTAAAAAGTATATAAATTGTCTTTTTTATTTAAAAAAAAGATCGTAGGGCTGCTCGATTTTGGCAAAAATCATAATCACAATTATTTTGGTCAATATTGAAATCAAAATTATTTAACACGATTATGACTGGGTCCAAAAATTTATATTAGTGATTAATTTAAAGATTAAGAAAGAAAAACAGCAGAAAAACAAAAAATTTGAAAAAAAAAAATAAAAAATACTGAATACTTTTAAGCAAGTCTAAAGTAGTCTAACAATACTACAGAAACTGAATGTAATTATTTGAATGTAAAATAAAACAGTGTCTTCACTGTAATAATTAAACATGCTTTTTTTCTTATTAAAACTACAAAAGTCCTTTATTCAAGAGAAGTAAGTGATTTTTCTCTTTGTATTTATATGTTTTATTCATATTAGGCGCAGAGACGGCAGAAGGAATATTATTTGTTGGAGCTTTAACCACACGGATCCAATATATACTGTTACGCACGTATTTCCATTCTCAACTGTTAATGATTATTTAAGACATAACTGACAAGAGTTTCCATGAATAATCACCATAAGCGCCTCATTTTGAAATATTGTTGCGTGTATTTGACCATTCAGGTGCGCACCTTGAGCTAAAAGATAACTTTAGTTACATGTCCGTGTTCTGCTCCGTCTCTGAGCGCATACACGAAACAGCGCAAGTTTTCCTTTGCGCTTTTAAAAACACAACATCAAAGAAACATTAATAAATCAAGCACATCCCGTTTTACGTGATTTTGCCGATTTGCATGTGAAATTAGGCTTTTATTTAAGGCTTTCATCTCGATTACTGCACTTTTTATGATCGTTTGAAGCAGAAATCGAAATCGAAACCAAATTTCGATTAATTGCCCTAACCGATCGCTTTGCTAGATAAGACCCTTCTTCCTCGTCTGGGATTGTTTAGAGCCCTTTGAAGCTGCACTGAAACTGCATTTTGGAAGTGCAAACTCGCAGGCACCATAGAAGTCCACTATATAGAGAGAAATCCAAAGGTTTTTCTCTAAAAACATAGTTTCTTTACTACTGAAGAAAGAAAGACGTGAACATCTTGAATGACCAGGGGGGTGAGTAAATTATCTGTACATTTTTGTTCTGAAAGTGAACTTCTCCTTCAAATGAACTAAGTTTTCCACATGTGATTAATGTAGCATGACACATTTGTCACTAAGTGGTCATAAACCACAGAATTGTGCTCACCAGGTGCGCAATTATCCACCAGGGCACCGAGGGCTTTGCCGTCTCTCCAGTCCCTGTGGAAGTTGTTAATGGGCAGCTGGGGGACCTTGTTCTGGATCCAGCCCAGAAGGCGCTGTTTGGGCGTCAGCTTCCTGGCATCTTCGTCGTCCTCATCCTCCCACATGGGCATGGAAATGGAGTAGTGCAGGATTAGAGTCCATATGAGCCCCAGGATCAGTTTTAGGTTGCCGTCCACTATAGCTTTGCTATCTGCGATGAGAAAGAGAGAAGAGCGATTTAATGTACTATTCCACACATGAGCGCTGAAACACCTTTTGTGGAGATACTGGGAATCATAAAAAGACAAGCAGCTGAAAGCCATCTCTCATTTTAGATCCGAGAGTCTCAATGCTTGGCTTAGGAAACCATGAAACATTTTGAGGTTGGTTTTATTACTCTTGCGGTGCTACTGTGAACATATATTAGTTTAGGGTGAAGTTCAGAAGCAAACTGAAGGGGGATCTGTCATGTCAACATATGCTATAAAATATTTTCAATCCAAAAATGATAGGATACAGTGCTACTCCACCTTGCCGGAAACAATGACAACACCTGTGTTTATTTTTCAGCATTGCGTGTTGTTTTTAAGCCACGATTGTGCCTTTTTTGTTTATTCAGAGAGATTCGCAACATGCTGTTTGTTCCGTTCGCCTGCTGTGTTGATAGCATTCACAGGTTTAGATACACACAATGCACAAATAAACAGCAAGGACAAACTCTCTCAACACGGACCTAACGGCTTAGTAAAACACATAGACTATGAACCATGTAGTATGCTTTAATTCACTTAGAGTTTATACTTTAACATACGGTACATATTTGTGCCCTATTACTATGTAATTACAATGTAGTAAAGACACAAATCCCAGGTAAACCATCAGGTATTATATTAATAAAATATATTATGAATTAAAATTATTAAAATTGATAATTAAAGACTGAAATAATAAATCGATGTGTTCAGAAAGATACTATTTGAGCCCAAATGTGGGTGAAAGGGACATAAAATTAAAATATAATGCAAAAAAATAAAAATCATATAAAAATGAATAATTATAAACAAACTGATAATTTCATTATATTAATAAAATACATTATTAATAACAATTACTACAATTAATAATTAAAGACAAAAAAGGACATAAAAATCAAGGTATTAAACTGTGTATTAAAATTGCTTATCTACTATAAATAAATAATAAATAAATAAATAAATAATAATGTAAAAATAAATAATAATAAACAAACTGATAATTTCATTATATTAATAAAATACATTATTAATAACAATTACTACAATTAATAAATAAAGAGAAAAATAGCATAAATCAAGATATTTCTGTGTTCAGAAATATATTTTAGTCCCAAATGTGGGTAAAAGGCTTTAGAAACAATATGTATCTAATAAAAATAAAAAATAATATTAAAATAAATAATAATCAAACAAACTTAAAATTAAATTACATGAATTAAATATATTATTAATTACTTAAATTAATAAATAAAGACAAAAATGTGGGTAAAAAGGTTTATAAATAGTATGTATCTAATATAAAATTAAAATATCATTTAAAAAAAAGAATAAAAATAATATAAAAAATAAATAGTAATAAAACAGACAGATCATTTTTTATATTAGTTAAATATATAATTAATTACAATTACTAAAATTAATAACTAAAGTAAAAAAGAACATAAATCGAGGTATTAAACTATGTTCAAAAATAAAATAGTCTATCCCAAATGTGGGTACGAGGGGTTATAAATGTTATGTATATAATATAAAATTAAAATAGCATGTAAAAAATATAAATAATAATAAAACAAACTGATAATTGAATTATATTTATTATTATTAGACAAAAATAACAAATCAAGGTATTAAACTGTGTTCAGAAATAAAATATTCAGTCCTAAATGTGAGTAAAAGGGACCTATTTTATAACCAGTTATTCATAGAAAGAGTGACATGCACTTTTTACCCGAATCTTTCCCTACACTCCTGCTCCAGTAAAAAGACTCTGGACAACAGTGTGGAATATGAATCAAGATGGACACTACTAAGCCACTGACCGAATGCCAAGGCTGATGTCATTTAACCCTGGATCTGCGGAATGAGGTCAGTTTAAATAAAACACACACACAGATGAAACTTAATCGGGACGCTGGATCTGAATCTGACTACACTTTGCTTCAACCCCCAGCAGAGCTGTCTGCACTAAACGCTGCAATGTGCGCAGCGGTCTGGCCGTAATCCAATATCTCCAATCAAATAATACTGCCAGGTCAGTCTCTGTTTTTCTCTCTCATTTTTGCCTCGCCATAATCAAACGAGTTCCAGATCAAATTCTTCACTGCTCTTTGATATATGACTTTAGAGATTTTCTCGTACGTTTGGCGAGGACAGCGTGTTGTGCATGCTGTGGCCCCCTCTCAAGAACTGGGTTTAATGTTTTTGGGTTCCTAGATGCTTGGAGAGGAATGCATCCAGACATTTATGTGCACACTACATCAGAGCCAAGCCCAACAGAAACAGACAGGGAGAAAGTATTTGGCAATGTTCTTGATATGAGCCATTAGAAAGTATAGAAAGAAAGAACAAGAGAATGAACAAAACCAGTTTTAAGTAGCACAGGTATATTTGGAGCAATAGCCAACAATACATTGTATGGGTCAGAATGCGCCATAAAATCATTAGGATATTACGTAAAGATCATGTTCATGTTGAAGATATTTTGTAAATTTCCTACCGTAAATATATCAAAACCTAATTTTTTGATTAGTAATACACATTGCTAAGAACTTTGGACAACTTTAAAGATGATTTTCTCAAGATTTTTTTTGCATCCTCAGATTACAGATTTTCAAATTGTTATATCTCAGCCAAATATTGTCCTATCCTAACAAACCATGCATCAATGGAAAGCATTTCAGATGATGTATAAATCTCAGTTTCAAAAAATTATGACCCTTATGACTTATACATTCATATATGTGACCCTGGACCACAAAACCAGTCATAAGGTTAAATTTTACAAAACTGAGATGTATGCATCATATGAAAGCTCAATAAATAAGCTTTTTATTGGTGTATGGTTTGTTAGGATAGGGCAATATTTGGCTGAGATACATCTATTTGAAAATCCAGAATCTGAGGGTGCAAATAGATCAAAATCCTGAGAAAATCACCTTTAAAGTTGTCCAAATTAAGTACTTAACAATGCATATTACTAATCAAAAATTACATTTTGATTTGTTTAGAGTAGGAATTTTACAAAAAATCTTCATGGAACATGATCTTTACTTAATTTACTAATGATTTTTGGCATAAAAGAAAAATCAATAATTTTGACCCATACAATGTATTTTTGGCTATTGCTACAAATATACCCCAGCGACTTAAGACTGGTTTTGTGGTCCAGGGTCACATACACACACACTGCCATTCAAAAGTTTGGAATCATTAAGATTTTTAATGTTTTTAAAAACATTAGAGCAGTAAAAGTTCTTTACTGCTCATCAAGGCTGTGTTTATTTGATTAAAAATACAGAAAACACAGTAATATTGTGAAATATTATTGCAATTTCAAATTCTACTTTCTATTTCAATATACTTCAAAATAGAATTTATTCCTGTGACACAAAGCTGAATTTATAGCATCATTACTGCAGTCTTCAGAAATCATTCTAATATGCTGATTTATTATCAGTGTTGGAAACAGTTGTGCTGCTTAAATTTTTTTTTAACCTTGATACTTTTTTCAGGATTCTTTGATGAATAAAACATTAAAAAGAACAGAATTTATTCAAAATAGAAATCTTTTGTAATAAATACACTGTCATTCAAAGTTTGGGCTCAGAATTTTTTCTCTTTCTTTCTTTCTTTCTTTCTTTCTTTCTTTCTTTGAAAGAAATTAATATTTCTAATAGCAAGTATGTGTTAAATTGATAAAAAAAAAGTGATAGTAAAGGGCAGTAAAAACTATTCTGAAGGGCAGTGCTAAATGAATGAAATATGGTATTTAAAAAAAATTTACACATTTTCATCTGGTTCAAAAGTTTTCACCCCTTAGTTTTTAATGCACCGTGTTTCCTTCTTGCACATCAGTTAATGTTTGAATCTTTTGATTTAAAGTTTGAATCTTTTTAATAGTTGTTGCTGGACATTGAGTCCCTCAGTTGTCGTTACTGTGAAAAGATGGATCTCAAAATCAAACAGTATTTACTAGAAAGGGTTCAAATACGCAAAAGATGCCAGAAAACTAAACAATTTGTGAGACCTGGATTATTTTTCTTGAAAGAACATTAGGTTCAGAATAAAAATTTCCTGATAATTTACTCACCCTCATGTCATTCAAGATGTTCATGTCTTTCTCTCTTCACTCGAAAAAAAAAATGAAGGTTTTTGAGGAAAACAATCCAGGATTTTTCTCCATATAGTGGACTTCAATGGGGATCAATGGGTTGAAGGTCCAAACAATGCAGCTTCAAAGGGCTCTACACAATCCCAGCCAAGAAATAACGCTCTTATCTAGTGAAATGATTGGCCATTTTCAAAAAAAAAAAAAAATTATGTACTTTTTAACCACAAATGCATGTCTTGCACAGTGTTGTTTTCGTCAACGATGACGATGACGAGATCATTTCGTTGACGCCACTTTTTTTCATGACGATAATGAGACGATGACGAGATAAAAATGGCTCGTTGATGACTAAAACATGACGAGACGTGTGTGAGTTTTCGTTGACGAGACGAGAATAGACGAAAATGTTAGTGGGTGGTCCGTCAGACGTTTGTCATGATCTGGGCTGTTGGGCTCCCCTCAGCCACCTGAGGTCGCTGTTTTCCCTTCCCTGCACACACATCCCTAATTGTACACTCCTGTCTAGTCGTTATCACTGATTACACGCACACCTGTTCACAATCACATCTGGTCTATAAGAACACTCATTTCCCACTACTCATCCTGGCTGCATTGTCTTCGTATGTGTGTCTCTGTGTTTCTGGCTCCTGGATCTCCTGATCGTGTTTTCGGTTCTGTTACTTTCTTTTGGTTTATGTTTATTTGTGTTTTGTTAATAAATATTCACTAACCTGCTTTTGGACCCAGACCTCCCTTGTTACACGTGACAGAATGCAGCCAGCATCGATGGGTCCAGCGGGGAGTAATTTTTTTTTTCTTTCTGAGGAGGCGGCGTCTTTTGAGGCAGCGTCGGCCGCTCGGTTCGAGGAGGTTATCTACCGCCAACTGGCCGAGATGGAGGCCTGTAGGGCCGAGTCGGCGCGACGGCGTTCCCGCTTTGCGGTGGGGGTGGAGTGGCTCTTCCGTGGGAAGGCGGAAGTGTCCGTGGTCTCTGTTCCTGACGCGCAGGTGACCACGCCCTCTGTTTCGGACGCGGCGGTGACCGCTCTCTCTGCTCCTGACGCGGCGGTGACCGCTCTCTCTGCTCCTGACGCGGCGTTGACCGCTCTCTCTGCTCCGGACGCGGCGGTGGCCGCTCTCTCTGTTCCGGACGCGGCGGTGACCGCTCTCTCTGCTCCTGAAGCGGCGGTGACCGCTCTCTCTGCTCCGGACGCGGCGGTGACCGCTCTCTCTGCTCCTGAAGCGGCGGTGACCGCTCTCTCTGCTCCGGACGCGGCGGTGACCGGTCTCTCTGCTCCGGACGCGGCGGTGAACGCTATCTCCGTGCCTGACGCGCCGGAGACCGCAATCTCTGTTCCTGACACTGCGGCGACCGTGCTTTCTGTTCCTGACGCGGCGGTGACTGCGCTGCACGGGCCTGGCCCGCCGTCCCTCCCCCTGATTTGCCTTCCCCCGTTCCTCCACCCTCCAGACTTGTGGAACGTCTGGGAGCCGTTCCGTGGGGAGGGGGTAGTGTCATGATCTGGGCTGTGGGGCTCCCCTCAGCCACCTGAGGTCGCTGTTTTCCCTTCCCTGCACACACATCCCTAATTGTACACTCCTGTCTAGTCGTTATCACTGATTACACGCACACCTGTTCACAATCACATCTGGTCTATAAGAACTCTCATTTCCCACTACTCATCCTGGCTGCATTGTCTTCGTATGTGTGTCTCTGTGTTTCTGGCTCCTGGATCTCCTGATCGTGTTTTCGGTTCTGTTACTTTCTTTTGGTTTATGTTTATTTGTGTTTTGTTAATAAATATTCACTAACCTGCTTTTGGACCCAGACCTCCCTTGTTACACGTGACAACGTTTAAAATGCATGACATTTCCGCTTATTGTGCATGCCAATTAAAACTTAAAAAGTATCTGACGCTATGGCAAGCCGTTTTAGCATTAAATACTCTTTGCTATACTAGTATGGCAAGCCGTTTTAGCATTCCATCCTTGTTTGTCTTTTATGTTCTAAAACATTCCTTCATTATTGTAATTATTGGTGAAAATAGTCGATCCGGAAGCTCACATTGTGTTGAACTATAGATCTGCTATTTTCAGAACTTATAAGTGACACTACCCAACAGCAAAATACTTACTGACCTACATTAATTTGTTAAAAGACTACTTTTTTCCCTTTTTTTGACTAAAACTAGACTAAAACCTTTTTGACTTTTCGTCGACTAAAACTAGACTAAAACTTTTTTGACTTTTCGTCGACTAAAATTGGACTAAAACTATCACATATAGAAGTGACTAAAATTTGACTAAAACTAAGAAGCAGTTTAGTCCAAAAGACTAAGACTAAGACTAAATCTAAGATGGTTGTCAAAAACAACACTGGTCTTGCACTAGCTTGACTTCACGCATTACATATTGACATTGGAAAAGTCACACATAATGTAGGCAGAAGTACCGACCCAGTGTTTATAAAGCGAACGTGCAAAGAAAGTCAAACGCCTATTACAAAAAAAAAAAAAGGTACAACAACGTTTTGGATGATTTTGAAGTTGGAAGAGAAAATTGGATTATTTTTTGAGAGTTTTTCGCCCTACCCTACCTGTTTGAACCAAACTACACAGACAAATAACTAAACGCACATGATTTTGCTCAATGTGATTACGTAATGCGTCAGCTTTAGAGAGCTAGTGCAAGATAAGCATTTGTGGTTAAAAAGTACATACATTTTTATTTTTTTAGAAAATGACAGATTGTTGACACATTGCCCTTTGAATCTGCGTTGAAACTGCAATTTGGACCTTCAACCCGTTGATCACCATTGAAGTCCACTATTTAGAGAAAAATCCTGGAATGTTTTCCTCAGAAACCTTAAATTCTTTTCAACTGAAGAAAGAAAGACATTAACACTTTGGATGACATTGGGGTGAGTAAATTTTCAGGACATTTTGATTCTGGAAGTGAACTAATCCTTTAAAAATCAAACGTATGTAAACGGTTATTTTATTAAAAGCTGGGGAAAAAACTGGAAAAAGAAGTCAAAAGGATAGACAGTGAGGGATGTGTGAGTGTTTATGTACCTGAACATGATCAGGTACAGACAGGTATCAGACAGCAAGCACACAAAGACACAGCTCAGCTGTTTAAAACTCGCATCCCTACTTGTATCAAATGTCAATAAACAGATGTGTGTCAGCTGCTATTGTTCGCCTTATGGGATCTGGATCCTCAGTATACATATCAAAGCTGAGAGAGTAGATGCACACATACACTAAGCAAGCACCTACTTTTCTCAAAAGCTCTTTGCAAGACAAAGAATTTTCAGATTTACACCTAAGAGAGTGTGTGGTTTTCAATCTATCGAATGTGTTTAATTCTTTCAAGGCACCCTGAGAATCTGCGCCGAAGCAAAACACAAACTTCTGAAGATAAAGCACATTGCCCGACATACAGCTGGATTCAAACACACTTAATGAAAGACATCAGAACTAAGTGTTTCCTTCCGACGACATGAAGCGCATGGAACCCTTTTTTTGAGACACGGCTGATGACATGGGCCTGGAATTCCAGCCCGCTGGGGTACAGCACAGCCACATAATGGGCAGGAAAACAAATATGGGATCAGAGCCTGGGAAAAGACCATTTAGGACAGTGAGAAAGGAAGGGATAGCTTATGGAGAGAGGGGGTAATTCAGAGAAGAAGCAGAAGTGCTTTCTCATTTGTCTCACTCCAAAATGAGGTGACAGGTTGTTGGCCCATTTCTTTCTACTATCTTCTATCACTTTTATAACAAGATGAGATTAAAATTAGGCTCAGTTTTGTTTTAGTTAGGTAAAACTAAACTTTTAAAAATTATTTTGTAAAATAAAATAAATAAAATAAAATAATTTCAAATTTTGCTTTGGCAACTACCTGCAATAAAAAAAGTACTAAATTACTTAAACTGAAACTGAAAAAAAAAAAAAAGAATTAAAGCTAAGTTTATGAATTTAAACTTTCAAATTATTTAAATGTTTAATATTATTATATATTTTTTTAATGTAATAAAAATGACAAGCACATCAAATTACCAAAACAAACGAACATATATAATATATAAAAATTCAATTTTATGCAAAATATGAATAAATACTATAATATTAAAATAAATTTTAAATAAGTAAATAAAACTTACAAATTAGAAATAAAGCTTTAAAATTATTTACATATTTAATAATAAATATTTTAAAAATGAAATAAAATGACAAGCACATAAAATAATTATTTTTATTTTAAAAATATTAATACAAAAAATACAAAAATTCAACTTAAAAACAAAAATTAAATAAGCTTAGGTTGAAGCACTAAAATTACTAAAACTAAAACTGAAAAAAATTGAAATCAATTAAAGCTAAGAATATGAATTAAAGCTTTAAAGTCGTTTAAATATTTAACATTAAGCATTTTAAAAATTATATAAAAATGACAAGTACATAAAATTACCAAAACAAACTAAAATTAATACTGAAAATATAAAACTAATCTTCTTCAAAATATTAATAAATACTATTATATAATTATATATTAATATAAATAAAATAAAATTAGATTTTACTAAAAATTAAACTGATTAAACTAAACTAAATTTAAAAAAAATATTAATAAGAAATATTAATAAATACTATAATGTTATTATAAATAAAATAAAAATTTGATTTAGTTTTTTTTTATTTTGCCTTTGGCAATTAACTGAAATAAAATAAGTTTAGGTTGAAGCATTGAAAATACTAAAACTAAAACTGAATAAAACTCAAATAGTAAAGAATACAAATTAAAGCTATTAATTAAAAATTATTAATATTAAATATTTTAAAAATTAAATAAAAAAGGACAAGCACATGAAATTACCAAAACAAACAAAATTAATACTGAAAATATAAAAACTAATCTTCTTCAAAATATTAATAAACACTATTATATTATTATATATTAATGTAAATAAAATAAAATTATATTTTACTAAAAATTAAACTGATTAAACTAAACTAAATTAAAAAAAAAATATTAATAAAAATTATTAATAAATACTATAATGTTATTATAAAATAAAATATATATTTTTTTTTATTATTTTTTTATTTATTTTGCCTTTGGCAACTAACTGAAATAAAATAAGTTTAGGTTGAAGCATTGAAAATACTAAACTAAAACTGAATAAAACTGAAATAGTAAAGAATACAAATTAAAGCTATTAATTAAAAATTATTAATATTAAATATTTTAAAAATTAAATAAAAAAGGACAAGCACATGAAATTACCAAAACAAACAAAATTAATACTGAAAATATAAAAACTAATCTTCTTCAAAATATTAATAAACACTATTATATTATTATATATTAATATAAATAAAATAAAATTATATTTTACTAAAAATTAAACTGATTAAACTAAACTAAATTAAAAAAAAATATTAATAAAAAATATTAATAAATACTATAATGTTATTATAAAATAAAATATATATTTTTTATTTATTTTTTTTTTATTTATTTTGCCTTTGGCAACTAACTGAAATAAAATAAGTTTAGGTTAAAGCATTGAAAATACTAAACTAAAACTGAATAAAACTGAAATAGTAAAGAATACAAATTAAAGCTATTAATTAAAAATTATCAATATTATATATTTTAAAAATTAAATAAAAAAGGACCAACATATGAAATTACCAAAACAAACTAAAATTAATACTGAAAATATAAAAACTAATCTTCTTCAAAATATTAATAAACACTATTATATTATTATATATTAATATAAATAAAATAAAATTATATTTTACTAAAAATTAAACTGATTAAACTAAACTAAATTAAAAATATATATATTAATAAAAATTATTAATAAATACTATAATGTTATTATAAAATAAAATAAAATTGATTTTTTTTTTTTTTTTTTTTTTTGCCTTTGGCAACTAACTGAAATAAAATAAGTTTAGGTTGAAGCATTGAAAATACTAAACTAAAACTGAATAAAACTGAAATAGTAAAGAATACAAATTAAAGCTATTAATTAAAAATGAAATTACACATGAAATTACCAAAACAAACTAAAATTAAAATAAAAACTCAAAATATAAAAACTAAATCTTATTCAAACTAAATACTACAATATTATGTGAATAATGCTAAAATAGCACTGGTGGTATTTTTCAAATATTGTTTAAATAACCAACTGTAATTACAAAAAAAATCATAAATTATGCTTCATAATAGTGCTTCACAAGTGCAATCCGAATGTATCATATCTCTAGCAAATGGCTCTGGGAGTAATGTGACACTTTCCTAACCCTGATTAAAGCCAGTCTAGATCATTCACATCCTCCCATTGCCGAACCCCACCAAACAAGACGAGATAAAAATAATGAAACAGATGCTGGAAGCATTTTATAAGCCACCGTTGGCAAAAGCGAGAGGGGAAAACACATGTAATGGTGTTACTGCAGCGAGCGCAGATGCGTTCATCTTGAATCCAGCTGTTGGCGATCGCCTTTTTTTCAACGAACAGCAATTGCTTCTTTTCGCTGATGAACAGCGTATTGTCATTGCTTGGACGTTCTTCAAAGGAGGGAATTTGCGCTGGCCGATAATGCTATTGCATGTGGTGCTTGGGTTGTTTTAGCAACAGATTCAATAAGGGAATTATGAACTGCTTACAAATTTGCCAATTGCCAATGTTAGTGAATTGGAATTGGACCATTTGGCCAGATCTTGTGGGTTTTCACTGTTTATACAATTTCTAATAAGATTTCTGTCATTCTGTGTTGGCCTTTGAATTATTTGTACATGCACCAGTGGCACCGTCAGAAATTTCTACAGCTCAGATGCATCAGGTGATTGTCGGCTGTTGCATGGAGAGCCCAAACAAACATCGCAGTCTCCCCGGAGGAGATAGAAAGTTTGCCATGGTCACTAGGACAGAACAGACAGAGACAATGGCCTCTGTGTAAAAGAGACATTCTGCCTCAGGAAATATGCAACCTACACCCACACTGGCATACGCACAAACACACATAGCTTGAAGAGGGAATGTATAATAAATGAGGCTCTTTTGTTTCACAAACTGCAAAGACAAACTAATCAATCAAACAAGGGGCTGCGAAATTAAAAACGAGCTGTATAAATAAACGGAAAAAAATATGTATGCACTGGGCAAACAGTAATTAAGGGTTCAAAGGCACAAAATGCTGTCATCGCTTTCCTATTATTCCCTCAAAGCCATATAACACAATGCAGCTTGGCTCTACGGTACAGTAAAATCAAACACTGTTTCATCACACACATACACACAAACTCACAAAGTGAAAGTCCTGGAGGAGTTAAAAGGAGAGCTTATGCAGCAAAACACATGACATAAATATTAGAGTGGAGATCTGAGTTATAAACAGTGCTCATAGGAGCCTGACAGACATAAAGCAGGTCAGCCACACACACTCTTTTAAGTTCTTCATTATGAAATATTTACTGTTGGTCACCGGCGATATTCTGTCTTTGGTTGTGTTTGGTTTCTTCCTAAACACATACAACAATTTTAAGAGATTTCTTTGAAAGGGAACTCATTATCTATTCTATTTATGGGGTTTTCTATTCATGCTCCATCTAAAAGTAAGCTGTGTAGGATTTAATTTGAAGCGGCTTTTCGCAAGCCCATTTCTGCCACTGAATAAAAAATGAAAAAAAAGGTAATTTACTTTTTTTTGACTTTTTTCTCAGAATTGTGAGATATAAACTCACAATTACGAACTATAAAGCCATAACTGCGAGATATAAAGTCAGAATTGCAGATATAAACTCAACAATTGTGACTTTTTTCTCAAAATTGCGAGTTTGTATCTTGCAATTCCGATTTTTCTTTCTTACAATTGCAGGATATAAACTTGCAATTGTGACTTTTTTTCTCAGAATTGTGTGCTATAAACTCACAATTGTGAATTATAATGACAGAATTGTGAGATATAAAGTCAGAAATGCAGAAATAAATTTGCAATTCTGACTTTTTTCTCACAATTGCGTGATATAAACTTACATTTGCAAATTATAAAGCCAGAATTGTGAGATATAAAGTCAGAATTTAGGATATAAACTCGCAATTCTGACATTTTTTCTCACAATTGTGGGATATAAACTCAAAATTCAGATTTTTTTTTTTTTTTCACAACTGTGGTATATAAACTTTCCTCAAAATTGTCAGGATATAAATTGTTAATATAAACTCGCAATTCTGACTTTTTGTCTCACAATTGTGGGATATAAACTTGCAATTTTGACTTTTTTCTCTCAATTGCATGATATAAAGTCACAATTGCAAATTATAAAAGCAGAATTGTGAGCTATAAAGCTAGAATTTCAGATATAAACTCGCAATTCTGAATGTTTTCTCAGAATTGTGAGATATAAACTTGGAATTGTGAGTGATAAAGCCCAATTCTGAGGGAAAAAAGAATGTTTTCTCAGAATTGCGAGTTTATATCACACACTTCTGACTTAAAAACTCTCAACTGCGTGTTATGAAGTCAGAATTTCAAGATGTAAACTCAATTTTAAGTCACAAAAAGTCACAATTGCAAGATATGAACTCACAATTGTGAGAAAAAGTCAGAATTACGAGTTGATATCATGCAATTCTGAGAAAAAAAGTCAGAATTGTGAAATAAAAACTTACCTTTCAGTGGCAGAAACAGGCTTCCATAGAAATTGCAAGTCAATTTCACAAATCACTACAAAGAAATAGCAAGCAACGCATTAAAATAAACGTGGGAATTTTAAGTAGAAATACTGAAATGGTATTTTCTTGTAAAACATACTCCAATAATCTTAGAGGATCCATTGGTGAGCAGGTGATGTAATGCTAAATTCTGTTCCCACGAAGATACAAACTTATCTATGTCTTGGGTAGCCTGAGGGTGAGTAAATGTTCAGCGAATTTTTTGGTGAACTATGCCTTTATAAACTAAAAAAGTGCATTCACATAAACTGGAACCTTTTGTTGTCAACAAAAAGTATCCTATCTCCTCATGAAGGCCATCTTTTGCGGGTTTAAGCCAACAGTTGCGCAAACATATATTAAATGGTGTCTTGACACAAAAAGGTTTGGCTCCAAATCTGGGGTTTCACCTCAGTTCTGTATTCTATACAGCTGCAGTGTTCATATGCAGGGGTCTGTTTGACAAAGGGAGAGAGCAGGGATATCCCCATGCAGTAGCTGTGGAAAGATAGCGTTCCTGTTATCTGGCTGTCTCCAAGAGTCGCACACAAAACACAGAGCGGCCTGAAGTCACATCCTGAAGCTGTGGACACTCCAAATAGTCAGATTACATTATGTGAGCGTGTGTCCATTGTCAGAGAGGTCAAGTTCATGGTTCTGCGGAGAGGCCGGAAAATATAATTCCATTACTATGTCTCTCCAAGAGGCAAAGATAGGAGGAAAAGAGAGGGGGGGATGAAGACATAATGGACACATGCCATCAACACTCACATTTTCCACAGGATCTTCAAAGAACAATGGGAGAGTGTTAGAGATACTGTAGAAAATATCACACACACACACACACGCACATATATCAAGCAGCAAACATTCAAGACGAATGACAAAGTACCAAGAATGACTTTCAGCAGACGTACAGCACAAACACAAAAAAAGTGTCATACACGCTCTCTGAAAAAACATGTTTTAAACAATAATTAAATGTTTCAGTTCATCACTATAGCAGTCAAGGGCTTGGGATGGGCTACTATATTTTATTTTAAGAATGCAATGAAGTTTTTTTCCTTTCCACATAAAAGTCACTAATTAAAAGAAAATGTAATTTTTTTAGTGAACTAATGTTTGTGCTGGAGTTAATATGGTTACTGTTTCTTTAACAGTTACATTTGACAATTAATATAATTTATAAAACGGTTAGTTCCATTCCTCAATTCTGATTGGTCAGCAGCTGTGTCGTATTCATGATACGGCACTGCTATGACCGCTTCACTCAACGGTTTTGTGTATCATTGAACCCCCTTAGCAACCACCCTTAGCAACGTAAACACAGCTGCAGCAGTTAGGGACTACTTTTTACAGCGGAAGGCAGTTAATGATTTTACTTTATGAAAACATACAACTCAATATATATAAATTAATATATATTTTTGATTTTAATATTCTTATTGTGTGGTAACCGTTTTATAAAAGCAATAAGGTACTTGAGGCCGTGCTGTATCATGAATAAATCACGGCTGAAGGGGTTGCAGGCACGTGATTTATTCATGATACAGCACGGCCTCTCGTACCTTATTGCTTAAATAATATAATGTAAAATATAATGTGATTTATTCCTGAGATTGTAAAGCTGTAAATATGAATATTTTAATATTTATATACGATTTTTTTATATGCTGATTTGGTCCATAAGAAACATTTTTTTATTATTATTGCTGATTTTGTCCATAAGAAACATTTTTATTATTATCAATATTGAAATGTATTGATTGTTTTAAAGGAAATCTTTTATTTGTAGGATTATTTGATGAACTGAGATATCTAATGAACAGCTTTCTTTAATTACTTTTATTTTGTAACATTTTAATGAATTCACTGTCACGATCAATTTAATGCATCCTTGCAAAAAAAAGCATTCATTTATTTAGAAAATAAATAAAAAGGAAAGAAAAGAAAATAATAAAACATAAAGAAAATAAAAAAATGTAAATAATAATAAATAAAATAAAAATAATTATTAAAATATTAATACAATTTAAAATAATAATGTTTTTTTTATTTTAATATATTTTAAAATGTGATTTATTCCTGTGGTTGTAAAGTTATATATTTTTTTATATTTATATATAAATATGAATATTTTATATGCTGATTTTGTGCTCAGGAATATATATATATATATATATATATATATATATATATATATATATAAAATAAATGTAAATAAAATATAATTATTTAAATATTAATACAATTTAAAATAATAATGTTTTCAATTTTAATACATTTTAAAATATGATTTATTCTTGTGATTGTAAAGCAGAATATTTTTTAATATTTATATAAAAATATTAATATTTTTGTATGCTGATTTGGTGCTCAAGAAACATTTTTTATTATTATCAGTGATATATAATCTTTTTATTTTCAGGAATCTTTAATGAATTTAAATATTAAATAAACAGCATTTATTTATTTTATTTTTCATATGTCTTCACTGTCACTTTTGATCAACTTAATGCACCCTTGCTAAATTAAAGCCTTCATAAAAATTACAGTTTGAACGGTAAAAATAATAAGATAAAATAATAAAAAATGTAATTATTAAATTAAATTAAAAAATAAAATAAAACAGTAAAAAATAAAATAAAATAAAATAAAACAGAAATAATAAAATAAAATAAAATAAAATAAGGCAAGCAGACTAAAATTATTAAATTAAATTAAAAACATTTAATTTAATTTAATTAAAAAATAAATTCAATTCAATTCAATTCAATTAAAAAATGAATTAAATTCAATTAAAAATAAAATAAAAGCATAGTTCCTAGTTCCAACCACACTTAGTCTGCAAGCAAGCAGACTGCTCATACTTCACAGCACTCTTGGGACTGCAGTGCTGAAATGTCCGCATGTCTAACACTGATGTATTTCCACAGTTTACTACAGAACTTGCTGTCTTTGTGGTCACATATTACATAAGAAACCCAACTGCTGCCAGTGACAACAGGAAACGTCCTTCACTGAAGGACCCAATAAGTGTCACTTAAACATGAGCATCCATGTCACTGCATTACACTTACTCCTAAAAAAAGAACAAGCTGTTACTGCTTACAGGAACATGTCAAACCATACAACAGTCTAATGGATTCTGACCCAACTTCATGTAAAACTTAATACTTTAATTGACAGTCTTCTCTAATAATCTACTTCAGAGAACAGAACAAAACGTGTGATGTGAAACGCTCGGCCCGAGTTGCCAAACTCTGTAAGACGGCAGCCGTTGGGAGTGTTTGCAAAGCAGCAACTTCCCCCAGCAGAAAAAGAAATAAACACTGAAACCTAACAGAAACACCAAGTCTGGACAATGACAGAGCAGTTCATTTATCAACGTCCTTTTTGCATAAACACATTTCTTACACACTAATACATCACCGTGAATATGGAAACTGTGAAAACGCTCAGTCGTGGCGCCTATGTGTTGACCAGAATGTTTTACTAAATACACAGCTCTAAGTGAAGCATGTCAAAGATTGATCCAAGAGAACGTATGCTTGAAGAAAGACGAGAGAAAATAAAGATCTTCCTACAAACACACACACACACACACACACACACACACACATAAATGTGACCCTGGACTACAAAACCAGTCATAAGGTTAAATTTTACAAAACGTGAAATATACATCATATGAAAGCTCAATAAATAAGCGTTCTATTGATGTATGGTTTGTTATGATAGGCCAATATTTAGCAGAGATAGATCTATTTGAATATCTAGAATTTGAGGGTGCAAAAAAATCAAAATACTGAGAAAATCACCTTTAAAGTTGTCCAAATTAAGTTCTTAACAATGCATATTACTAATCAAAAATTACATTTTGATATATTTACAGTAGGAATTTTACCAACAATCTTAATGGAACATGATCTTTACTTAATTTCCTAATGATTTTTGGCATAAAAGAAAAATCAATAATTTTGACCCATACAATGTATTTTTGGCTATTGCTACAAATATACCTCAGCGACTTAAGACTGGTTTTGTGGTCCAGGGTCACATATATATACCATCTTGAGATACAGCACATGTGTTAGAGCAGGTGGTGTCTTCGAAAGTCCAAAAAAGGACATTGTGACCAGCATTGTGTTGTTTTGCCACATGGTCCTGTCTAACCTGGACAATAGGAGTAACAGCTGACCTCACGTATCCCACAGACATGAGAACAGCTGGATAAATCGTGAGGGTGTGATTAAACAAAACGGCCATTAAAACAGCTCTCTGTGGAAAAAATTTGATCAAAGCACAAAAACAGCCTGGATTCAGTCACACAGACACTTCGAGGTCATTCACTTTCACCTTGTAAATGCAAAATATATACATAACCTAAATCCTCTCAGCTCAAGTGATCGACCAGTTCACTTTTATGAACCAGTTCCACCAAAAGCTTTATAGATTTCACTGGAATTTGACAGAAATGTTATTAAAGGATTAGTTTAAAGGATTATTTACTCACGCCCATGTCATCCAAAATGTTAATGTCTTTCTTTCTTCAGTTAAAAAAAAATTAAGAATTTTGAGGAAAACCATATAGTGAACTGATGAAAATTAAATTTCAGAACTTTCAAGGACTTTTCAAGCACTACTTTTTTGATTTACAAGGACAATCAAACAATCTCTTTCGAATTCTAAACAAGATAAATAGATGAATAAATATATACTATGAACAAAATGGCAAAACTAAAGTGGAGCCCATGCAAAGTATTATTTGTTTGTATAACTGTACTGCCTTGTTTAATGTTTTCTAGTGTGTACAGTAAAAAAATCTGAAAAAAAGATCACGAAACTGCTCCGAAATTCTCATCTGAAACAAATGATTCGCCATACGTGCTCCGAAGTTCCGATCTAAAGCAAAAGATTTGCGATCCACGATCCTAAGTCTTGAACTGAATAATGATTCATGAACCATAATTTTAGATCAGGACTTTAGATCGTTTGATTTGAATCATTTAATTCTCGAAATGATTCATGAACCCGTTCCGATCTAAATCAAATGATTCGAATGAGTCGACTGATTTGCGAACCCGCTCCAAAGTGTCAATCTAAGTCAAATTCACATTATGCGATTTGAAATCCCAATCTGAAACGAATGATTTGTGATACATGTTTCAATGGAGCGATTCGAAATAGTGAATCATTTTGTGATGCAATGGTTTAACTTATTCTGAGCTTTGAAGAGCTCTGTTTCGCCCATCACTACATGCTTTTTAATATCATTACAACCCATGTTGAAAATTTGAAAATGAATGGCTCTTTTAATTTGAGCTGGTTTTTGCTAGTGAATCGGGTTTGAATCAATCGGAGCGGTCCAGTATAAATGCCATTTTTACACTTAGCTTAGCTTAGCTCGCTAGTTTTATGACATTAACAGAAATAAGCGAAAAAAGTATGTTTTTTAAATTGTGGTAATTTTGCGCTAAAAGATATGTGTTTATTTAAAAAAAAAAAAAAAACACTTATTTCATAGATGAATTACGTTTAAATAATTCAAGAACTTTTCAAGTACCTCTTTTCAGGAATATTGCTATTTTCAAGGGTTTTCCGGGCCTTAAATTTCAAATTCAAGTACTTCCTACCTGTGGACTTCAATGGGACCCAATGGGTTGATGGTCCAAATGGCTGTTCAATGCAGCTTTAAGGGCTCTACACGATCCCAGCTGAGGAATAAGGGTCTTATCTTGCGAAACAAAACAAAAAAAAGTTTGAAAGGTCATGCAAGGTTAATTCTTCATCTCTGTACTTCAATTCAAAAATGTAGGGTAGGGCAAAAAACTGCATCTCTTTTTCTTCTCCAAATTCAATATTGCCTGACATCATTGTTTTAACTTTTTTTATAAAGGTCGTTTGACTTTCTTTGCACGTTCGCTTTGTAAACACTGGGTTGGAACTTCCAGCCAATGCATTTGTCATTAAAAAGAATATAATATTCATTTTATTTAAAAAAATGACTGATCGTTTTGCTAGATAAGACCCTTATTTCTCTGCTGGGATTGTGTAGAGCCCTTTGAAGCTCCATTCAAACTGCAATTTAGACCTTCAACCCGTTGCTCCCCATTGAAGTCCACTATATGGAGAAAAATCATGGAATGTTTTCTTTCCGATTGAAGAAAGAAAGACATGAACATCTTGGATGACAGTTATAGGGTGAACTATCCCTTTAAGCGTATATAAAGAAAAGGTTATCCCTCTTCCTCAAGTCAAATGACTTGAAAAAAGCCTGTCTCCAATGTAAACCAGTAATAAAACACTGTAATAAGTCTGTCATTACTAAGGAGGCCCAAACCAAGAGGCATTTCCCTCTCCAAACCTAATCTCCCCAGGACTATTTCACACAGCGAAAAAGAAACAATAGCAACTTCCACTTGCCCTCACATTCTGTTTTCCTCAACTTTTAGGTGCTACCATGCATGAAACATTTCAAAATAAAACAAGAAAAGCTGTGTTGGAATTTTCAGTGCATTTAGTGCAGTGGAATGTGACTTTTTTTAGTAAGACAGTGGTTTTGTTTATAGTACGCAGAGCAATCAGGCAATCTCCTCTCCTGAGTGAACCCAGTCAGCTGCCGTCACAGCTGCTAACAGGCATCCTAAACCAACAACTGATGTGCTCAGAGATCTGCCCTCCCCCTCATGGGCCCAACACACACACACACACACACACACACACACACACACACACACACACACACACATGCACACATTCTCTAACTGTCTGCTTGCAGCATGCGCTCACCCTCCCTCTTCTCGATCCTTCAACAAAGCTTTAGAGTTGAAGTTTCATCCAGAACAGGCACATAGGAGCCTTTGTCCTGGTCTCCCTCCACTGCGCCTGAATTAGGACAGACTCCGTCACCTCAGGGCTCAGGATAGGACATCTGAAGAAAAGTATGACTACAAGACAGTACAAATGCTGTAAACAAGCACACACAGTCATTTTGAGATATTTTATGAGTGTTTACTTTACACTCTAAAAAACGCTAGGTGAAATATGGACAAAACCAGCGACTGGACTGTTTTGAAACAGCGGTTGGGTTGTTTTTACCCAGTATTTTACAAAAAAAATTCTATAAATAATACTGATTATATTAAATATAAAATTGTAAAAATAATAATAATAATAATAATTAAAGACAACTTGGTAATTTTGATAGTATTTCAAAATGGACAATGTGTACTCTTTCTCCATGTTACCTGCCCTGAGATACCCACAAAACAGGTCAGGTATCCTCAAAATTTGTCATCAAAAATCTGAAGGATGACGCAAAATGTATTTTGAGTCATCCGGCTGACTTTTGCTGACAAAAAGCAGAGATATCTAGGTAGCATGGAGAAAAAGTACAAATTTGCATATAATACCAGCATTTTAATTATACACACTGGCTAATAAACACTGGTTAAAATAAAATAATAAAATAAAATAAAATAAAATAAAAATAATTTACGAGCATTTTAATAATAATATAAATTTTATAATTTAATAATAAATAAAATAAAACAAAACACTGTTTAAAACAAAATAGAATAAAATAAAATAATTTAAAAAATTAAATTAAACTAATTAAATTATTACAAAAAGTAAAATAAAACACTGGTTAAAATAAAAAATAAATAAAAATAAATAAAATAAAATAATAAAATAAATTTAAAAATAATATTAATAAAATAAAACACTGGTTAAAATAAAATAATCAAAAAATGAACTCAAAAATAAAATTTAATTAAATAATAAAAAATAATAAAATAGAATAATTCAATAACGAACAACAAACAAACAAATAAACACATACATACACAAAGCTAGTTGAAAAACAGCAAAGTTGTCTTTTAAATATCATCACAGAAAATAAGATAAAAATAAATAAATAGAAAATTGCATATGTATTATGTACAACTAATATAAAAACAAGTAATAAATAGAAAATTAAATCTTTAGTTTTAAGGTTTACTACTAGCATTTTAATAATAAAACACTGGTTATAACAAAACACTGGTTAAAATAAAATAAAATAAAATAATTAAACTCAAAAAAGAGCCATACAAATCTGCTGTCTTCATTATTTGTATTATTATTTATCATTATTTTTATTACATTATTAAATATTTTTAAATTTTAAGATCTAGGTAACATGAAGAAAGAGAGCACATTTTTAATTTATATATACTACCAGCATTTTAATAATAAAAAAAACTGGTTGAAATAAAATAAATATAAATAAAAATAAAATATAAAAATAAAAAATAAAATAAAATAAAATAAAATAAAATAAATCATTACTTTAAGTTTTAAGATCACCTACTTTTTTTGCGGTGCTGAGAGAAAGAATGTTAAAAAGCCCTTAAGAGACAGGCCTGTCAGCACTTTACGTCACATTTCTATAAACACAGACAGACACTTGAGACACAGACACAATTCTTTATGTTCCTTCAGCAACCAGCTCCCTGTAACACGCCTATGGATCATTAGCTGTGCATGTCTCAGCCATTTCTATGTTGATGTCCAAAGAAAACACAACAATACACAGTCCAGACTTGGGATGAAGTTGTCGAATGTCAGTCAGATGGGGCTTTTTACTGCCTTGTTAAGCTTCGTTTTGAAAAAAGAGCTCTGAATGACACTTGTTTCTCTACTAAAACTCTACCATTCACCGGAAAACAGAAGATAAAGTCATTTCCAGGGTTGTGAGGGAGAAAGTTCACATATGGGTTTCCTTCTGGGAAGTTCAAACGGTGAAGACCTCTTCCATTAAACCACGATCAAATAGATGGAAAATATTTGTGGCATTTGCTAATGCAAGCATCACTGTTGCTGTAACTATTAATTCAAGGGAAATACCTTTACATCATGTTATTAGTCATTTGTCCATTTATAAGCCCTTACTTAATCCTCAGGATTTAGTCAGTCTATTTCCGTGTGTGGGCTGGAGAAAATAAGCAAGGCGAAGACATTGGACCATGTGGACGCTGAGGGATTTTGTTGTCTGAGTCAATCTGGCAACCCAGGGTCAGGCAGCTGATGACATCATCACGCCGCTGACAGCCCTCTGTGCCTGACACTGCTGACACCAGACACCCCAGAGTGCACTTGGGCCGTCTGACTCCCAGCCTTACAGATAACGCAAGACAGAACTGCTTTATCCCTGCCAAAGACATTTTAGACTGCATTGAACACATAAAGAGCTGATCGAGTGACTTATATGTTGCACAGCCTAAAAAAAAGACATATTTGAGAGGGCACAGAAGTCGTAGCTGTTGTTAAACACCTGTTTGAGAGTCTCATGGCTGTCAAATCAGCAAACCAGTCATGATCTTGACCCCTGACCCTGCCGCTAACCCCGACAGCCGTTTCGTTACTGCAGAGGTAGAGTAACATTTCACTGGCAGGAAGTCTCAAAAGACACATGCATGTCTCTGTCGCTCCTTTATATGAGCACAGGAAGGAATGTGGTTTGGGATCCTTAATTTTAATTCTACTCATATAATATTGCACAATAGTTTTTTTTATGTATTTTATATACAAATCATATTTACAGTAGACTACTATTCAATTGTTTGGGCGTAGTGAGATTTTCCAATTTTGTAAAGTAAAGTAAAGTAAGATAAAATAAAATAAATACAATAAAACAAAATAAAATAAAATAAAATAAAATTTAAAATCAATTTTTTACTTGTAAAAAAAAGTTGGGGGTCAATGAGATTTTCTAATTTTGTGAAATAAAATAAAATAAAATAAAATAAAACAGTAATATTGTAAAATATTACTACAATTTAAAATAACTAGTTTTATTTAAATATATTTTAGAAAAAGTTTTGGGTCAGTGAGATTTTCCAATTTTGTTAAATAAAATAAAATAAAATAAAAAGTAATGTTGTGAAATATTATTACAATTTAAAATAACTATTTTTATTTAAATATATTTGAGAAAAAGGTTTGAGGTCAGTAAGAATTTCCAATTTTGTAAAATAAAATAAAACAGTAATATTGTAAAATATTACTACAATTTAAAATAACTAGTTTTATTTAAATATATTTTAGAAAAAGTTTTGGGACAGTGAGATTTTCCAATTTTGTAAAATAAAAATAATAAAATAAAATAAAATAAAATAGTAATATTGTAAAATAATATTACAATTTAAAATCACTTTTTTTATTTAAATATATTTTAGAAAATGTTTGGGGTCAGTGAGATTTTTCAATTTTGTAAAATAAAATAAAATAAAAAGTAATATTGTTAAATATTATTACAATTTAAAATAACTATTTTTATTTAAATATATTTGAGAAAAAGGTTTGAGGTCAGTAAGAATTTCCAATTTTGTAAAATAAAATAAAACAGTAATATTGTAAAATATTACTACAATTTAAAATAACTAGTTTTATTTAAATATATTTTAGAAAAAGTTTTGGGTCAGTGAGATTTTCCAATTTTGTTAAATAAAATAAAATAAAATAAAAAGTAATGTTGTGAAATATTATTGCAATTTAAAATAACTATTTTTATTGAAATATATTTGAGAAAAAGGTTTGAGGTCAGTAAGAATTTCCAATTTTGTAAAATAAAATAAAACAGTAATATTGTAAAATATTACTACAATTTAAAATAATTAGTTTTATTTAAATATATTTTAGAAAAAGTTTTGGGACAGTGAGATTTTCCAATTTTGTAAAATAAAAATAATAAAATAAAATAAAAAATAATAAAATAAAATAAAATAAAATAAAATAAAATAGTAATATTGTAAAATAATATTACAATTTAAAATCACTTTTTTTATTTAAATATATTTTAGAAAATGTTTGGGGTCAGTGAGATTTTCCAATTTTGTAAAATAAAATAAAATAAAATAAAAAGTAATATTGTGAAATATTATTACAATTTAAAACTGTTTTTATTTAAATATATTTTAAAGGTTTTTTTATTTATGTGATGGTAAAGTTGAATTGCTTAGCAGCAACACTCCACTTTTTAGTGTCACATGATCCTTCAAAAATCATTATAATATGATTATTATTATAATACTACCAACATTTTAATAATAAAACTGGTTTAAAAAAAATAATAAAATAAAATAAAAAACTAGAATGAATAAATAAATAAATAAGTAAATAAACAAATACATACAAAGCTCATTGAAAACGGTTTAAAAGTTATCCTTTAACTATAAATATTATTGAAAATCAGATAAAAAAAAATATTGATAATATTTAAATAGAAAATTTTATAAAACTAATATAAAAACAAGTTTGGAAAAAAACAACTTTTTTCCAAATTACTTGAGGAATACAAAGTTTAAACAGTTTTTAAAGTAGAATTCTTCTGCAAAATTACAATTCATTTATTTATAATTACAGTGTATTTATGGTCACTTTTGAATGTAATGCACCTTGACTTTTGAAAAAGCATTAGCCCAAAAATGTGTAAATAACACATTAAAGAGACAGTTCACCTAAAAAATATACAAAGTTTGTCATCATTTACTCACCCACTTGTTATTCCAAACTGTATGACTTTTTTCTTTATTTAAAGATATTTCCAAAATCATTTCTGAACTGATTTTGCCCAGACAATGAACATCTATGGGGTCCAAAACAACATTTTTCAAAATATATTTTTTGGAATAGTTTAAAAATGTAGAAATGTACTTTCTTTTAGGTTTTTTCTGTGTTTATGTTTGGTAAAAGAAAGTCATACAAATTTAAAACAACACGCGGATGATTAAATGATAACAGAATTTTCATTTTTGGTCAAACTCCCTCTTTAACTTGAGCAACCAGTTGATTCCAAATCTCAAAAGTGCATTAAAACAAAAGAGCATGTTCCACAATGTGTAACTCAATCCAAACAGCACCGAGAGCAGCTGAAAACATTGGAGAGGTTCAAATATCACTTACAGCGCAGATGAAGCCCCAGTCAGCCTTCCAGCACCCCATTCATAATCAAAAGCGACTCGCCCTTTTTCCCCTCGTCTGCTTTCCATCATTTTCCGATCTCCCGGAGTTCGAGGACGGTGTAGGATTTATACAGTAACAGATGATTCAGCGGGTGTCAAGAGATATCCTAAATAAACCCTTCTGATACCATAAGGCCTTTTGCTGTCAAGAACCGAGATGCGTCAAAACCCAAAGCTTTCCAATCCTTTATAAAAAAAAGTTTGCGTATGATCTAAAAGTGCATTTTTTTCTCATTAGGGTGATTAATAATCCAAATACAACCAATTAGAAATAAATACTGGCCTGAACAACACATGTTGAGTTTCCCACATTCAAACAAAGGAACTAAAAGCTGTTGCACAACCGTTTCAAACAAACACCTGATTTCCGCCTCCCCAGGATGCACCTGGGCCATCCGTAGCCTTGATATGCAACCGTTTGCAGCAAAGAAACTGCTAATTTTATGTGCTTCGTTATTAGAGATATTAATAAACCGAGTGGGGCAAATTGAGGAAGGCACCAGAGCGGCCCATGCCGAATCTCCAGAGGGAGTGAGTGTGTGTAGGGGGTGTTCACTGGCCGTGCTTAAGCATTCCAGCGGACTGACTAGCCCTTGACACATGGTAACAATTAAAGACGCTGTTATACGCAGAAAGCAGGAGGACACGAGAGAGAAAGAGGGAGACCATGTTTGCAAGAATGTCTGCTTGTTGTTGTTCATAGAAAGAAAGACATAGCCAACGATTACACACAGCTGAATCTGGAGATAAACTCTGGAAGCCGACCAAAAATTATAACACGCAATGTCCAGCAGAAACAATGCCAGAGGTAACCCAGAGAGCAAATCGATAAAACCGACCGCTACTTCTCAGTGTATTAAGCTGCAGAGGAAAGCTGCTTAATGGGCCAGGAAAGTGTTACATGCAGAGAAACAGAGCTTGACTTTGAGAGATAAGTCAGTGTGCTGATAAAGCCACTAAAGCACTTCAGGAAAACATGCTATGACTTCAATTTAAATCTAATGAAATTTCCCTTCTGGGACACAACACATCAATAGGGACTTCCTTTCGGTTTGTCAACAGGGACATTCACTTCAGAGAGAAACAGAAAAACAGAGAGATCTTAGATCCACTGATCATGCGCATGTGATTTTAAGTCTTGCAAATGTAAACATGTAGTTTAGTGGTAAATCGAACTTCACAAAGTCTGTTTATTTTCAAATGTCAAGGCTGAAAACAACCTTTTTAATTTGGCCTGGCAAATTATCGGTACCGATATTAAGCATTTTTTATGGTTATCGGTATTTTTTAAAGCACTTAGAGAACGTTTTTTTGGTCAGAGCCTTTGTTATTTTTAATTTAGACATTAATAATTCATTTTTACACTAGACACATATATCAGTTCAAAATATCGGTTATCGGTCTACTTATTCTGTAATAATCGGTAACATTATCGGCCATGAAAAATACATATCGGTCGACCTCTATTTTGAATGACTAACAATCACACTAATTTTACTTATAATAAACATTTTAATTTTATGAAAATATACAAATCACAAAAAATATACAGTCCAACACATTAAAAAATAATAAACTAAATAAGTATAAAAATACTAAAAATATTCAAAATATTAAATAAATAAAAATATTTTTTTTAAATCACAGTGTGCTCATTTACAAATGTCAAGGTTGAAGAAAACTTTTTTCTGTAGATTATATTTAGCTTTTATATTAGAATTAATATCTAATATTAAAAAAAGTCTAAAGATAAAACAATAAATTAAATTATCTTTATTTAGGGACAATTCAAACACGTAGTATATTATTTATTTATTCATTGACTGACAGCCTTTTAAAAAAATGCACTGCCATTCAAAAATTTGGGATCAGTAAGATTTTTAACGTTTTTTTAAAGAAGTCTTAAAAAACTGTAATATTGCTAAATATTTTAGCAATTTAAAATAGTGGTTTTCTATTTTAATATACTTTGAAATAGAATTTATTTCTGTGATACAAAGTTGGATTTTCAGCAACATTACTCCAGTGTTCAGTGTCATATGATCCTTCAGAAATCATTCTAATATGCTGATTTATTATCAGTGTTGAAAAAAGTTGTGCTGCTTAATATTTTTTTGGAAGCTGTGATACTTTTTTCAGGATTCTTTGATGAAAAAAGGGTAATAAAAACAGCATTTATTTAAAATAGAAATATTTTGTAACAACATACACTACTGTTCAAAGTTTGGGGTCAGGAATGTTTTTCTTTCTTTGAAAGGAATTAACACTTTTATTCACCAAGGATGTGTTAAATTGATAAAAAAGTGATAGTAAAGACTTATATTGTTAGAAAATGCTGTTCTTTTTAACTTTTTATACCTCAAAGAATCTTCAAAAAATATCACAGCTTCCAAAAAAATATTAAGCAGCACAACTGTTTCCAACATTGACAATAAATCAGCATATTAGCATGATTAACAAAAGATCATGTGACACTGAAGACCGGAGTAATGATGCCAAAAATTCAACTTTGCATCACAGAAATAAATTATATTTTAAATATATTAAAATAGAAAACTGTTTTTGTAAACAGCAATAATATTTCATAATAAATGCAGCCTCAATAAGCAGAAAAGACTTCTTTAAAAAACATTAAAAATCACTGACCCCAAACTTTTGAACAGCAGTGTATGTTGCTAAAATTAACTATTAATCTCATCTCTGAACTGCTTGAGCAGAAAGAAAAATCCTCAAGAAAAAGGGGGACACTCATCCAACAAATTTTGCGAATCATGTGCTCATCGTCTCTATCTCATGACTCACTCTTTCTCTCCCTTACAATCCAAAAAACCTCCAGCAACCCCCTCTGTCTCGGCTCTCTGGGTCTGTGGGACTATTTAAAGCACCTGTTACTAGATGGACCCCAGAGCGCAGCTGTCTATCTATCAATCACTTACTCGGGGGCTGAACGCTGAAGATCCTGTCCCAAAGCTATCATCACTTAGACCAAAACGCAGGGTTTTTAGCTTATATATTTTTCCAAAAAGTGCACGTTCACTTCTTAGCATGCAAATAAACTACCAGCATTAATATATGCATTTCGACAATATTATATTTTGCATATTGAAAAAACACTGATATAGCTATATTTTACAGAGCCCTTGGGGGACATAGTGATGGATAAATCAATGCTTTTCAATGCTTTTGCATCCACCCACAAAATTTCTGCACACTCTCACAAAACTTGAAATGTTGTTTCCATATTATTTCCATTACACAAGTTCTGTGATGAACCTTGTCAAACTGAACTTTTTGTTTGTTTCCATGTTTTACTTTTACATTTTGTTGAAATTGCACAAAACATACTTTTTTTTTAACCAGTTATTTTCATGCACACATGTAAACGTAAATCTCTATATTCTCACACTTTCTGGTCCATCTGCATGTGTGACTGAGTGCGTATAGTGATAAAATAAATGAGGTGAGTGGTATTTCCTGTAGCGGCAGCAGGCCAACCCCCATGTGACACAGTTCACACACACACATGGTTTCTTGGACGAGGGTGCGAGAGTTTTTCCTGCACCTCTGTCACCTCTACACTCTTGCGTAAGGGGAGTTCTCAGAGGCAGGTGCCCTTCTGGAAAGATCCATCTCATTGCCAATGACAGCCGGCCTGAAAGCACTGCTGTCATGTGCCAGTGTGTGAGATGGTTGGCTCCTTCCCCCAAACCCAGTAGAAGGCCTACATCTGCAGACCAATCAAATAACCATGCAGTGTCTATCAATGGTCAAATCCAGTCTTGTGGTTCCACCAGAAAATAGAAATGAACGTTGCCCTTTTTGTTTTGAAAGAATGCCATGCTGCCAGTTCCAGACACCCACCGCTTAGACATCAGAACAATATAAGGCTTTGCCATTGCAAAACAACAACACTGAGCCTAAAACAGATCCCAGAGTCATTTTACAAAAGCCAAGATGATCCAGAAACAGCTACTGTGCTTTTTGATTTATATGTACCATGACATTATAATAAATCATTATGAAGTTCATTATTTGTGACCCTGGACCACAAAACCAGTCATAATGGTCATTTTTTTTAGCTTTCCATTGATGTATGTTTTGTTAGAAAAGGCTACAACTATTTGGAAATCTGGAATCTGAGGGTGTGAAAAGTCAAAATAGTGAGAAAATCGCCTTTAAATTTGTCTAAATGAAGTTCTTAGCAATGCATATAACTAATCAAAAATGAAGTTTTAATATATTTATGGTAAGAAATTTACAAAATCTCTTAATGGAACATTATCTTAATATACCAATGATTTTCGGCATAAAAGAAAATCGATAATTTTGGCCCATACAATGTATTTTTGGCTATTGCTACAAATATACCCGTGTTGTGGTCCAGGATCACATTTCTAGTTTAGTATCAGACTTTCAGTCTACCACTAAAACTACTGGAATGGCTTTAAAGACAGAGAAATAATAGATAGATGTATTAACAAAAACAACTTCCCAAAATCCTTCCTTGCATGTTTCACACATTAAGGATACACTCTAATTGATTATTATTTTATGCCTGCATGCTTTTTTCAAAGTAGGTGGATCCGCAAATCCATAACAACATTGATCCTGAGCTGGGTTTGGGACTGTGTACCAAAGCCTAGGGGTGCAAAATGCACCCCAAAATGTACACTTTCTGTCCTAGGATCTTGAAACAATCATACGGAGAGGAGAAGCTGATGTCAGATCACAGAACACAATAAGAATCAAATTAATGACATTTAATTAATCAGCAAATATTGGGTCACTAAGATTCTAGGGAGTCTGGACAAAGCAGATTTGATGCTTCAAACGTTTTTGTAGTTATTTTGATAACATATTACTGTATAACATTATATAATGCAGTTATATTGTTCATATTTAATGTACATTCAAACAAATATCATTCTTAAATTTATGTTTTTGTATTTGAATGCACACTGGTAGCGTATACCAGTCAAACGTTTTTGAACGGTAAGATTTTTAATGTTTTTAAAAAAGTCCCTTCTGCTCACCAAGTCTGCATTTATTTGATCCAAAATACAGTGGAAGCAGTAATATTGTGAAATATTTGTACTATTTAAAATAACTGCATTCTATTTGAATATATTATTTCTGTGATCAAAGCTACATTTTCAGCATCATCACTCCACTCTTAAGTGTAACATGATCCTTCAGAAACCATTCTAATATGCTGATTTGCTGTTCAAGAAACATTTATTATTATTAGCAACATTTAAAACAGTTGAGTACATTTTGTTCAGGATTCTTTGATGAACAGAAAGATGCAAAGATCGGCATTTGTCTAAAATCAAAAGTTTTTTATTATTATTATTTAGCGAGGATGTTTTAAATTGATCAAAAGTGATGATAAAGACATTTATAATGATTAAAAAGATAAATGCTGTTCTTCTGAACTTTCTATTTATCAAATGAACCTGAAAACATTCAACTCATCTGTTATCAACATAACTATAATAATTATTTTTTTGAGCAGCAAATCAGAATATTAAAAGGACTTCTGAAGAATCATGTGACTGGAGTAATGCTAAAAATTCAGCCTTGAAATCACAGGAATAAATTACATTTTAAAATATATTCAAATAGAAAACAGTTATTTTAAATAGTAAAAATATTTTAAAATTGTACCTTTAAAACAAATAAATGCAAGCTTGGTGAGCAGAAGAGACTTCTTTAAAAACATTCAAAATCTTACTGATCAAAAACTTTTGACTGCTAGTGTACACAACTGTCAAACTGCATCGGCCTCATATTTATTATCGAAAAGTATCATAAAGTGTCTTTAATGGGCAAATTATGGACATTTTCACATTTTTCACATCACATGTTTGTTTAACCTTCATCTGCCCATTAAAACAAAAAACGAGTGTGGACGATCTAAAACAACACTTAATTATAGGCTAATAATGGAATTATAACAAATGAGAATCAATATTTACATAAAATGCAAAACAGACTCATTATGACAGCTAATTATGGGTCATTTGCGTGGTCTGACCCCACTAATTAAGGTTTGGGTCCTCCGCAGAACGTTAAAACAAACATTCTAGGTGGCCTCTAAAAGTATGCTTTCTTTATGCAAGTATACCTTTCCCTGTCAACAAAGTCAAAGTGCGGTAAGTAAACGCTGGCGAACTTAAACTGATGAGGTAACCATAGCAACAAACGCCAATTAAAGATGCAACCTTATACATCACAAAACCCTTTTTGTTTGTTTTAAACATCTTTAAGGTTCTCTAAATCGCATCAAAGCACGTTTGGAAGAGTTGAACGCATATAATGCAATAAGGCAGCACTTACCTATAGAAACTAGTTTGATGTGTTCCCTTTCTAGAAACTCCAACGCGACAGACACGTTCTCCAGCTTCATCTGCCTGAAATTGGGTCTGGCGTGGTACTTTCTGTACATTTTCTTCTGGCTCAGAACCTCCAGGAGCCCGATGAGCTTGAGCCCGTCGCTCAGGTCCTTCTGCAGGTCGTTGATCTTTTTGTTGAGGCATTTCAGGTGCTCGTTGCACCACCTGGTGAAGGTGTTCTGCTGGATCTTCTTCCAGGGCGCATCCTCCGCCAGGTCCTTCTCCGTGGCCGGCATCTCCTCGTCTCCGTCCTCCCCGTTGTCGGTGCCCTGGTAATACTGCGGCGGCAGCTGCTGGTCGTAGTATGTATTATTGCTCATCATGTTTTTTTCCGATGTTCAAGTGCCCCCCTTTTATACGACAATCAGCGAGTTTTTACGGCGTAAGGGGGAGTGGGACTTCGGGGGGAAAAAAGAAGGAAAGAAACGAAAGAGAGTTGGAAGCGAGTGCGAAAAGGGCA